>NC_022030.1:47167401-47177660 GCF_000317375.1 Microtus ochrogaster
AAGACCCACCGAGCAAGAGGGAAATGATGCCTGGTACCAGAAACCTAGCCAACTACCCAGGCTTAGTGAAGCCATGAATCTTGGAGAAGACTCTGAAATCACCACTTTACTAAACAAGTACAATCCCTACACTCTAAATGTTTGTCTTTATGACCACAGATAAGTATAGTACTCACCCCTCATTGAAGAAAATTCTCTTTGCAACAGACATAGACCATTACAAACAACCACAACCAATCAAAATATGGTCATGTGGAGCCCAGTCCGAACTGATACATCTACAAAGCAACCCTCACCCCTAAAGAATCATTGTAGAAGAGAAAGACTGTAAGACCCGGAGGATCTCAGAGTTTGCAGTGAGACTGTGTCTTCTAGGATTGTCAGAAGCTACACACAAATTCTCACTTGCATGATTGCCTAAACACAATCCGAACAAGAACAACAATGAGCTAACGTGGACAGGGGAAAGACCACAAGGCCTCACCCTGCACAAAGAACTAGAGGAAGCTAAGGAATGTTGAGAGTGGGAGAAACAGTCTTCCCCAGGAAAGAGCACCCACAGTTGATTCTCCAAAACCAAATGGTAAGCCCTGACAACATTTATACAGGTAACATTATACAGACTGAGCAGGATGAACTTACGTATGTAGAAAAGTAATCTAGCTACATATACAGTTGTACCAATAATTAATGAAAGAAAAGGCCATGAATTTGAAGAAGAACAAGGAAGGGTAGTTATGGTATATGGGAGATTATGTATGGAGGTAAAGGAAGGAGGAAATGATGTAATTGTGTTATAATCTAAAAAAAAAGAAATAATTAAAAACTGTTTTTTTCTGATACAAACTTTTTTGTTGAAATAATCTTTCACTGTTTCTAGTTTCTCAGTTTAAACAAATTTGTGAAGAGCTTCTTGCCTGTGAAGAGTGGCCACTTTCATGCTATTTTTCCTTCTTTTATGACTTTAGATAGGTTGGTTGCACTGTCCACCACAGAATCTGAGTTTTCCCTGTGTAAGATTTATTGAGCGTCTTGGATGTATACATTAATATTTTTCATCAAATTGGGGTAGTTTTCAGCCATTATTTCTCAGCATGTCTCCCTCTCTTTGAGACCTGTTATACACGTCTATATGCTTGATGCTTTAGTATAGATCTCTTGAGACTTTGTTCATACTTATATTCCTTGAGCAAAGCTTCATGGTTAGCTACTGATTTGTCAGAGAAAAGGGATAGCTGAGGAGCCTCTCAAGTCTTTTTTGATCATAGATATGGCCCATGTCAATAACTCTATGCTACATATAAAGTAATTGTAAGTACACAATTTACATGCCAAAACTTCTGTATTCAAATGTAGTTCATTCTTACCAAAAAAAAGTGGAAGCCCCACATAAAATTCACTCAGTTGTCTAGTTCTGTGTGGATTGATTTTGGCATCCTGGGAGTTGAACCTTGGACCTCACACATGCTATGCACATGTCCTGTCACTACCCCACATTATCGTCTGCAGCTGCTTTTATTTCACACTTTGATATATGAACATTTTACCATCTCTCTTTCCTTACAGTCTGGCAATAAAGAAAATTGAACTTAGGATGGTATATCTTCCTTTATGGGATTATAATAGAAAAGTCTTAAAATTTACCAAGAACAGAGGTCCTCAACCTTCCTAATGTTGTGATCTTTTAAGACAGTTCCTTATGTTAGGGTGACCCCCTCAAACAAAATTATTTTCATTGCTACTTCATAACTGTAATTATGCTACTGTTATGATTCATAACGTAAATATCTGTGTTCTCCATGGTCTTTGGTGACCCTTGTGAAAGGCCCATTCGATTTCCAAAAGGGGTCACAAACCACATGTTCAAGACAACTGACCTAGAGCAAAGAAGACAGAAGTTAGTAAGAAAGCAAACCATGTATTCAGGACCATTGACCTAGAGCTAATAAGAGTGAAGTTAGTAAGAAAGCAAACCACGTGTTGAGAACCACTGACCTAGAGCTACAAAGAGTGAAGTTAGTAAGAAACACTAGAGCAGCTTGGAGGCCATTTGCATTTCTTCAGCACTATTGTCTTCTTTTCTTGTTTGGAGCTAACTTCTGGTTTACTAGAAAGGAAAATGATGTGGGAGAGTCTTCTGTTTTGTGTTGATTTCATTGGTTAATAAAGAAACTGCCTTGGCCCTTTAATAGGACAGAAAATTATGTAGGCTGAGTAGACAGACAGAATGCTGGGAGAAAGAAGCCGAGTCAGGCAGTCACCATGATTCTCCTCTCTGACACAGATGCTGGTTAAGATCTTTCCTGGTAAGCTACCACTTCATGGTGCTACAGACATTATTAGAAATGGGTTAATCGAGATGTGGGAATTAGCCAATAAGAGGCTAGAGTTAATGGGCCAAGCAGTGTTTAAAAGAATGCAGTTTCCGTGTAATTATTTTGGGTAAAGCTAGCCATGCGGAGCCGGGTGGCGGGAAGTGGCCCACTGCTCCCTATAACAGAGTGGCACCCAATGTGGTAATGAACTCCACGTAAAACCTGAGAGGGCTTAAAAAAAGGGAGGGAGAGAGTTTACCACAGCTTTTTGCTGTTTGTGGGTGGCATGCGGCAAAGAAATTGTCCTGACTCAGCAGCAGGAGAAAAACTGGCTGTTTTAAAATGCCGTCTTTCTGGACTGTGCTGCTATTGCGATCTCTGTCTGGCTGCTGCGGGAGACAGAGCCTTTGAATGGAGCATTTGGAGTAAAGCTCTACGGCTTGCTTGATGGCAATGTGGACTGCTGTGTGCCTGGAACTGTGTGTGGCTCAGGGGCACCAAATGGCTCTGAGGCAAGAGTAGCTCAGTTCCACCATGCTGAACTGTGCTGGTCTGAGGCAGGAACTACTGTAATTACCATAATAACAGCATAGTTAATGTTTAGACTGGGCAGGACACAGGCCCATATTACCTCTACATGGTGCAACTTAAGTTTTTAAGAATTGCTTAACATTTTAAGAAATGCTCCTGGATATTAAAAAAATTACAGATTCACAATAAAACAGATTCAGACATAAAAGACCACTAAATGGATCACACTTTTGGATGAGTGTACGTAGGTTTGAGAGAGAGAAGAAAAATAATATAAAGAATAAAGTTAATGTCTTAAAAAAGGGTAAAGTCTTTAAAGAGATAAAATAAAATAAAGTGACAGAGTAAAAATAAGCCACATAAAAATGGAAAATTCACAGAGTCTGGATTCTGTATATTTTGTTTTCTTTAAAATTTTTGACTGTGAAGGAGCTAAGTACAGAGAGACATTTCATTATATGGGCTGCCAAGGTAAACCAGAATGGATATCATAAGGGTATGACTTCAGAATTTGGGTCTAAGGATATGATGCTTTGGAGAGGGTCTTCTTTTGTTTTCACAGAGGATGAGACCCTGTGGATTGCTTCTATCCCAATATGGTATGATAGACCATGCCCTCCTGAAAGGTTGATGTGAACACCCTCAAAAAATTACTTCACTCAACTGCCAACTGAGATGAACCTGGCATGCAGGTTACACCATGAAAAATCTGAATAACAATGCCCCCATTCAGCAGGAAGCAGTTTGGAGAGAAAAAACTGTGCCCATGTTCCCAAATATTGTTTACAAATGTTCTTTTACATTTAAAGGGGGAAATGATAGATATGAATAATTTGCATTGGTATGGATTTTAAGGTCAGTTTTGTTATATGAATATGCATATTTCTAATCTTGATTAAGGTATTGTGATTATGTAGTTCATTTAAAATGTAATGTATAATTAGGAAATATAGGTTGTTGATGGATAATCATCACTAATAATCAAGCTTGTAGTCATGTTAGTTAGATTTTCTAGATATATAGAGATATATTTCAGTTAGATAGGCATTATTCATATCTTTCAAAGACTACAGAATATAGCATTTTAAATATTTTAATAACTTAGAGCTTTTCAGGACAATGAGACACGTCTGCTCCTCCTGGCAGTACCAGCTACTTCAAGAAGAAGATGGGCATTGAAGAGGCTCCTTATGGAGTTTGATAGCCATTTGGGCAAGAAACTGCTCTTGCCTAAACTGATGCATAAACTGGACACAGAGAACCTGCAGAGAGAGGACTGCTGAACTTGCTTAAAGGTGAGATGATCTTTTGGGGTTCCTGATTCATGAAAGTGTCTGCGAGAGATTCTGCGGGACACAGAAAAAAATTGGCTGAACTGTCTTTGGAATTTCCTGCTTCATAGAAAAGTCTGATGGGTGCTATGGGCCTGAAGGCTGAAGATGGATGCCCCAACGGTACAAGGAACTTTGGGTAATTATACAGACAGCGAAATGTCTCTGTCATTTCTAGAGTTTTTGACTTCTTGTTTACTTAGGTAATATTATATCCTTCTGGAGTCTTTGATGGAGTTGAAGAATGGTTAGTTATAGTTATAGTTTTCCTTAGTTATGATAAAAGATAATATATATATATAGTAACTGTAATTCTTGCTTGATAACTGTTTTGTTATATGTAATCTTACTATGTTAAAGTGAAAGCCTTTCTTTTTTGTTTAAACAGAAAAAGGGAAAATGATGTGGGAGAGTCTTCTGTTTTGTGTTGATTTCATTGGTTAATAAAGAAACTGCTTTGGCCCTTTAATAGGATGAAAAATTAGGTAGGCAGAGTAGACAGACAGAATGCTAGGAGAAAGAAGCCGAGTCAGGCAGTTGCTATGATTCTCCTCTCTGACACAGATGCAGGTTAAGATCTTTCCTGGTAAGCTACCACTTCATGGTGCTACAGAGATTATTAGAAATGGGTTAATCGAGATGTGAGAGTTAGCCAATAAGAGGCTAGAGTTAATGGGCCAAGCAGTGTTTAAAAGAATGCAGTTTCCATGTAATTATTTCGGGTAAAGCTAGCTGTGTGGAGCCTGGTGGCAGGAAGTGGCCCACTGCTACTACTACAGAGTGGCGGAGCTGGGTGGGAATGTAGCCCACCACTCTGTACAACAGCAAAGTCTCGAGGTTTCCAGTGTTCATACTTGCTCATATCTAGATGCAACTGGCTTTAAATCTCACTGACATCCATGCACGAAGAGTCCACCAAAATTCTTTGCTATTCGAGCATCATGAATACCGCATACGATTGAAGCAGCGTGGACCAGTGACTGTGTACAATGTACATCTCTCCTCGGATTGTGTGTAAATTTCATGTGCCTCACTGCTCCTAATTATAAAACTTTCAAAGATAAAGTACTAAGATTCTTATGAAATCCCTACGAGGGCATTAAACCATCCATGAAATCCCCGTGACTACATTGATCTCACATCTACGAATCTGGCCTTTTGGACCAAATGTTCCTAAGTACTCACCCAGTTAAGTTCCCTTTTCTTTCCATGAAGAAGACAAAAGATATGTAGTTTATTGTGGCAATGTGTCAAACTGAAAATCTGCACAAACTTTCATTTTCTTTTAGTATTTTGTCTATACTTAAATGAAATTTGTATATAATATATAACATGTTGTTAGAAATATATATGTATATATACATATATACATATATATGTATATATATATTAAAGAATGGCTACAATGAACAAATTAAGATGCATTGTTGTTTGGATGGAAGCTTCACCCTAGCCCTTGACATCCATATATCTAAAGAGCCTAGAATGTTTGGATAGAAGCCACACCCTGCCCCTGGTATCCACATCTCCAAAGAGGCTGGAATGTTCATATATAAGTTCTGCTCTAAGTTTCCCCCCCTGGGAGGTTTCTCAGTCCAGACTCCGCCCCTGAGAAGGCCTGCCAAATGATGATCCCTCCCCAGAGATGCTCAAGACAGCTCCCACAGGGTATTTAAATTGCCCCCCAGAGAACAAACATGTGTTGAATCCATTAAACCTGGGCTTTTTCTAATTCGGTTTGATTTGGTCTGGTACGGATTATTGCAGCAGCGGAAAGGCTTATTGGGGTGTAGAAACTTTTCGATTACTTTACGTATTTGTGGGTATTTTTGTGTTAACAGCCACACACACACACACACACACAGTAGATAGATAGATGATAGATGATAGATAGATAGATAGATAGATAGATAGATAGAATCTATAATAACTTTCCAGAATGAAATAGTCACCATGTTGTGTCATAGGTTTCTCGAACCTGTTCCTCCACACAACTATGGTTTACCATGCTTGGATTAGCAACTTCATAACCTCCCCCCATCCCATCTTTTCTCATTGCTCAAGGGGCAGCAGGACAGTTCTGACCCCTGAATAAGTAGTGAAAGTCTGAGTCCTGCTTTGATTTCTTAAGAGATTCTACAAACAACACGTACCTGCTCCTCTTTTTGTGCTTGCCCTTGAAGTAGACTAGAGGCAGCAGCAGGGTGCATAGGCACACTGTGTTTGAAGGCTGGAATTTAGGCAAAGGGCTAGAATAGAAAAATGAACAAAGAATAAATCACCCAAGACTTTGCTCAACCCAGGACTGACTTCCTGTTACAAGAAGAAAATTATTCGCTGCTTGTTTAAGTTACAGTTTTTCAGATGTCTGTGACTAATTGTTGAATACAGTCATAACTTACACGGATTAATACCTCTTTGTCATGTACTAAATTCTAATAGAGACGTGATTTTCTTTCTGTAGTGCTGCTGTCTCACGGATTTTAAAAATAATTTTATGTGCTAAAAATCACACCATTTTAATCGTTATAGTTATAGTATGGTCCTCAATCTGTCCAAGCAATACCTCGTTGTTCTTTTTTGCTTAAGTATTAGTTATTTTTGTCCCTATTCATTTCCATGAAAATTTAGAGCATGCTTGTTAGATTCCATGAAAATGAGTAGAATTTTGATTAGAATCATGATGAATTTATGGACTAATTTGGGAAGACTCAAACTTTAACATTTTAATGACTTCCATCCAGGAATAGTACATAACCCTCCATTTATTTTGGTCCCCTTCAGTAGATTTTAGTTTCATTGACTTAGGTCCTGCAAATTATTCTTAGATTTATTGGTAGGTGCCCTATCTTCAATTACTGGTTAGGACTAAGAATTATCCATACTGTATTGTCAAATTCATTTTTTTTCTAACTCATAAAAAGCTGGTTTTAGAATTAGTCTTGATTTTTTTTTCAGCCATCTGGATAGAGTTCTGATATCTTCCTGACACTTTGCAGCATCTCTTTTCAGCTCTGAGAATGCAACAACACAGCTCTGTCACACAACTCTATTTCTGAAAAAGTTCCATTTGGGTCAAGGAACAAGCATCGTGAGCTGCCAGCACCCCCCTTTATTCAAGGCTATCTAGTTCATTTGGTGCCAATGTCACATCCCTTCCTGTTTAGTGATAGCTTACCTATCACTAAATAGTACCTCACACTATTTTGTCATTTAATTTCAGACATTTATTTATTGTTTAATTTTCCATGGTTGCTCCCAAAGGTGGTATGACATAAAAAGCTGTAGGACCCAGCCATGACAAGCTTAACAGAGGCCTGAGTCTCAGGAGTTTACCCTAAGGCAATACCTGGTTCCAAGAAAGACCACAAACTAAGACTACATAGGAACAGAACATCCAAAGAAAATTCCTAACATTCCAACCATTGTAGATAGGATCACCTGCCAGCACACACCCATTGCTTTTCATCAAGACACCCCTAGACAAATGTCAGCCTATCAGGGGTCCTGAACCTTAGAAATCACTAACCCCCACTTTTGCTACTATAAAAACCCAATACTAACTGAGCTTGGGGCTCTCCAATGCTCCAATACACTGGAAATGCGGAGAGTCCCAATTTGTAAACTTGTGTGAGAATAAAGGCTCTTTGCTTTTACATAAAGGACTCAGTCTCATTGTTATCTGTTGACCTCCTAAAGGCTAGTCTCCTATTTAAAGGAGAAGAGGATTGCCTGAGTTGAAAATGTTTTTTTTAGCTAATTTAGAGCACCACTTAAATTTTTTGGCATTATATCAAAATCTAAAATTTTTTAAAATACGCATTAAACCTAAACATTTACAGGGTGGTAAACCTTTTTCAACATTTATAACCAGTTACAACATTATCAGGTTAATACCATAATTCTCAGCATTATTGGTCAATACCAACTTTTCTCAACATCTTATAAACAGTTACAAATATTATCAGGTCATTACCACAATTAACAATAAATCCAAAATTAAATATTATCAGGTCAATACCATAATTAACAATAAATCAACAATTAAACATATCATAATTTTCTTTTCTTAAATCCACATTAATCAAAAGACAAGAAAAGTTCTTCTGATGGGTAAGAGTACAGTGACATTGCTGTTATCAAATACCAGTTCCAGTCTCTGAGCAGCAGTTAAGCCCTTAGTCTGCCCCCTTCTTACGTGAAGAGGGGTTTCAGTCATTTATTATTTTGAGTCTTTCTTTTCTGAAGGGGAAAGCTTAGGTTTTAGTTCTTAGGTTCAATATTGAATCAAAATGAGTTCTATGTCTCAAAGATTAAAACAGTCAGATGTCCAGTCTGTATCTCAGCTCCAAAGCAAACAGGATTTAAACTGAAGAAAATTGTAGTTACTGTGGTCAGGTCATCTCAGCAGAGCCTCTGGGTCTGTGTCCCAAGCCTGGAAGCAGCTCAGCATCTGTTCCTCAGCATGGCACCCTGCAGTGTAGAGTGGTGGCAGCAGGTCCTGGGATCAGGCACTCCTCTCTGTGGGGGCAGGGAAGACTGGATCAAGGATTCCTCTCCAACTCCCTTCTTGAACTCCTCTATGGGGGCCTTTGCAGCTAAGATATCATCAGGTCTGCCACTTCTTTACTGTATATGCAGTCATTTTATCCAGCTTTATTTTCTTTTTGTGAATAAAGAACAAATACATCCTTGACCCCAAATTAATAAAGGCCGGGTCTTTTTATAATTCTTTGCAAGGGCTTTTTTACCTTGCCTTAGCAAAGGTCACCTTGGTGCCATCATGCCAGATCTGTCTGCAGCAGATCTGTCTGCAACTTTTTTTCTTCTAAGCTGTCTTTAAGGAGCAATGTCACGTTCCATAATTTTTTTATTATTAACCACATATGCAGCTCTTCCATTGGGAGAGCCATTTGTAAAATTTAGTATAACATCCTTTAAGGAATCTTAAGCTATAATATTAGCAAATTATAGTTGTGTGAATCACAACAACAATCATCTGGGAAAAGATTACTACTCTGGCTTTTGAGTTGAGCAAACAAAATTGTTCAAGAATCACTATCTTAAAATGATCAATTAATCTATTGCTTAATATAAGAAACATTGATAGCAGTCAATTCTCTGCTAAACTATCCCCTAGATTTCATCCTGCACTTTTGTATTAGACAAGCTACTATTTTAAATTAAAAATTTAATATCTTAACTGGTAAAACTGGTAAGGTGCAGTCATAGAAAGCATTTTGGTTTTTTTTTTTATAAAACTGTTGTAGAGTAACTTTTGTACTTAATGCATATACCTGCTATAGCTGAATCATAATTAATATATTCTACTTGCTGGTTGTTGTATACTCTACCCATTGATCTACACTCTACCTGCTTGAGTACCTGTTTGGAAGCTTCTGTAAGTTCTCTGTTGGAAATTGGCTCATTGCTCCTTTTAAGAATCTTGCTTAGTAGTTCAATATCCTTTAAGAATATTATAACTGAGTCGCGGCGGCGGCAGAGCGGCGCAGCGCTGCAATCAAAAATAGGCTTTGGGGGACCGGCGGCGACAGAAGCAAGCGTGGAGGCAGAGGCAAGCAGCGGGGACCAGAGGGGTCCAGCGCGGCAGCCTACGCAAGCGGTGGGACAGGCGTGGAGGCAGAGGCAAGCGGCGGGGACCAGAGGGGTCCGGCGAGGCAGCAGCAGGGACCGGCACAGCTGGAGAGGCACGCACGAGGCCGGGAAGGGCGCGCAATAAGGAGAGCAGACATCCCACTGCAGTTGGATCAAAGAGGTAGGTCCCTTGTTGGCAAGGTCACTGGCAAACGAAGAGTCTGGCCCTGATCCTGAAGACCTTCAGAGGGGTGAGAGGGTTCTTGGCCTGTGGCAGGAACCAGGAAACAGAGCGAGGGCAATTGGTAGGCACAACCCTTGGCCAGTAGGGAAACTTGATCCAGTTTTAGAAGACCCATTGGATAGGATCAATAGGAGGAGATGGGCAGGCGCCAAGGCAAGAATTCACCCAATAACCTGAAAGGCAACATGAAAACACCAGAACCCAATGATCTTACAACAGAAGTATTTGAACACCCTAACACAG
>NC_022030.1:47182955-47232080 GCF_000317375.1 Microtus ochrogaster
TTAATCGGGGGAGGGGGAGGGAAATGGGAGGTGGTGTCGGGGAGGAGGCAGAAATCCTCAATAAATAAATAAATTTAAAAAAAAGAATATTATAACTAAGGTTTTAACCATTGTATATCTAATTAAAAGTTTGTAAACTATCCTCCTCTTAAGTTGCGAGTCTGCCTAGCTAACAGGAAACTGGAAGAAAGCATATGCAACTAATGATGCTTGCGTAATTAGACATCAACATGTAGAAGAAGGAAAACAGATCCATATTTATCTCTGTGCACACAATTGAAGTTTAAATGAATCAAAGACCTCAACATAAGACCAAACACATTGAGCCTTACAGAAGAAAGAATTAGAAGTACACTAATACATTGGCACATCTCAGACACAGTCTCAGTGGCACAGACATTAAGAGAAACACTTAATGATATCTCCTGTACTGAGAAACTTCTGTAAACAAAGGACATAGTCAACAAGACAAGATATCAGCCTATAGAACGAGAAAAGATATTTACTTATCATTAATTCCCTTTAAAAATATAAAAAGAACTCAGGACGTTAGTAATCAATAGAACAAATAATCTAATAAAATTATATGGTACAGACCTAAACTGAAAACTCACAATAGATGAACTTAAAATGACTGAAAGACGCTAAAAAAATTGCTCAAACATAACATCCTTTAGCCATTAGAGAAATGCAAATCAAAACTCTGAGACTTCATTTTATCCTTGTAAGAACGACCAAGATTAAATATACAGCTAACAATTTATGCTGAAAAGAATGTGGGGTAAAGAAAAAAAACCAAACTCCTCCACTGCTGGTGGAAGTGCTAACTGGCATAGCTGCTTTGGATACTAGTATGGCGCATTCTCAGGAAATTAGGCAACTATCTACCTTAAAACTCAGCAAAGCCTTTTGAGCCTATATATAAAAGATGCTCAACCATACCATAAGGACATGTGCTCAACTATGCTTACAGCAGAATTACTTTGTCATAGACAGAATCTGAAAACAACGTAAAATGCACCTCTTTTACAACAATGATAAATGAGAGACCTCATCCTTTACAATAGCCATAAATACCATAAAAATGTCTTGGAGTAACTCTAACCACACAAATGGAAAAACTTGTATGATAAGAACTTTAAATCTTTTAAGAAGGAAATTTAACACACCAGAAAATGGAAAAATCTCTTGGGAAAATACAGCAAACATAGCAAAAATGACAATCTTACTGAAATCAATCTACAGATTTAATGCAAATGCTCATTAAAATTATAACAAAATTCTTTACAGACCTCGAAAGAACAATCCTCAACTTTATAAGAAAAGATAAAAACTCGGGACAGCCTAAACAATATTAAAATCCTATACAATCAAGGAACTTCTGAATGCATCACAATCTCTGACTTTAAAACTTTACTACAGAGCCACAGTACTAAAAAAAAAAATGTTAAAACCGGATATGAAGATCAAAGGAACTGATTATCAATCCACCTTGGATATGAATTCACATGCCTACAAACAGCAGACTTATGACAAAGAAGCAAAATTGTGAGATGTAAAAGAAGCATATTTAACCTGCTTATTTATTTTTTAATTGTCCTGAAGCTGCAGTTCTCTGAGGCTACCTTTTATGCAAACCTGCCTTTCAGCTTCCAGCGGACGCCAAGCCGTAGGACACAGGCAGGATACAGTCTCTCTCCCTTTGCAGCCTGCCCTCACAAGCTCTGGTGGGCCTAACTGCATCAGTTTTTAACTATCTTTTTTATTCTAATTTGTAATCATAAAATTAAGAAAATTTCTGAATCCTCTTTTCTGTTCTACTCTGGGTTGCTGACTGTGTGGGGTTAAATTTCCGTTCTAAACTTCATTGTTGTTCCTCCTTGCCTTTTCCCCACAGGTGGGTTAGATTTAGCTGGCTACTGCATCTTCATGTGATGCCTCAATCTCAGTGGTAACCTAGGCAATTCCTTCACTTTTCCTACCTGTTTAGCAAGCAATAAAAGTTTTATTTCTGTGTCTATCATGAGTACAGATTCTAAATATCTCTACCATTGTTTCTGCTCCACTCTGAAGTCTTTTAGCTATCAACATATATAACTGTTCTTATCCCATATTTATATATAACTTATTATATACAAATTTTTACTCCTGATTTAAATTTTGTCCTGCTTCTCTATACTTTTTTAAAATCTATTTCTGAGCACTCATTACTCACGTATAAACCTGTGGTGATTTTTTTTCTTACGGGTTCCTCACATTCTCCTCTGTACTTCTTCCTGTTTTGGGGGGGGGGGTCACAGATCAGCCCCATGTTGGGTGCCATTATGTTGTGGTCTGGTGGTAGCCCAGACCATAAATTATTTCTCTGGACCGGCATGGAGGTGCAGGAATAAAGACATAACTCACATGGTTTATCAGGAGGGAGATTTTCCATAATCCCACATGAAATTCTGAGTTTACATCCTGAAAATGCCTCTGCTTTATTCTCCAAGCAGCCTTATATATCAAAACATAAACGGAGGGGAAAACTCATTGGCATTCTGTTTCCTAGGTAACCAGGTGAATGGCTTTTAGTCAGGTCCACACTTACCTGTGCTTGCTGTCAGTCTTCCTGGTCAGTATGCTAACTCAGTCATCCAGGCTTGAATCAGCATCTCTATTCAGGCATTCTCCAAATTACAAAGAAAGAAGCAAAACAACATCCTAATCTTTTGTTAGGGCAGCAATAGCCTGTCTGGAGGGTTTGTGACCACTTCAGGTACGAACTATGGCTTGAGCCTGGCTGCCATACCATATAGAAATATGGGCCTACAATACCCCAGCTCCCTCTGTGTGGTATCTGTCTCTCACCTGCTGTGGTCTCCCACCAGCCAAGGCCTCCACTGCCCCTTGGGGGACCTCTTGGGACAGGCCTCGAACCTCCTACCTCTTTGTAAATGATAACAGGTCTCTTAGTTGGTTTTGGGGGAGACTCCATAAACTGGGCATAACAGTTGCCACCAAAATTTCTAGACATCACCAGCATTGTTCTGTGCTCATTCCCAATACAAAAAAATTTAAATTTAGATTCTTCCCTGATTAGTTTTTATTGTCAACCTCAAGTCACCTGAGAAGAAGGAACTTTAGTTGAAGAAGTCTCTGGATCCCATTGGCCTGGGCATGTGTGTCCTGGGGGTGGGGGGTGTCATTTATTATTGCTAATTGGTGGAGCAGGGTTCTCTCCGTGTGGACAGCACCATCCCTAGGCAGGTGGGCCTGGGCTAAATAAGAAGTTAGCTGATCAGAGAGAGTTGATAAGAAACATTCCTCCTTGGTTTCTGTTTGGTTCTTGCTTGAGTTCCTGTCCTGAGGTCCCTTGATGATGTGAGCTACAAGTGTAAACTGCAGTCAAACCTCCCCTCCCTAGCTTCCCTTTGATCATCGTGTTATACAACAAACCATCAAACTAGAAGAAATTCCCTTCTGAGGGAATGGACTGAAAGGCTGTAGACACTGTTTCTATTACATAATAAGTGGTTTGTGCTTACTCAATTAAAATAGAGCTTCATATGCCTGTGAAGTCATATCTCTTCACTTCACATTTCCAAGTCCTTAAGAAATGTATCTCTGATCAATGATTATTTTTTAAACTCATCACTTAACACCAATGTCTTGTTTTTGATTGTGGGACTAGACATTGTTTAACGGAGCTTGGAGAACTCAGACTTGAACTTCCAGAGATAAACGAAGATGTGACGCATCTTCATTTTCATAGTTGTAACATTAGGTTTGTATATCACAAACAGGCAATGAAAGAACAAAGAGGAGGGAGATTCTTTGTTACCCAAATATGTTAATCCTTGCAGTTTAAGTTGATTTTTCATTTGTTTGTTTTTTAATCTTTAAGGTACCTGTTAGAGTGTTGCCAACTTGATATAATTAGCCTCACCTGGGATGTTTCAGTAAAGAATTATCTAGATCTTCTTGTCCAGTAGGGATTGTCTGAATTGACCTAGTTGATGTGGGAAGAATTGGCCTGAAAGTGAGTTTGGGACCCTGGGCTGTGTGAGAGCAGAGAGAGCTTATCCCCTTCTGGTCCAGCCTTGGATGTGGGGTGTCTACCTGCCTCAAGCTTCTGCCTTGACTTCCCTACGATGGGCTAGAACCTGGAATTGCAAGGTGGCTAAACTTTTTTCTCTCCTAAATCGTTTTCTGTCAGAGTATGGTATTACCGAAATGAAAATAGAACAGAAATTGATACTGGAAGTATGAATTTGCTTTTCTCGGGATATTTTATCAAAGCAATAGGAAACCAAACCAGAGCAGCGACTCTGAAAGATTTTCACTGTTAATCTAGAGGTTTGTGTGATCCTGGCTCTCGCTTACAGTCTATGCCAAACTCATCTTAACCCATGTCTAGGTTTATGCTCAGAGATGTTGCTAGAATAAAGTAGGATGAGATCTACAAAACGCTATGTAAACTGTAAAGTGCATTTAATACATGAGTTGTCACAGTTAAGGAACGTTGAACACTTCTCCTTACCTGCTACAAGTCTGGGAGAGTACAGCTTCAAAATGGTCTCAATATATGAGAAAGTCACATTCAAGCATGGCGAAAGCCTTACAAAATATATAATTAAACTAAAACTCATAAGTTCATAATAAAATATTAATGAAAATACTCAAAAACCAGTCATAAAATATAAATGCAAAGCAGTTAGCATTGTTTTAATGTCTGAAGGTGTCTCTTGGAAATCTACAGACGAAGAACCACAGAGGCAGGATTGAATTCATCACACAAAACCATTTTATTGTCATCAAGGCCCGTCTCTGATGCAACAGCCTAGGGCTGGAGCACAGGGTTGCTTGATTGCAGGTGAGAATTGCTGATTATCAGCAGTAATAGCCACATCTGCATCACGGCGTTAGATCTCTACTGCTGTAGTCATTGCTTAGCGAGAAGTCACTGAGATTTCTTATTTCTTACGCTGGAGATCAGATTCAAAATGGGTCTAGAGGAGTATGTTTCTTCTGGGTCTCAGGAGGCAAATCTGGTTTTGTTTTTGTGGGGTATAGAGACCTCCTGCATACCCCAGCCGTTGTTTCTTTCTTCTGTTACTCCGAGCTCTACCTTAGCGCTGATGTCTCCTCTGACCTAAGCACCCAGTCTTTCCTTGACCCAGCTGCTCCCATCTCAAGAACTGTAACTGAGTTGGAAAGGTGGCTCAGTGGTTAAGGAGATGTACTTCTCTTTCAGAGGCCCCAAGTGCAGTTCCAAGCAGTCTATCACTTAACTCACAATCACCTGTGACTCCAACTTCAGGTGATCTGACACAGTCTTCTGGACTCTGCGGACACCTGCACACATGTATGTGAATGCCTCCCCCACCCCATGTACATACAACTTAAAAGAATAAAAGAAACTGTGTGCTTGGAAAACGGCTCTGATATTAAGTGCATATACTGCTCTGGCAGAAGATCTGAGTTTAGTTCTCAGGACCCATATGAACTGACTCACAACCTTCTGTATCCCCAACTCCAGGATGTCTGAGTCCTCTGGACTTATAAGCACCTGCATAAATACACAGCAATGCATATACACAGTTAAAATGATAAAAACAAATATTTTTAAAATAAATAAATATAAAAAATATTCTTAATCATATATGCAAAGTATCTCTAGTCACATAAAGATAACATATTCACAGATACTTGGGGATACGGACATTGTACAGCCTTACATTCATCAACAGTTGATGCTGGACATTTGTTATATTCCAAGACCTGCTGTAAGCACAGCATGCAAGAATACATTAGCATTTTCTTTACTTTAAGGCCCTGGCACGGAAGCCTGGGGAGGTTAAGGAACTTGTCCAAGGTCACATAGCTAGGGTTTAACCCAGGACTGACTGCAGAGTCCAAATGCTGTCCCAGTGTTCTTGACTTGGGGTGTCAGGAAGATGCAGAGTCCCTAACTTTCACCTTTGAAGAGAAATTGACTTCCAAGGAGAAGCACCAATGGGTATTATTCAAAATGGTTTATAATGTGTAAAGCCCATTATATTTTTCATGAACCTTCCCTGTAACTCTGTAGTTTAAGACAATTTTCCCTATACTCAATCCTTTGCTTCCAATTAAATGACAAGTATTCATCTCAAGCTTTTCACTAGAGTTTATATGTTCATCTGTGAACTTTAGTACAAATAGACAAGCCACACACACACACACACAGTACACTGAATGTTAAATATCTCCAATAAATCTGTAGTTTGAATTGAATTAATTGAAATGGATACCTGAAACAGAGTATTGCTTTAATAACACTACAAAACCTCCAATAATTTTTTAAAAGAATGGTGTATTTGGTGTTGCTGTGTGTATGTGTGCATCCACATGCCACAGTGTGAGCTGTAGCGGTATTAAGACAATCTGTGTTGGTTCTCTCCTTCCACCATGTGAGCTCCAGGCATGGAATTCAGTCTTCAGTCTTGTTGATGATGCATTTCACTGGTCCTCATCTACATTTTTGCTGACTCCCAATGAACTTCAGGTATTTGTGTGTTGTGTGAACCCTCTTCCATTGACTCTAAACTGAACCTAGAACTATTGTAACCAACTGGATAAAGCTTATGCAACAGTCCTGGGCCAGTCCTGTTAGGTCTAGTTGTTCCAAGTCCTGGCACTCTCACTAAGGGAATACTGTTTTAGAAACTCAACTGACCAAGGAGGCAATCCCAGGAGTTACATGGAGAGGTTTAAACAGAGGGGAGTAAGCCTCATAAATGGCTCAGAATTTTAGTAAAGCCTGCAGATGTCTGCACATCTGATACCACCTACAGAACTGTTGGGGAAAAACAGTCACTGTTCCTGAGCTTCTAGGTTTGGGAGTGTTTGTCATGCAGCAGTAGATAATTGGGAGATCATGGCAGAGTGTATCTCAGGGAGTCCATGTTCTCATCTCTTCCTTACGAAGAAGTACTGTCAGTGACATTATGACTTCTAGGTCAGAAAGTAGAGACTCTGCCATCTACTAGCCCATAGAATGGCTCCTACCCTTCCATTCTGTTTTTCTTCTTGCTAAAGTAAAGTCTATTCTGCACTAGCATTGAGTTAATGGGAGGACTGGGATTGGACCATACATAAGTAATCATATAAAGTAACAGCGGAAACCACCACAGGAATAGCAGAGCCCAACTTGGAGGCTGCTTGGAATAAAAGGGACATCAGGAAGGTAGTAGAAATCACTGTACTAAAAAATGAGTAGATCTCTTATTCCGAAAACTTTCACTTGTGTGTTTGTAAAACAAAGCACATACATTTGTCAATGTAAAGCCCATGTAGACAGCGGGAAAAGATGATTAGGTAGATGTCCTTTTATTTAACAATTATCTATTCACACTTCTCATCTGCCAAGTTCTGTTCTAAGCACTTTATAAAGTATTGGTTCTATGTAACAATTCTGGAAGGTAGAGATTCAGTGTGTGTGTGTGTGTGTGTGTGTGTGTCCATGTTACAAATAAAGAAACTGAGGCCCAGATGGATTCAAAGTACAAGATAGGGTCACCGATTTGGCAAATAAAACCAAAGCTCCTGCTCAAATTGAATTTCTGATAGCGATTGATGTGCTCTAGTGCGCGTGTTTCACATGTCCCCTGCTCACAAACTCCCTTTAACAAACCGAGTACTGTATGCCACATCTGGATTGATCTTGAACTAAAACTAGCTGTTCATCTGAAATTCAAGCACAGCCAGACATCTAATATTTTATCTGGCCCTCTCAGCTTCCAGAACATACTTCCAGCAAGTGCTGACTTGAGAATTGAATCCTGACAGCAAAGTATTTGAGTCCACTGGACCCTGGAAGCCATGAGGCTGAATTCCTGAAGGTTTTCCCCAGGAGTGAGGGCATTAGGAGGGTCTGAGAACTCACTAGGATGGGGGGTTGCTCTCAGAAGCCAGGCACCCATGGATCTGGGGTGTCTAGACACTACTTGCCATACTCAAAACTACAGCCAAGAGTCCTACAACCCTAGGATGGCACAGTGATACCTTCCAGTGGACAAAGAGGGTTTTAGGTGAAGAACTTAGGGAAGCTGTATCTTTATCTTGGTTCTGCTTGAACCATACAATTCACAAATGACTTCAAAGGGAGAAAGGAGAAGATTTTATCTGTAGTGTATAAAAACCCACTGTAGTAATAGGAGCAGCGGGGCTGTGTCCCTAGCACCCCATTGCCCGCAAGGTTAGCTTTACCCGAAATAATTACACGGCCACTGTATTCTTTTAAGCACTGCTTGGCCCATCTATCTAGCCTCTTCTAGGCTAATTCTCACATATTAATTTAGCCCATTTCTAATCATCTGTGTTGCACCCCAAGGTGGCTTACCAGGGAGATTCTAGCCTACGTCCATCCTGGGTCGGAGCTTTATCACATGTGCCTCAGAGAGCAGAGCTATCCCTGCGTCCACCCAGGAGCTGGGAGCATGGCGTCTCTGCTCCAGACAGCAGAGCTGTCGAGTCTCTGAGCTCACTTCCTCTTCCTCCCAGAGTTCTGTTCTGTTTACTCCTCCCACCTGTTTTAACCTATCAGGGCAAGCAGCTTCTTTATTTAATTAAGCAATGACCTTCCTCCATCAACCCACCCCAGTTGTGGACACAGTAATCTATTAGGTAAGAATCTATTATGTAAGTAGTTACTAAATGCCTTCCACTTCCACATGATGCTTTCTCAGCAGAGCCTTCCACCATCCTTACTAGCATCAGGACCAAAAGATAAGCTAGGGAACATTTGTACTTATAAACACAGACTACCACCATCTAAAACTCAGGATCTTACCATCCCCTTCGTACCAACTTTTCCAGTTCAATCTTTAAGTTAAAACTTGAGCTAAATTTAGCAAATTCACCCCCAAAGCCTAGTGTGCCTGTTGAGAACCAAGTTTACAAGCATTTTTCTTCTTGGACTCTACAGACGAAAATCTCGCATAAACACAGAGTGCCATCAGCGAAGATATTCTACTTTAGAACTGCACACTTTTCAAACCAAATGCTCTCCCCTTCAAAACTCCTGGCACAGACCCCTGAGACAAGATCTGGAGCAACAACTGAGTTGAGTTCTCTGCACAGCACATACTGGGGGGTTAACTGTGGAGCTCTGGTCTACTATGGCCATGGCTTCAGCCACATGGGCTCCATGACTGAACTTCTCTGGCACAGTTATGGCTGAGTCACCATTTCTTGACTGACAGGGCTCCAATGGACCACAAAAATGTCCCCGAGGGCACCAGAAATGCAGTGCACTCACAAGATTAAAAACTGTTTACAATGTGAGTCAGCAATTAATAGCAACTTTCCCCCCCTAAGTCACATCTTTCATCTAAGCAATGCTAATTACGCTGTTTCGTTCTGTTTTCCTAAGGCAAATGACAAGAAAAATGTATAACCAAGGGGCTGTTTGACAGAAGTGAAGAAATATGGGGGAGCTAAAACAGAAAGAAAAATAATGAGAAAAATGATTAGAAGAGCTGAATTGTGTGGCTTGCCCTACTGGTAATGAGCCTGAACTAAATGCAGCAGTCGTGTGTATTTACGGGACCTGAAGAGACAGAGTGTGGAGTAGCTGTCTCCAGACCTCTGGTTGGAACTTGTTTCAGGCCGGATGAGTAGGTAAGAGGAAGCGCTCCTGTCTGGGGTCGCCCCAGGAGTGGCTCCACTGGATAATGTGTCTCAGTCAATTTCGCCCCTTCGCCTTGTGTCCTTGGGTTGTCTCTGATGGATTTGCCTGGAACTTCCCCTATTCATGCTCAGCCTTCTTCTACATCTATACTCACATCCACTCCCCTGGCTCCACCTCCAGGCCTATTGAACAAGAATAACATTTTCCTGCCATATTTATTAATATTTATCAATACTTTCTGTTCTATATTGGTTTCGTGGGTGTGTAATAGGTTGCATCAGGTGGAGCATCTTCAAAACAACATAGCAAATTCTGTCACTATTCTGAGCCCAGAAATTTGAGGTGAAGATACCAGTGGGACTTTGTTTTCTCCTAAGACTAAGAAGAGCATTCTTTCGCTGCTTCCAGGTTCTGATAGCTCTGGGTTCCTGGACCTTTGTCTGTGGCCTCCTACTCCTGTCCTGGCTCTTAGAATGATACTGGTCGCTGACTTTAAAACTCATGTACATACTGCAAGGTGATCTTGTCCTGAGATCTTTGGCTTAATTACAGCCACAAAAACCATTTTTTTTTAAAAGAAAATCACACTCACAAGCTTCAGATGACATGTATTTGGGAGGATCCACCCTTGAACCCAGTGTCCCTCCTTTCTTAAACATGGATAGCTCTTGTTCTCTGGATAAGAACTCATCCTCCAAACAAGGGCAAGTTTCCAACCCACCAAGGCACTTGTAAACCCTCTCTCCATCTCCCCAGTGTTTTCAGTCACAGAACTGATCAGGACTGTCATCAGTCCCCTGTAAATGTTTCCCCAAGCCTCTGGCCAGAGCTTTACATCCACAGCTCTGGTCTACTGCCCTAGTCCTTCCTTCATTGCTCTGTTCTGTAGGTGAATGCAGTTTTCTAGCCAGTGGCTGTGCACCCTGGTTTGACAATGTTTCTATGTGTTGATTTCATTGGTTAATTAATAAAGAAACTGCTTGGCCTGATAGGTCAGAACATAGGTGGGTGGAGTAGACAGAACAGAATGCTGGGAAGAAGGGAAGTGAGGCAGATGCGATGAAGCTCCTGCCCAAGATGGACGTAGGTTAGAATCTTCCCGGTAAGCCACTACCTCGTGGTGCTACACACATAATAGAAATGGGTTAATCAAGATGTGAGAGTTAGCCAGTAAGAAGCTAGAGATAATGGGCCAGGCAGTGTTTAAATGAATACAGTTTCCGTGTAATTATTCTGGGGCTAAGCTAGCCATGCGGGAGTCGGGCG
Organism: Microtus ochrogaster; assembly: GCF_000317375.1. NCBI lineage: Eukaryota > Metazoa > Chordata > Mammalia > Rodentia > Cricetidae > Microtus > Microtus ochrogaster. The sequence continues at coordinate 47,193,877 of NC_022030.1, forward strand.
GGACGAAAAGCAGGCCTGCTCACCTCATCACTACAGTCCTGGCTGAAACCTGTTGGTTCTGGGGTCCTTTCTGGTTTGCACCCTTCTAGCTTTCCAAATCCCTCCTTCATATATTCTCTTCTGGAGAGAGGGTCTGAAGGATAACAGAAAGGCTTCTCTTCAATGATGAGATGGGGAAGGTTGTCTGAACTTGTAAATTTAGAAACAAAGTGTGAAAGGAAGAGATTTGACTGTTTAGAATTATGGTACTACTACTGAAGGTATTTATAAGTTGTAGGAGGTCCTTGGTAGAATCTTTGGGGTCGTTTATGTAAACTATCATAACATCAGCAAATAGTGAGAGTTTGACTCCTTCTTTTTCTATATGTATCCCCTTGATCTCCTTTTGTTGTTTTATTGCTCTAGCTAGAAGCAACCTAACTGCCCCCTGACCAAAGAATGGATATTGAAAATGTGGTACATTTACACAATGGAGTACTATACAATGGAAATAAACGACATCTTGAAATTTGCAGGCAAATGGATGTATCTAGAAAATATCATATTTAGTGAGGTAACCCAGACCCAGAAAGAAAAATATAATATGTACTCACTCATAAGTGGCTTTTAGACATAAAGCAAAGAAACACAGCCCACAATTCACAACCCCAGAGAACCTAGATAACAAAGAAGACCCTACGAGAGACATACATGGATCTCATCTACATGGGAAGTAGAAAAAGACAAGATCTCCTGAGTAAACTGGGAACATGAGGACCATGGAAGAGGGTTGAAGGAGAGGAGGAAGGAAGGGAGGGAATCAAAGAAACATTTATAGCTCAATAAAAACAATATTAAAAATGCTAAAAACAATTATGGTAACACACGGTTTCAGACAAAATTCCTGTAATGCTATGAGCATTTGTTAAACTTAAGATCTAGGTGTCCTTGTCTTAGATAGTCTAGGAGACAGAACTGGAGCTGTGACTCAGTATTAATAGCACTTGCTACTTTGTGGAGGACTGGGGTTCGATTCCCAGAGCCCACATGGTGATTCATAGTCATCTGTAACTCCAGTTCCAGGAGATCTTATACCCTCATCTATTTCTAGATGGGTACCAGACAGGCCTGTACATGTAGGCAAAATACTCATAGATAAATATATCTAAAAACATTTTAGGATTGTCTGAGAATAAATATCATCTGAGGTGTAAATGTTTGCTTTTATCTCAGGACTTGATTTGCCAAGTATCATCTGTTCAAGTACGCAAGGAAAATATTCCCTAGAATCAGTAACAATGTAAGAAATATTTAGACAAAAATAACCCAAACCAAATCCAACCAAAACGAAATGAACAAACAAAAAACAGAGAGAGAGAGCCTAAGTCCCAGAGACTCTGCTCAGAGGAGGATAGCCTGCTCTTCCCCTTTGTCTCTTCTAGCACACAAAACATGGAGTGGGATAAGGAGCTGGATATGCTGTTCCTTGGTGTAAAAGAACAGAAACATACTGGCTTTCTTACCACCAGAATCATTCAGAACATCATCAAGGGGAGTGTAAAACCAGGCAATCACTTTGTGAGGCAGAGTGGCAGTTTCTTAAAGAGCTGAATATACCCCCGCCCCCACTGTGATCCAGAAATTTCATTCTTGGGTATTTATCCAAGAGCAATGAAATTATATGTTCATAGTGGGAGTGGTGTGAGCACTGATAGCAAGACTCTCACGCTAGCCCCAAACTAGACACATCCCAGAACGGATAATCACATGATACAGTCCTGTAATAGGCACCAAGAAGCATTTAATTGGGCAAGTGCTATGGATCAAACCCTGTACCTCATACTTTAGAGACAAGCGGTCTACCACTGAGCAGCACCCCTCCCATTGTTAATTAAAATAAATCACTGGTTCAGTCAAGCAACCAACTACTGCGTTCTAGGGCTGCTTCCTTGAGGACTGTACCTGCTTCTCCCTGTCTGGCCACTCTTGTCTAAGCTTGCATAATTATCACTTTCTAATCATAGTCACCTAGCATCTTCTTTTTCTCCTTCCTCAAATCCATTCTGCACAAAGCAACCATTTGTACAGCCCTTCCATGACCACCTTTCTCTAAGCGTGTAAAATCTTGGTGTGCACACAGCCACCCAGAATCTGTTTTCTGATAGTCCTGCTGCAGGGGTGGCCTGGTACAGATCTCGGCACCCCTGTGGGTTCTAACGGACAGGCTATGCTCTTACCTTTTCCACTATGGAAGGTCACCTCCTTTCATTGTCTTCTGACATTTTTTCTATCTTCAAAGTCAGCCACATAGCAGTTCTCTACTCCAGGGTCAACTTCATTGTCATGTCTGAACCTCTTGCCTCCCTCAGGTAGAAGGACATTTGTGATTCTACTGGGCCCACTGATAACCCAAGAAAATATTTCAATCTTGAGATTTTCAGTTATCATGCCTGCAAAATCAGGTCACATGTTCACATGATCTTAGACTAGAACGTTGGTGTTTGTGACTATATTGCGCTAAGACACCTTTCTTTTCTTTTTTTAAAAAATTCATTTATTTATTAAAAATTTCTCCCTCCTCCCCTACTCCCATTTCTCTCCCCCTCCCTCCTCTTCCACCCCCTCCTCCTTCCTCTCCAGTCCTAAAAGAAGTCAGGGTGCCCTGCCCTGTGGGAAGTCCAAGGCCCTCGCCCCTCCATGCAGTTCTAGGAAGTGTGCATCCAAACAGATTAGGCTCCCAAAAAGCCAGTACATGCAGTAGAATCAAAACCCAGTGCCATTATCATTGGCTTCTCAGTCAGCCCTCATTGTCAGCCACATTCAGAGAGTTCTGTCTGATCACATTCTCATTCAGTCCCAGTCCAGCTGGCCTTGGTGAGCTCCCATTAGATCAGTCCCACCATCTCAGTGGGTGGTCGCACCTCTTGTGGTCCTGACTTCCTTGCTCATGTTCTCCCTCCTTATGCTCTTCATCTGGACCTTGGGTGTTCAGTCCAGTCCTCCAATGTGGGTCTCTGTCTCTATCCTAAGACATCTTACTTTGGCCAATTTTTAAGCCGAGGGAAGGGTGTGCCATGTCAATGCTGGCCGCAGGTAGCCCTGATACTTCAGAGACACTTCGCACATATATAAAAGTTAATTTGCCAGACAAAGTAATGGAATTGAGGCCATGCACATATTTTATAATTTATTTTTTATTTTCATTCCCAAGGTGTAGACTGGGTCTTCTTTTGCAACTATTAAGGATGCAGCACCCGTAAGATCCAGAGTCTCTATTCCCAAGTCAAAGTTGTTCCAAGCAACTGTCTGACGTGACAAATTCTGTCTCCCTGAGTTTTCCTGAGTTGAACTGTCTTTGCCTAATCCTCTCACACCCAGCAGGAGACTCTCAAGAATGTCTTTTGCCTTCAAAGTTCTGTCACCTGGCTGACAGTTCCTGTAATCAGACTGCTGCCTCCGGGGAGGGTTTCCCCAGTGCTTCTGTAAGCTAGATTTCTTCAGACTCTGTTCCCAGCCTCAGTACACCGCTATTTCACCACAGTGCACGTGCAAGTCAGCTCACTGCTTGTCTGTAGCCATTATCACACACAAGGAGACATTTACAACCCCAGTGTGACAACCATCTCCCCACAGTTCTTTTCCTGTCTGGCCCAGAAAGGAGATTGCTCAGTTCTCTGCATTTTCTCTCCCTGGCTGCTGATCCTCTCAGAAGGACTTTAGTGGACTTGGGTTTTTTCATACAGATGATTTATCTATGTTATTAAGAAAGTTTCACCAATGAAGAATGGTTATGACTTAACTTCAGTATAATGGTTTGAATTGATGATGGCCTGAAGAAACTCAAGTACTAAAAGTTTGGTCCCTAGATGGTGGTGCAGTTGAGACTTGATTGTATAATCATTCACATAATCTGTGGATTAACCCATGGAAGAGTTCATAGCTGAATGGGCATATAGGAGGTGGGATCTCCTTGGAGGAAGCAGGTCGGTGGGGACATGCCACTGAAGGAGACGTCTAGTCCCCAGGTCTTCTCTCTTCTCGTGTTAAGTCTTTTCCTTCCCTTGTCTTTCTCACTATTCTCCTCCTCCTGTCTTTCTGATTCTTTTTTCTCTCTCTTCCTTGCTTTTCTCCCTTCTTCCCTTTCTTCTACTTATGCCTTACCTCAGACCCAAAGCAAAAGGGTCAAGGAACCCCAAATTAAAATTTTAAAGATAAATCTTTCCTGAAGTTCTTGTTCTTAGGTGTTTTGCCATAATGAGGAAAAAATAGCTCACAGATATTACAAAAGCATCCAGGATTCATGATAAAAAAGTTTATTGAATAATTACTATTCAATTATTTTAAGTGTTGGAAAGTAACTAGAAAGAAACTAGAACCAAAACTGAAATATAAGGAATCCCTTATTTTGAATATGAAATCCCATTGTGGTGGTTTGGGTGAGGATTGTCCCTCAACATGTCCGGGTATTAGGACACTTGACCTCAGCTGCTGCTGCTGTTTATGGAGGTTATGGTACTTCTAGGTCATGAAGCCTTCCTGGAGGAAGTCCATCACTGTACAGGAGGGCTTTGAGAGCTCATTGCCTTACAGGAGTAAGTTCCAGTGTGTGCTGTGCTTCCTATGTGTGATATGGTCTCTCTGCTTCCTGTTCCAGCTGCTTGCTGCCAGATCTCTGCTATCGTTATTGAGTCTCAGCTGATGGAACTATAGGCCAAAATAAACTCTTTCTTCAATAAGTCACCTTGGGTCATGGTGTTTTATCATGGCCACAAAAAGAAACTAATACCCATGGTTCTAAATGTAAATATTTGAGAAGGAGACTTAAATTTTCTTAATGGTGAAAATATTTAATGGTATCTAACTTGCATCTGTAGATCCATTTCTTTCCTTCATCTCCTGTGGAACCCGGATGCATTTGGAGGAAGTTGAGGACTGAAGACAGCACAGGCACCAGTGTTGCTACGAGCACCTGGTTAAGAGCCAGCCTTCATTGCTGTCAGTTCAGTGCATCAAGAGCAGCTAACAGAAAGGGACACATCTGGAGTTTAGTTCTTTATACACCAACAGGTAAAGGATGTCTGTGTGAAGAAGCCTGCAGATACAAACTTCAGTCCCTGGTTATCTTCTTGTGGGTAGAAGAACTGAAGGAAGCACTTCTAATTACTAACTATGTGATCACTAAGTAATCTCAAAAACATAACCTTACCTTCTCATATAGTTCTGGAGTTCTAGTGCCTAAAATGGGTCATGGCTGGCCTTACCTTAAGATTTTAAGAGAGATGTTTTCCTTCTGGAAGCATTAAGGTAAAATATTTTGTTTGTTTATTTGTTTGTATTTCCCAGCTTCTGGAGGCTGTCTTCAGTTCTTGGCTTCTGGGTCCACATCACCCTACAGTCCCACCATCATCGTCATACTGCTTTTCAAAGAATTCTCACTCTTGTAATGAAATGACAATTTACATGTTCAACTCTCTGTCTTCTGTGTCTGCATCTCTGACCTTACTGTCTCCATCTTCCTCTGATAAGGACCACAGTGACTATGTTGGATCTACCTAAGCAGCCAAGATAATCTCTTAGCCCATGATCATTTCAATACTTGGGCTAATCTGCAAAGTCAAGTTTCCCAGTCTTTGTGATCAGGATTCAGTCTCGTTCAAGAATGTGTTCTTCTGTCTAGCAGAACTACCTTTTCTGTTTTCAAACTGGAAGCTCTCACTGGTCCTGTACTTATGCCTTCCTTATGTTTCTCTCAACCTCATACCTGAGTCTTCATTACCTCAAAGATGATTTGCAAGCTTCCGATTTCTTTATAAATTAATAACACCTTAGAAAATCAAATACTGTTATTTATGAAATAACTAAGCAAAAATAGACACAAAATATCATGCAGCCATTGTGAGTATTTTGGGCCTCAAGCAATGAAAAGTAGTGAGTCTGGATGTATGAGAGAGAGGTAGTGAGTCTTATGATGTGTCCATTGCCTAGATCAGTCATTTACAACGTGGGGGACAGAATTCCAAAAGACCATCAGAAAACATATATTTATATAATGATTAATAACAGTAGAAAAATTACAGGCATAAAATAGTAACAAAAATAATTTTTGGTGGGGGTCCCTATAACATGAGGAACTGTAATAAAGGGTCACGGCATTAGGAAGGTTGACAACCACTGACCTAGATATTCTGGCTATGGTGCAGAAGAGAATGATCATAAGAGAGTGCAGTGGCCTCCTAAGATGGGCAAGAGGAGGGTGTTTGTGTAGCTAGAGGTTGTGAAAGAAGAGAAAACAGAGGTGAACTGATGGTCCTATCCCAGACCTCCGTGTTGCAGTCTTCACCAGAGATGTCTTTGGTACATGTTTGCATGTGCATGCTACAATCCTGGAGATAAACCTCCTTGAAAAAATTAGGGAACTCTTAACAAGTGCTGTTGCAAAGCTAGTAATGCTCCCTGTTCCTACCAGCCAGGGAGCAGAACTTCATCATTAACAGGAAGCTATGTAGAGCTTGCAGGAGGGTTGACTGGAGTGTTGAAGCTAAGTAGCCTGAAAAGACAAGCTGCTCTCCTTCCATACAGCAACAATCAGAAATAAATTCAAACAGTGGTTCAAGTGCATTCTACAGACAAACTCAAGAATATTTACAAGGATTCAAACTTTCCTCTCAAACATAAAGTTCACATGTCAAACATTTATTGGAAATTAACAGAATTAGCATTTGGAGCAAGACAGTGTGACTCATAATGAGGGAGGAAATCAATCAATGGAAACAGATGAGGCTGACAATAAAGTTCAGAAATAAATAATGGCATTCTTAAGCTCAGAAAGCAAAGGAAAGACAGCTCAGCATTGTGGTGTGGACATTAAAGACCCAGCGGATTGTCTAGCAGCCTAAACTAGGAGGGAGGAAGCATATTACCTAGTGCAAAAGGAAAGATCTGTAATCTCGAAGACATAAGCAGTAGAAGCTACCTGAAATAAAAACCAGAGAGAATTGTTTCCAAAACTTATAAAAGCAAAGGAGCAGAGGTCAAGGCTGATGAACAACGTAAAACCTCAAACACACAAGAAGCTAGAGTCCCCAAAGAAGGAGAATTTCCATTTGTGGGTGATCTTGGATAAAGCCACCATGAATATTCACATATTTGTGTGGGCCTTGCACTTTCAACTCACTCAAGTACACACTCAGGAGAGAAATTATGGGATCTTGGGTATCATACATGCTTAACCCTTCAAAGAAATTCTCAAACATCTTTTGAAAGTCATCTTACCATTTTTAAAATCCCTCCATCGATGTATTAAAATTCTAAATACTGACATCCTCACCAATGTTGTGTACTGTTGTTATTACTATGTTTAATTTCAGCAACCCTCTGAATGTGTAGTCTCACTATGCAGAGTGATTTTCCTTTATTTTACCTAATGATGTGTAAGTGCTTTTGAATGGGCTTACTGAGTATTCATAAAAGCATATGAATGGATATCTCTATAGCTACATACATACATATGTATATATACTTGTACACACATAAATATCTAATTGGTTTGGGGGAGCTATTTCTCTCCTTACTATTAAATGTCAAGAATTCTTTGTATTCTAGAGTTGAGTCAACTATACCTATTGCAATTGTTTAAATGTTTTCTGTTGTTGTCATGCCAACGCCAAGGAGCTAAGCACTGAGTGGGTCTTTCTTCCCTTCGTGAATTTAAACTCTGGCAATATTACTTCTTTCTTCTCTTGAACTTAATGCCTGAAGTTTTATATCTGTTCCATCCCTCTTGGCAATATCAGGTATGCACTAGAATGAAGTGAGATGCTGAAGAAACAAACTGTGTCTTAAAAACTGAATCAAACAGTTGCTGGTAGAAGCGTCTCTTGTTCTATACTATGACTCGGCCATGGGGAACTGTAGACCCAGCAGTAAGGGACTCTGAATATAACAGTGGGAAGACTTTTACATCTTTCTTGAGATAAATGGACATACACTAAACTATACACATTAATGCTTAAAATGTGACCAATTTTAAGATGTATGCACACTCCTGAAGCACTCGTTTAAATCAAGTGGATCAGCATCTCATCAGCACCACAGCTTGCTGATGTCCTTGGAATTTCTCTTCCTCTCCCACCTCATACCCGCACTATGTCATTCAGCTTTGAGTCACTGTAGATTGCCTAGCGTTTTCTGTCCTGTCATAGGAAAGAAATCGTACAGTGTGTCCTCTTTCTGCTTGGCTTTTTCCACCAGCCTAATTGATTTCAGGGGCACACACATGGCCCATCTAACACCCTTCTGTAAGACTGAACACTTGAACACAAATATAGAACAGTATATGTTGTAATAGGGAGCTGAGGGGCTGCATCCCCAGCACCCTGGCCGCCTGCTAGCTTATGCCCAAAATAACAACACACAAACTGTATTCATTTAAACACTGCTTGGCCCATTTCTATCTAGCCTCTTCTAGGCTAATTCTCACATATTAATTTAGCCCATTTCTAATCATCTGTGTAGCACAGCTAGGGGCGCTTACCGGGAAGATTCTAGCCTACGTCCATCCTGGGTCGGAGCTTCATCGGACTCATGGGAGAGGGGAGCATGGTGTCTCTGAGCTCACTTCCTCTTCCTCCCAGCATTCTGTTCTGTTTACTCCTCCCACCTATGTTTTAACCTATGGGGCCAAGCAGTTTCTTTATTACTTAACCAATGACCTTCCTCCATCAAGTATATATATCTACTCACCTGTGAGTGAGCCTTTGCATGTGTGTGTGGGGGGGCGGGTGGGGAGGGGAAGGTCATGCTCTGATCATTCAAAAACACAGCAGCTATGAACATGTGTGGATATAATGTCTTTGTCTACACAGATGATTTCACTTCTGGCTTGGCTTCTCAGCCTCCACCATAGAATAGAGAAAATGAGGAGCAAAATAAATGTATGATAAATAAAAATCTGGCAGACGATCTGAGAATGCTGAGGAAATACAACAGAAAAGACATAGTTGGTGGTTTGAGTCTGTAAGTCCCATATCTTCAGATTCTACCAACATGGAATCAGAAGTATAAAACTAAAAGAATTGAACAAGCATGATACTGCATGCGTACCTCAAACAAGCCAACCAACAAACAAGGATTGCACTGTCATTATACTGGGTATTGTAAGTAACTTAGATATGATGTACTACACAGAAGAGGAGAAGCCCAGGTTATGTACAAGTGCTGTATGAGAACCTTTGGATTCTGTTATTTAGAGGAATCCTGGAATATTACAGATTTGAGATATAAGGATATAAACATAGATATGCAGGTAAACAGTTTCATAGATATAGATATATAGATAAAATTAAGACTTTGTTCCCTTCAAAAAAGAATACTAGCCAGGCATGGTAGTGCACACCTTTAATGTCAGCACTCAGAAGACAGAAGCAGGCAGATTTCTGTAAGTTCAAAGTTGGCTTGGTCTGCATTGTGAGTTCCAGGAGCTACACAATGAGATCTTGTCTCCAAAAAGATGCTGTAGTGGTTTGAAAGAAAATGGCCCCGAGGGAAGTGGCACTATTAGGAGGTACGGCATTGGTGGAATGGGTGAGGCCTTGTTGGAGGAAGTGTGTCACTATGGAGGCAGGCTTTGAGGTCTCATTTATGCTCAGACCTCATTTAGCCAGACGGACCACTTCCTGTTGCCTGCAAGATGTAGGACTCCAGTCACTTCTCCAGGACCACATCTGCCTGCACAACACCATGTCCCACCATGGTAATGGACTGAAGCAGCCCCAGGTAAATATTTTTCTTTATAAGAATTGCTGTGGTCATGGTGTCTCTTCACAGCAATAGAAATCTTGACTAAGACAGATGCTAAGTCAATGAAAGAAAAGCCTCAGATCTGGAGAGGCTCCTTGCAAATCGTATTTGATAAAGCCCCACTTACTTACGTACTAAACTCAGAAATAATAAAAACAACACCCATCAAAATGAGCAGCATGAAGAACAGACAGCAACGACATGGAAACAATGCTGAATTAATAAATGACTAGTTGAGGGAAATTCAGGTGGAAACCTCAACAAGGCAAGAAGATCAGCTATTACTAATAGAGATCTCTAGTGAAAGGATTAAGCACATAGTACTGGTGAGGATGTGGAGGAAGAACGCAAGCCTCTCACAAACTGATGGCTAAGATGTCAAATGCTACTATTTCTTTAGAAAACAGCGTGGCAGTTTCTCCAGAATCTAAGCCTACCAAATAATTCAAAATCACAGACCAAAATACAAATTTTAATCTCAATCTTTGAGTATCTCAACCATAACATGTAGCTTCAAGTTTGTGACTTGTTTCCTCACAAGAAAATGGGATTCAAGTATTAGTGAGAAACCCAGCAACTGAGAGGTAGAGGTGGGAGAATCCGAAGTTTAAGGCTAACCTCGGCTACACAGGGAGTTATGGGCCATCCTTCGTTTTCAGAAAAAATTAAAACAAAAACAAATATGAATTAGAAAATGTCATCAATATATTGGATACATACTTTCTGTCTGGGAGCCAAGTACAGACTGTAAGTTGGAATGCCAGTTTATGCCTCTAAAAAGGTACATTATTTAAAAAGCCCTTTCCCATAGGAGACCACTTCCTAAACGTAACCCCAGTAGCACAGATACTGAGAGAAATAATTAATAAATGGGACCTCCTGAAACTGAGAAGCTTCTGTAAAGCAAAGGACACAGTCAAAATGACAGCCTACAGAATGGGAAAAGATCTTCACCAACCCCACATCAAACAGAGGACTGGTCATCAAAGGAACAAATAATCCAGTAAAAAAAAAAAGTGGAATACAGACCTAAATAGAGAACTCTCAACACGGGAATCTAAATCGGCTGAAAGACACTTAAGGAAATGCCCAACATCCTTAGTCATCAGAGAAATGCAAATCAAAACAACTCTGAGATTCTACCTGTAAGAATGACCAAGATCAAAAACACTGTGACAACTTATGCTGGAGAGGTTATGGGGTAAAGGGAACACTCCTGCACTGCTGGTGGGAATACAAGCTGGTACAGCCCCTTTGGATGTCAGTGTGGTGATTTCTCAGAAAATCAGGAAACAACCTTCCTCAAGACCCAGTAATACCACTTTTGGGTATATAACCAAAGGATGCTCAGTCGTACCACAAGGACATGCACTCAACTATGTTTATAGCAGGTTTGTTTGTCATAGCCAGAAACTAGAAACAAGCTAAATGCCCTTAGACCAAAGAATGAATAAGGAAAATGTGGTACATTTACTCAATGAAATACTACACAGCAGAAAAAAATAACAATGTCTTCAAATTTATAGGCAAATGTATGGAGCTAGAAAACATCATATTGAGGTAACCCAGACCCAGAAAGACAATTATCACATGTACTCACTCAAAAGTGGTTTTTAAACATAAAGCAAAGAAAATCAGCCTACAAACCACAATCCCAGAGAACCTTGACCACAATGAGGACACTAAGAGAGACATACATGGATCTAATCTACATGGGAAGTAGAAAAAGACAAGATCTCCTGAGTAAATTGGGAGCATGGGGACCTTGGGAGAGAGTTAAAGGGGGGGGGGGGAAAGACAGGGAGAGGAGCAGAGAAAAATGTAGAGCTCAATAAAATCAATAAAAATAGCCCCTTCCATTCACTCAGCTTCTGCTAAACACCAATAATGATTAAATAATCTTCCCCCAGGCCCGCTTACAGGCCTAAAATAAACACCATAACAAAATTCTGACAGATTAAAGCCCTTCCAGAGTTTCTTCTGACAGGTCCTAGTCCCTCTGCTTGTAAAATGACTGCCGGCGATATCAAAACTCTTTCAACAGCTCGACTTTATTTGGAGTATCTTTCCCCCTGGCTTGGCTCAGTTTTCCTCTTATGATCTCTAGTTTATATTTTTTCCCCCTGTAAAAAAAATATTCAGCACAAGAATTTCAGCCATCAGAATCTGACTGATTTTTTTTCCTAAGCTGTTATCGAATTTGATTCCTGTTCCTTTGTGTCGGTCCCTCTCTGCGCATGCGTGGTAGCTGGGATTTCCAGATGCGTAGATGTGGCATGAAGACCATTCTGACCGAGCCTGCATCAGTGAAAAATCAGTTTGCTTCCCAATATAAATGGCAGCATGCTTTCAAACCAAGCAAGTCCTAGTGTCTCCCCACTGTCTGTGAAACAGCTCAGCCTCGCAGCCTCCTGCGACTGTGACAGCCTTTGTCTTTGCTTTGAGAGCAGACATGCAGACTGGTGCCTGATTCCCTTGAAGTAGGGGATCTACACGGCCATGCAGTAAGAAAAGAGCTGATTTTTGCGATCATTCTGTTTCCCCTCTCCACGTATTACAGCCATTATTATCTGTAAATAATATTTTTAATAATTGTAGCTACATTCTCAAAATGTGCTGCATAATGCAACTCCATACATTTCGGGAGCTGACAGCTACCCTCTGATGGATAGCCTGACAGTCTAAAATTTAGAAATCAATCACTGAGATATAATGATGCCATGCCGTGGCTCCCAGGATGTATTGCGGCACCCAGGAACCACTTATTTGAGATATGCCATCGTAACTCTGATAGATTAAAGCACCGTATCCTGGAACAATTGTGTGTGTGTGTGCCGGGGAGTGGGGGGCGGGGAACGGTGGAGGATGCTATCATAGATCTGCCACGTTACAGTCCAGGACCCAGAACCAGCTTAGCAAGCCAGTGCTGCATGGAAGCTCCCAGAAACCTGTGAAACAGCAGGATGACAATTCTGTTCTTCAACAGCCCATTATGAACTAATTAGCATACATGAATTGCAGATTTGAAGCATTAAAGTGATGTACAAATCATTAATTTTTTGTCAAATCTATGTCATCCTTGTGTATGCTCCTCTTTTAATGTTGCATGACAGTGGAAGAGGTACAATCCCCTGTATGTAAAGAAGAGAGATCTGGCGTAGCTGATATAATGAGATCTATTTAAACACTATGCATTTTGCGGCTTTGAATCTAGAGGCTGGGGAATGCCGCACTGGTCCCATTAGAGTTAATTGTGAAAGGGTATTAATATATTCAAAACCCCAGGGGTAGTTCTACATGTTGTTTGAATGAAACAGGAGATGTTAGGGCAACTTCACATTTGAGCTTTCTTTTTAAAAAGTCCTCCTTTTGATTAATATAAAACATCACGACATCCTTCTCCCTGACTGTGGGAGGTGGAAATGCTTACAATGAGAACGGAGACCATAGGTGTGCACTAGGCAGCAGATCCAGTCCTCTTAACCCAGTGCCAAACTTAATTAATAAAGATGTCGATTGTTGGTGATGTGGAGAGGGGGAACCAGCATCAAAGCTTATTCTGATACTGGAAAAGACTCCTAGATATTAATTTGTGGTCTTCTGTATTGTCTTGATGGATTTAATTACTAAAGCTTTTGGTGCTTAAACAACTGCTTGGTGTCTCATTTGAATTTCTTATTTCTTACTACAGTGGAGACACAATGCTTAATTTGTTAGTACTGTAATCATTTCCATAGCAACAAGCCTAATGTTTTATATATAAATATGTATGCAGTATGTGTATATATATATACATAATAAATGTGTAGTAGAGACGATTATGACTTCATTCCAAGAGCATGCCGTGAAAAGACTTAGCTATCAATGAAAATCCTAACTAAAAATGCAGATCTACTTCGCGAGGCTAACGAGATGGCCATGGTTGGAGTGGGAGTTCTAAGAAGAGGAGGTTGTCAGTTCTCTTCTTATAAGTTTCTTACTAGCTGGGAGCACAGTCATTTATGACGACCCCTCCCAGGATGCTCTTTTAACCACATAAGTTCAGAATAAAATGAAATTTAGACCAAAGTCGGGGAAAAGGGGTGTTGTTCAAAAGGTGATGGAAAGGGTGAGATTATTTGTTCTGCTTTCCTGAAAGAAGTGTTTTCAGACATAGCATTTGTATCAGGCATTTCTATTTAAGGTTTATATTGCAGTTGCATTAAAGGTAAGGATCAGGGTAGGGAAGCAAACTCTCAGCCTCAAAGGTTAGATTTGCTGTCACCTTACTGTACTGAAGCCTTTTAGATTGAGGTACCAGAGTCATAAATCCATTAGCTCCAAGCTAAACATCACCTTGATCCTCTGTACAAAGGAAGCTGGGGTATGACAATGATGTGCCCTATGCTGAACATGACTCTTCTAAAAATTAACCTAATTGTAGGGGACATGTCCATTTATCACTGTGAATTTTCAGCTCCTTGCAACAGCAATGCAGTAAGTACAGTGACTTACCTAAAAAGGGGTTTATTTTCCATGAGTCACTGTACTTGTAAAAATGAGCCAGCTGAGGCCAGTATGGAGGCTGCACAATTATTCTACCAGGGACTCGGGTTGGTTGCCTTTCTACCATTTCATACTAAGTGTAATACTATAACTTTTATTCTCATATGACACTTGCTGCCCACCTGCATATCACAATCCCATTCCAGGCTGATCTGAGAGAATAAGAACGGCAAATGCTTGAGCTACTTGACATCCTCCCACCCCCATTTTCCAAAGTGAAAACATTTCAATCCTGGCTGCCACACACCGCATTTGGATATAGCCTTTTTGTATTTGGGATTAATCAGCAAAGTGCTGACCGACTTCCAGGAACGGCACGAAATATAGAACACTTCATAAATTTACATGTCATTCTTCCAAGGGGGCATATGAAATCTTGTCTGTATCATTCAAATTTCAGTATTCACACTGCCAAATAGAGCACAAGCTTGCTTCTTTTGAGCAAGTAACAGTGACTTTGCAGGTAGTTCCAGCCAGCTTTTGGGCATGTGGCCATGTCATAGATCCAAAAAGAATTGTAAAGGAGAGTTGGTTTGAGTGGCCTAGTGCTGCTATTAGCAAAACGAGGCCTGTTAGTAAGGAAGCACTGTTAATAGGTAGGCCGTAAGTGTCCTCCTCTTCTCCAGTAGGCATGCCCTTGTGATTTAACCAGGAATATGCAGGGAGCTAAGCCAAGAGGCATTGGTGACATGGAAAAAGGTCAAGTATTTCTTCCACACAAGGTGGACACTATTCGCCTCCTCATTTCATAAATATTTTATTTCTATTCCCAGCTCCACCTCTCACTAATTTCTTCTTTAATTTGCAGCAACGGTGTTGGCATTAGGAAGGTCATTAGGTTATGAAGAGTCTACTTTCTAAGAGAGTTTAGATGAACTAGCTGTTTTCTTCCACCCCATCTACCATCTAGGGCTGCAAGCAGAGGTACCAACTTAACAGAAGACAGTAAATCTTTGTCAGATACACAGTCTGTGGGTACCTTGAATTGGTCTCCAAACAGTGAGAGTAAGTTTCTATTATTTACAGATTACTCAATCTGGTTATTTTGCCATAGTGGACAGAGACAGTTTGATCAGGTGATTTTTGCAAAAAAAAATGTGGCGAAGACTGGTCCCAAGCTAAGGAGTCACATAGAACGAGGCTCAGACTTGAGTTTCTCTTGTGGAACTCATGTGACTTTAATTATTTCTTTGTTTATCTAAACTTTGGAATTCTTGCCTGATAAATAATTAATATGAAAATAGCTTCCTCAGAAAGTTTCTGTACATTAATGAATCAAAGAACATAAAAATGCCTAGAGAAATATCTAACCTAAGGCAAGCACTTGAGCAATGTTGACTATGTGCTATTATTATTATATGTTGTTATCATTATTATCACTAATGTATTAGTCAAACTGACTTGGATTTAATCACGAATGTCATTTTATTTCTTTTTTCCTCTTTCTCGCTCTTTCTTCCTCCCTCCTTCATTCTCCTCTCTCATATATAGTTTCAGTATGTACACGAGAATGACTTAAATACAAATCTTGCTTCAATCATTGAAATTACATTCAAGTATTGAACTCACAGGTGCATACCACCATGTCTGACTACTTTTTTCTTAAAAAAATTATTAGAAGTATTTAGTACTCAGTTATATTATGTATATAGTTGTTACTGTACAAAGGCAGAGATATGAGACATGTAAGTTATCTGATAAAGAGACTGGCAAATGCAGAAATGGTAAATAATAACAGTTGCTTGTCAATATCCATTTTCTTCTTGCTTAATGTCAGTATTTCATTTTGTTCAAGATGGTAAAATACCTGTCTAAAACCACTCTCTCCCAATTCCTTTGAAAGTAGATGATGTCAAAATTCTAGCCAAGGTAAGTGGGATTTTTTTGAGAGATTTTTTTTTTTGAATAAAAAGGCAAAAGTTCTTTTCTTATTCTTCTTCCCCATCACTCACCTGATGTTACCAAGCCATCTGGAAAGAATGAGGACAAGACCCACTAAAGAAATGGCAACAGTGACATTTGATAAATCTTGGATATCTAATATCAGCTTTGGAATAGCTACCTCTAGTTCATTAGATGAGGCAAAAGGCCATGGTAGCTTATTCTAATGTTCCTTGATTATTACTAAATTTTTTTGTATAACCAAACAGAACCCAAGGTTTTTTCATATGTATTCATTATTACCCTCACCAAAATCTTATATATCTATGACATACCCCAGCTATCTATATCTGTGTTCTTATGAATTATTCCAAATGGGTTGATCCTGGCTCATGTGCCAAGGTCCCACTGCAGTCCTGGTTCAGGTTCTGAGATGGGGAAGGGGCATCGGGGAAAGAATTGTCTGACCACCAGACGAGTTTCAACAGTGGCCAGCCCCCAATACCACAAGTAATCTTTATTTATACCTCAAAAACAAGCATGTTTTTTTCCACCCTCCAGGATTAACCTCCGTTAATTGTTTGATACTTAATAAAGCATATTTACAGAAATAGGAGTGATTTGCCATAAACTACTGGAATACACTTAGCTTGTATTTCTTCAACTATTCCCTTGTCATGCAAAAGGATCCTACATGCCTAAGAAATCTGAGATACATCAGTTCCCAAAGAATTTTAGGGGGAAATAAGGGTTTCCAGGAATACTCACATTTCTGGAAAAAAAAGGTTTCCAGGAATACTCACATCTGTCCCATGTGAGACTGACAAGTGACACTGACCACCAAGAGAATCATCAATGCTATGAGAGGATCATGCAGGCTGCTCAGGCTCTGTAGTGTTCTGCTCTGGCCTGAGGACCTTTAGTTCTTGCTGAGTGAAAGATCATTTTCATGGGTATTACCTCTTTCATGGGTATTACCTCTTGGAGACCTATTAATATGTGGCCAAAAGTGGGCCACAATGTACTCAACACGCACAGAAGAAAATTAGCAGGATGTATTCATCAGACATTCATAGGATCTTTATAGTTCCCATGGGGGAGGGGATTGGAGAAATTTAAAAAGCCTCTGAGACTCAGGAGAAAATAATCAAGCAATAGTTAGACGGTCCTAACATGGCTGCTAATATAGGCAAATCCTATGCATGTGTTAAATCCCACAGATTCACTCAGAACCTATTGTCTGGAGATCTATGTCTATCACCATCTGTTAATAATGGGAGTGAGTCATCAAGAACATCTGGAATAGAATGGAGCTGAAAGATAGCTCATTTGTTAAAAGTTTGCCTTCCCAGAAGACCTGGGTTCAATTCCCAGCATGCATATAGCATCCTACAATCATCTATAACTCTGGTTCTAAGAGATCTGCTGCCCTGTTCTGGCTTCTGTGGGCACTAAGCATGCAGGCAAATAGTGCATAGGTATATATGCAGATAAACACATCCATGCACATTAAAGAACAAGAAGAGGAGGAGGAATGGGAGATGAAGAGCATGGGCACAAGGCTTCTCCCCAATGAATCAGATGTTTAATGATTCCCATTGCACCAATAATTTGGTTCAACAGTCTTAACTCAGATGTGAAGCAGTTTTGAAAGTTGAACATTTTCCTTCCAGGACCTCTTTAAGATTAAGGAGGAAGAGATACTCAAAGGGGTGATAAAATAGTGGTCAGGATAATCATGGAGCCAAGCAACATGGTTCTCCTGTTCTTTTTCTTTATTATTGTTTTTATTGAGCTATATATTTCATGTGTTCTCCTGTTCTTAATAGAGGATCTTATCTACTCAATTTTCTCTCCTTCCCTTAATTATGAATGGAATGTGCCTTATCATTACAAGAAAGAATTCCACGGGAATAAGATAACGTCAGAATATTCCCAAAGACAAACTGACCAATAATCTGTATTTTACATGAGAAAGTCATCTTAAACCCAGAAGGGAATTTTACAGATCTCTCCAAGAACTCAATAAAATGCCTCCTTTTGTTCCTGTCACTGGGCAGCCTGAGTTCCCAAAACCAAGTTCTGCTCCCTTTTCCTCAGCCCGTTCCTTTCCAATTGGAATTTTCCTGGGAGAATTCATGACATATGTGTGTGTATGCATATATTTATACACAATTTATCTGTTTATATGGGGTGAGGCTAAAGAAAGATTAAGTACTGAGCAAAGAGAAATAATGAGCTTTTTGCGAATAACAGTAATCACCAACAATTAGAGATGGGCAACGAGTGTCCAGTCTCCCTATAGCCTCTTTGCTGGTTTATATTAAAGTTAAATCCCCAAGCAAATTTGACTTCAGATAGAAGCAAATATTAAAAAATTTAATAGGAGCCAAACACAATCCGCAATACAATCTATTCTACAAGTTTGATGGAGTTCAAACTCTAGGCCTTCAGATATTCTAACAAATGGTACTTGTAGTGTTTCCTTGAGGTCCATTTGACAAAATTCTAGAGACTGTGTTCAGTTAACCTTAGAGGAGCCACCACATCCCTGGGAGACTGAGAATTCCGTCCATGGCCCCAAACAGTACAGTCTAGAAAGGAGCTTCCAGACAGTTTGTTTAGAGTGCAAGGCAGAGGACTTTCTATATGACTCGGCTGTGAAGGCAGAGAGCGAGTGTAGACTGGGCATTTCCACAAGGCAGAGGACTTTCTTTATGACTCCATTGTGAAGGCAGAGAGTGAGTGTAGACTGGGCATCCCCACATTTTCACCTGGTAAGTTCCATGTGTAGCATCACTAATGCAACTTGACAAGTCATTAATTTTACCACTGCAAATCTATTTTAACATGAATTATGCTAATTAAGAGCCCTGTGATGTTCTTGGGGAGATTGAGATAGTCTAAGCACCTGTGGAAGAAGGCGATTCTAATTGGAAAGCTAACTGAGTATGAATTTTTGGTCAGGACAAATGACCAGCCTTATGGTGTGCCTTAAGCAAGCTAATATCTATGTGATTTTATGCTCTCTATACACTATAAGGGGGTTCTAAATGGCAGGCATCCTATTAAGCAGTCTATGCACTAATAAAATGCAAAATGAGAAGTAAGCGTTTCATTTTATGACTTGCAAATTTAAAGCGCTTACCAGTATAGCATCCAAACTTAACATTAATCCCCAAAATTGCCCAAGCCACTGCTTTAAGAAGTGACCTATTTTAAGTTAGCTTACTTAAAGCTCCAGTGTTTCACTTAGAGTGAACACAACAAATTTAGTTACTGTTGTCTCTCTTGGAGCAGTGTGTTAATGAAGAAAGGCAGAATTACAAAACACCATCAACTGATGAATGTTGGGATGCTAGGAGATAGTCAAAGGCAAGCTGACAATTCTACTAGAACACTAAGAGGGAAACATAAATGTTCACTAAGAAGTACACAGCAAACCTCATCTTATTGTCCCTGCTGTTCTGACCCTGCAATGTCTTCATTGTGCAGACTTGCTATGATTTCATGACCACTTATATGTATCAGTTTGATAATTTCTTTTTCTATGTTGTTGTTAATAAGCATCCACTCCATGATTTCTAATTTACAAAGAAAATTATGAGAAGGCAAAGAATTACCAAATGTGATAAGTGGATGGTAGTGGCATTATTTATAGTTACAAAGAGAAAGGATACTGATGGGCAGATTCCCAACACTTGGACATACTTTCCATCCATAGCTCCGTGCTTCTGTTTTAGCCTACTCTACATTAGCTATTTTTCTGCACAGCTATGAGAACTTGATGGATGACAGATTTATTTTAGTTTATAGTTTCACCGAGCTCTGTCCATGACCACTTGGCTCCACACACTTTGGGCAGAAGCTCATGGAGACTCAAGTATATTGTAGAAAAGAACTGTTTATGTCATGGCCAAACAGAAAGTAGAGAGCTTGGCAGAAGGGCACATGGACACTATACCTCACAGAGTTGACATCCAGTGGCATACTTCCTCTAGCCCAATGTCCCTTCATAAAGTTGTCACAGTTCTCAAAGTAGTATGTCCAGCTGGGAACCAACATTCAAAATAAGCCTATAGAAGACATTTCAATAGAAGCTCTGACACACACTATACTCCTCACAAGGCAAGGCTGACTCTCTGAACACCAAACACAAAAGGGAACTGGCCTATTCCTACATTTGCTTTAGAGCTCTCTGCAAATATGGTTGGTGCAACTTGGCTGATCTGATGGAAACTCATTCTTCATGGTTCTCTTGTGTTTGTTCAGTCACTGTAGGAATGGAGTCTGGGTAGTGCCAACCTAACATGCATTACCCCATTTCCTGCTATTAATAACTTAATCACATGGAGTAGGTCTCTTACAAATGAAAGTGTTTTGCTTTGACTTAGAATCCTGGTCTAAAGTGACGTGTTCCATCTGGTCTCTGCCTGATAGAGTCTTGAGGCGGTGGAGGGCATCATACGGCATGGATGTGGAGCTCTCTGGAATAAACTGGTTTGTTGTGTATTATCTGCGTACGTCGTAAAGATGTGTCTTTGCTTAAGGGGCTGTCTGATTGGTTTGATGAAGAGCTGAGTGGTCAATAGCTGGACAGAAAAGGTTAGGCAAGATTTCTGAGGAGAGAGAGGAAGAGGAGGAGGAATCCAGGCCCGTGAATTGTCCTGACAGCTTGAAGCAAGTCAGACATGCCATACTGAGAAGAGTTAACCAAGCCATATGGCAGAACATAGATTTTAAATATGGGCGAATTCAAGTTTTAAGAGCTTGTTGGTAACAAGTGTAAGCTAAGGCTAAGCTTTCATAATTAATATCAAGCCTCCGTGTCATTATTGGAGATCTGGTGTTCCCACAAAGGAAAGTGTGACTACATTTGAAAAAGCTTACTACACTGGGTTTTATAGCAGATTTACTCTCAAGATAATTCATCAGCACATCACTCTATTAACTATACAAATGGATTTATCCATTCATGAGCATAACCCCCTAAGCACCTATTAAAGATGGTCCTATAGCTTAGTATCTCACATGGAAATTAAATTTCAATGTGAAACAAGCTATTTTATAGGTAGGAAGCAAACTATTCAAACTGTAGTATATCAAGATTTCTTTAATGGAGAATTTAATTCACACCGATTAAAGTCAAAGCCATAGAGAAATTGTTTAATATTCTTGAAGGAGTGATGAGAGATAGAATTAATTTCTACCTAAAGAAACCACCACTTCACTTTATCCTCCCCCCTCAACTAAAAAAAAAAAAAAGATGATCACCTCATATTTACTTTTCCCTCTGTAAAAACAAAGATAATTTTTCTTCTTTTTTCTAGACATGACGAGAGCGCATGAGAGCCTATAAATGGCTTATTTAAATACTAAAGATTCAGCCAGTTCTTAATGACAATCTACTGACGTCTTCAGGGTTTGATCTTCTGGGAATTAAAACCCTCTAGACCCTCCTTGAAGCTCTCTGCTGGGAATAGCCTGTGTGGCTCCCAGAGTGGTAATTAAACTTCCTGGAAAGGTGGGGGGCTGGGAGACTACAGACTTTGGGATCGATAGATTAAAAACAACAGCAGAGGCAATAATTAGCAGGTGGAGGGGTTAAATGGTTAAGTGATGATCCATCTGCACAGTGGCCCTTTCGCTACCAACCCTACCATCAAAGGATGAATGCCATGATAAGGTGCTCCAAAGCACCCTGAGCCTGCAACAGCTTTGGAAACCCTAAGCTGGTTTAACTGATATAATTATTGTGGATTCACTGAAGTCTGCACAGGCAAGTATTTAAAGCACTGTCAGGAAGTATTAAATCTCCCTTCTGAGACCAGGGCTGAAAGAGGTAGGACAGCTCATTTTTTACATTAAAGCTGGATTGAGCCTGATTAGTATTTGAAATATTTCTTTCCCAATTTTGGGCAGCATTAGATTTTGGCTAGTGAAATATAAATGAACATCAATTGTACATGACAACCGCTGATCCAAAGCACTTAAAATTCCCAGAATGTTCTTTTCTGTCTTAGACTGGCTGCCAGGGTCTCCTCATCAAAGCCAGCTACCAGAGGCAGCTGAGTGGAGGAGGCCTGTGATGGGCCTGGGGTTCGAGAAATAGCCGTCAGGGCCATTATACCTTTCAAGCTAGATCGCAGTACTCCAAATCACTTTGCATTTCTTCTCAGAAGAGAAGCCAGAGACTTGTTCGAGTGTCTTTGTTTCTGTGGAAATAATACCCGCTTACATCCCTTCTGTTCCAGACTGAGACCAGAGAGCTTAAGAGGAAATGTTAGCCTCATATGTCAAAGCCTGTTTACCTAGCAAAGCTTTTCCTCTCGTGACTTGGAAATTTGTGAAGACTGAAAAATGTTAATGACCCTTCAGTGTGTCCTGGGAGGGAAATGAAATCACAGTCAGTCTTTGGCATTCCGATGGGTCCCTTGAAGCAACCTCTTGGCCAAAATAAGCATTTCATTACATAGAAGCCCATTCAACAGATAGCAATGATTCCGCTCTTTAGAACCAATGCTGTTGTCTCTCCATTAGTCTAGGGTGGAAATATCGAAATCAGATCCACCTAAGATACGAACTTCTCTCCAGCACCCTCCTCCCCAACAGTGCTCATTTCAAGATGCTGGTTTTATTGTCTCTTAGAAGAAAAAAACCCCTAATTAATCAGGGCTTTAGCCTGGGCTGTGGGTAGGGGGAACTTGCTTTCTTCTGTTCCTTACATAGTTGCTGCTTCACATCCAGTGCTTATCAGTATAAAGCTACCTCTACCTACTTAGAAGAGAGGAGACACAGTAATTCACCTTCATGGGAACTCGATATTATAACAGTTTAGACTGGCTAGCCCAACATGTCCCTTTGTTAATGAACTCGAAAAATCACCTTTTGGGTGTTTCAGGAGAACCTTTCTTCTTTATCACCCATGTAAATGTCTTGTGTTTATAGCTAAACCAGCAGCGGATACAACCAAATGCGTAGCAGATTTGGAATTGATTCTCCACAGCCCAGTCTGCTCTTTGCTATATGAATTGAGCACAAAGGTCACTGTGAATCAACCCTTGAAAAAAAAAAAGCGAATAGAAGGTAGTCAGTCATGGTAGCTCCCTTTCGTGCCATGGTTATTAAAGTCCACTGGAAAACAATTTCCCCAATTCCACATTTATAATTGAGTACCACTGTCGTGAAGTTTCAATGAGATGAAGTGTGTGAAAATGACTTGTAAACCCTGCAAAATCAAAGTTTGAATGAAGAACTGCATAGCTATTTAACTGTTCTGCATGCTGAAGATCAGGGGAGGTGGAAGAATTCACTGTCTAATTTATTGTTTTCTTTCTTTTATACACCAGTGCTATATCGTCATAATTTCCAACCATTCCTCTACCCCTCTAAATCCTGTGTTCCTGTCACTCACTCTCAAATTATTGGCCTCTTCTTAAATTATTATTGTTATATATCTGTATGTGTGTGTGTGCGTGTGTGTGTTTATACCCACACATACATCTCCTGATTAATCTATTTGTATGTTTAGGGCTTACCAAGTGGTACAGGGTGACTTGTCCCTGGGGAAGACCATTTCTCCCTCTCTCAGCAACCACTAATTGCCTGTAGCTCTTTGTCTAGGGGTAGACTCTCATGAGATTTCTCCTGTCAATACTGACATGTCAACTAGCTTTGTCATCACACAGGTCTTGCTTAAGTTACCATAGTGTTGAGACCTCATGAGTCAGCCCTCTTCATATATATAAGATGCTAGCTCCCGGTAGACATTCCGGTCCTCTCTGGTGGCTCTTACTCTGCCCCCTCTTTCCTGATGTTCCCTGAGCCTTACTTAGGTGTATGGGTTGTGCTGTGACTGCATCAGCTGGGGTTGGGCACCCCAAGGTCTCGTGCTCTCTGCATTTTGACCAGCTGTGGATTTCTGTAGGAGTCTCCATCTGAATCAACATGAAACTTCTTTGAAGACAGGTGAACACTGCATTTACGAGGGACAGCTAGTACAGAATCAGGGGGCCTAGATTATGGGGTGGTGCTGGTGGCTGAGGCTCTGGGGGGGATTGCCAGTCAAAGTGGGAACATGTTTGGATCTAGAAAACCTTTTTAAAGGTGAAAATATTAAAACCACAAGGATGTGTTACTTACAAAATAAGAAAAATACATTTTTTTTCTTTTTTCAATGTGTTTTTCTCATACAAAAAAAGTAATGATAGTCTGCGACTTACTATTATAACACTGTTCATCTTCTGAAACAGGAGTAATTATCAAAAATTTTGCAAAGAAAAACATTTAGTATCATGTAAGTAGTCAAAGAAAATGATACTAGATTTTTCCAGCACCAGAACACACTGTGTAGTTGTAGCTAAGCACTTGTTCTGTTACTGAGCAATATCCCTACACCTGTAGTTATTTTAACATTGCTCCTTAAAAATCTTGAAACAAAATCTCATTGCATTAGTGTGTTCAACAACAACAACAAAGCAGTCTTTGGGCTTCAGAGATGTCGCACTGAGTAGAACATTTGCCCTGCAACTGTGAGGACCAGGTTCAAATCCCCAGAACACATCCAAAACCAGATGTGGTAGCACTGGTCTGTGACCCCCGTGTTCTTGTGTTACAATGGGTGATTGGGGCTCTACTGGCCAGCAGGCCTGGAGTACCCCAGCAAGCACACATGGATAATCTGTCTCAAAAACAAGGCACAAAGCAACAGCAACTGAGGTTGTCCTCTGTCTTCTATCATGGCCCTCATACAGTGACAAATGGGTTCCTAAACTTACATATCGGAATGCACATCCCCCCACATACAAATAAACAAGTAAATAATAAACAAACAACCTTAATCTTGACTATCCTATGAGTCATGAATCGAGAATTATTTGGGAATTGAATGTGCAGGCATTCCAAGTCCTAAAAGGATTGTTCTTGCTCCAGAAAGAGTATGACGTGGAGAAATATAGAGACCCTAAGATATACTAAAGGCCCCCACGTGAAGGAGAAGAACAGCCCACTCCTAGCCCCTTAAGAAGTCCTCACCCTGCTGCTCTTGCATTCCTTGGTACTGACATCCAGGCAGCCAAGCCTCGTTTGGATGGTGGGGACTTCAGTAGATAGAAGTCCAGATTCAGTTCCAGAGGTGGGGTCCATTCTGAAGCTTATTGAACCTCTTCTCTTAAAGACCTGTGAGAACAAAATGAGACTGGCAACAGAGGACATCTAGAAGGAAAGTTCATACTTCATAACAAATATAAAATGTAATATTCATTTCCATATCCTCTTGTCTCATGATACTTAGGCAGCTAGTGCACCTTGTTCTAGGAACTTGTATTCCGTTGTCCATTTGTTAAGCTATCTGCTTTAAGAGTTGAGTTAACTTATTGCTCAATAACTCAGGTTCTGTGTTTAGACTTCATGGCAATGGAAAGGATCTTGCCATAATTAAGTTTGGAAAGGGGAGAAGAGCATGGGAGCAAATCTTTTGGGTCACAGATGTGGTCTTAGAAAGGATTAGCCTCACCTCCTCTGCAGCTTCTTTCCCTTCCCAGGCCCAAGGCAACCTGAGCTGTGGCCTTATATCCTGCCTAGTACCTTCGTAAAGTTGCTAAACCTGAGGCCCCTCCCCTCTAAAGTCTATAAATTAAGGAATCTGCTTTGTCCTGTGAGTATCTGGGTCTCCTGTTTCAGCATCTCTGGCTGTGGGTATCTGGTACTAACGGATGTTTTGCATAAAATCCATTTTAGGACATCTTGGTATGTATCAAATATGAAAATATTATTTTTATTTGAAACAATGTCTCTACTTGGTACCTTTCCCATGTGCCATAGGAAACAAGTCTGCTGTATTTTTCAAATCTTCACAACAATCCTATGAAGTATAGAGAGGCTCAAGTTTTCAAAAGAAGTCTTAATGCTATACCCTTGCATCAATGTATTAGGGAAATGCTACAAGGATAATAAGACCCAATCATGTACTGCAATATGATTGGGAAGTTCCAGCCTAGGAAAAAAATGTTGTCACTCACAACTTAACTGTATCATGTTTTGTTTATCTTAATAACAGATAATCAGAATTATAAGAATGTGCATACAACCCAAGGCTAATAATGGTTCTAAAGGCAGTAGGAATAGGAAAAAGTCTCTCTAAAAATTTAAAAAGCAAAAACCATTCTGTAGGCTGCTGTTCTGTCTTGTTGACTGTGTTCTTTGCTTTACAGAAGCTTCTCAATTTCAGGAGGTCCCATTTATTAGTTGTTGCTCTCAGTGTTGGTGCTACTCACGTTATATTTATGAAGTGGTCTCCTGTGCCAATGTGTTCAAGTGTACTTTCCCACTTTCTCTTCTATGAGGTTCAGGTGGTCAATTTTATGTTGAGATCTTTGATTTATTTGGACTCAAGTTTTGTGCATGGCAATAGATGTGGATCTATTTTCATTCATCTGCATGTTGATATCATTATGCCAGCACCATTTGTTGAATAAAATCAGTGTGGCAATTTCCCAGAAAATTAGGAAACAACCTACGTCAAGACCCAGCAATAAGACTCTTAGGTATATACCCAAAGGATGCTCAATCATACCCACAAAGACATGTGCTCAACTATATTCATAGCAGCATTATTTATCATAGCCAGAACTGGAAACAATCTAAATGCCCTTCAATTGAAGAATGGATAAGGACAATGTGGTACACTTACACAATGGAGTACTATACAGCAGAAAAAATAATGATATCTTGAAATTTGCAGGCAAATGGATGGAGCTAGAAAACATCATATTGAGTGAGGTAAGTCAGACCCAGAAAGACAATTATCATATGTACTAACTCATAAGTGGTTTTTAGACATAAAACAAAGAAAAACCAGCCTACAATTCACAACCTCAGAAAACCTAGACTACAAAGAGGACCCTAAGAGAGACATACATGGATCTAATCAACATGAGAAGCAGAAAAAGACAAGATCTCCTGAGTAAATTGGGAGCACATGGAGATCATGGGAGAGAGTTGAAGGAAAGAAGGGAGGGGAGTAGAGAAAAATTTATAGCTCAATAAGAACAATTTGGAAAAAAACAGACACAGAAATACATTTTCAATTTAGATTCAACATTGAGATTCCCCTCTCTTGTTCTGTTTATTTCCTTTTTCATTCTGAAATCTATTCAAGTAAATCAAAGACTTCATGTTATTTCAGCCTTAAAAATGATGGTGGAAAATGATCACTTTTCTTTACGGAAGACCTTTCTTTCACCAATGTGAATTAACTGCATACCCTACAAAACATCATTATAGGAAAGTTATACTATTTCCTCCAGCATTGTCAATTGTCAGAGTGAGGTACTACAAGCAAGTTATTACTTCTGGTGAAAAGGGAGAGAGAGAGAGAGAGAGAGAGAGAGAGAGAGAGAGAGAGAGAGAGAGAGCACTCACACGGGAGTGTTATTTTGACTTTATTGCTTTGCCTGATGCCCTGCCTTTATGAAATATGATAATGGATTCATGGAGTTTCTATGTTTACAATGTTATACAAGGTATTGTCTGTGCTTGGCCAACATCATCTCAACACTCACCATCCCTAAATATGAAGATATAAGTACCTGTCACTCTCTACCAGAAAGTTTTAGCTCACCCTATACACAGAAAGAAGCACCAGAGCTTTGGCACACTGGGACTATGACAAGATTAGTCTAGGCTGTACCCCACATTTCCCCAGGATATTCTGTAGTACTGAGCACTAGTTCCCTCTACAGCAATGTGTTTCTTTTTTTTTTAAATTTGTTTATTTATTAAGGATTTCTGCCTCCTCCCCGCCACCGCATCCCATTTCCCTCCCCCTCCCCAGATCAAGTCCCCCTCCCTCATCAGCTAGAAGAGCAATTAGAGTTCCCTGACCTGTGGGAAGTCCAAGGACCACCCACCTCCATCCAGGTTTAGTAAGGTGAGCATCCAAACTGCCTAGGCTCCCCCAAAGCCAGTACGTGCAGTAGGATCAAAAACCCACTGCCATTGTTCTTGAGTTCTCAGTATTCCTCATTGTCCGCTATGTTCAGCTAGTCCAGTTTTATCCCATGCTTTTTCAGACCCAGGCCAGCTGGCCTTGGTGAGTTCCCAATAGAACATCCCCATTGTCTCGGTGTGTGGGTGCACCCCTCGTGGTCCTGAGTTCCTTGCTCGTGCTCCCTCTCCTTCTGCTCCTGATTTGGACCTTGAGATTTCTGTCCGGTGCTCCAATGTGGGTCTCTGTCTTTGTCTCCTTTCATCTCCTGATATTCAGGAGGATGCCTATGTGTTTACCTTTGGATTCACCTTCTTATTTAGCTTCTCTAGGAACATGAATTATAAGCTCAATGTCCTTTATTTATGGCTAGAAACCAAATATGAGTGAGTACATCCCATGTTCCTCTTTTTGGGTCTGGCTTACCTCACTCAGGATAGTGTTTCCTATTTCCATTCATTTGTATGCAAAATTCGAGAAGTCCTTGTTTTTTACTGCTGAGTAATACTCTAATATGTATATATTCCATACTTTCTTCATTCATTCTTCCATTGAAGGGCATCTAGGTTGTTTCCAGGTTCTGGCCATTACAAACAATGCTGCTATGAACATAGTTGAGCATATACTTTTGTTGTATGATAGGGCCTCTCTTGGGTATATTTCCAAGAGTGGTATTGCTGGATCCAGGGGTAGGTTGATCCCGAATTTCTTGAGAAACCGCCACACTGCTTTCCAGAGTGGTTGCACAAGTTTGCATTCCCACCAGCAATGGATGAGTGTACCCCTTTCTCCACAACCTCTCCAGCAAAGGCTATCATTGGTGTTTTTGACTTTAGCCATTCTAACAGGTGTAAGATGGTATCTTAAAGTTGTCTTGATTTGCATTTCCCTGATCGCTAAGGAAGTTGAGCATGACCTCAAGTGTCTTTTGGCCATTTGAACTTCTTCTCTTGTGTGGTAGATAGATATGGACAACATATGGAAGGAGATGTACTAGTTTAAAGAGTAGACCTAATGCATGGAACAATGGATTGGTGTAATTAAAGATTTTAAGATTAATTGGCAATTGTTAATGTCCACAAGAAGAAGGAAAATAAGAGTTAAATCAGTAATTTATGAATTCCAGGATGGTTCAGTGGTGGTATTTGAAAACAAAACAAAACAAAAAAACCTTCATCTGTATTCAGAAAGATTTAAAAAGCAAACAAAAAAAAACAGTCCCAGGATTAAATATAAGGCTGATGGAATGCTGAATTCACAGTTCCAGTATCTCCTATACTGAAATTAGGACCCAGAGACCTAAGATGGGATCCTCTGGCTGGAATCCTTAAACATTATAAATACCCAAAGATATTTCTGAGCCATATGAAGCAGAAAGGATGGTCCTCTACTACTGGTACTTAGAAGCAACCTCCCATTTCTCTGAGACCTCAAAAACTCCCAAGATAATAAGTGTTCTCCCCATGATCTCTGTTCTTCAATGTCTTCTTCATGGTCTCCAGGCTCATGTTGTTCAACACAGTAGCTATTAGCTATGTGCAAACTATAAATCAAATGCAATAAAATAGAATTTTAAAAGCACTTTTCTCTGCCTTCAGTAGCTGAATTGAAAGGATTTAACAAGTGCATGTGTCCAGTGGCTCCTATGTTAGAGGCGACTGTGGATTGTCTGTCACTTCAGAAAGTTCTATGGTACAGCACTGGGCTAAACCAGGTATTAGCAAAAGCCTTTTAAAAGAGTCAATACAGTGAATACTCTATAGAGTCAATATAGTGAATACTTCATAGCCTTTGCAGTAAATGTTTCCTGTTGCCCTGCTACTGTACTCTTCCACAGTCCTCTTATGAACCATACATAAACTAGCGGGCATGGCTCAATTTGACAGCAGTTTTCCGTGGCCATTCCATGGGATTTTCATTTGCCAAACCTTGGTCTATGCTCTTCTGTACTAAAAATTAGTACCAATTTTTAGCATAAGGTTAAATATTAAACACTCTTCGTGCTATGAAAATAAAGACTATTCTCTAAGAGTTTTGTTTTTATGCATATCCCAACATGTTTGAGGAAATGTAACTTGAGAATGCTGTGAAAGCTGATTATAAGGTTGCATGCTGAAGAGTATTGATATGTGTGCAGACAAGATACAAAATCCTGGCAAGAACTTCTGGAGCTAAGCCTAATATGCTGTAGGGATGGCTCCTTAACTCTCAAGACTAGCATTTTCTGGTGGCCTACAGTAACTGAGCTGGAGAACCAGAACTCTCTTAGTAGAGTATTAAGAAACGGCCAAAAGGATCAGAGATGTTTAAATGAATTTACTACATTACATTCAAAAGCTCAGTTCTGTTCCCTATAAAGACCCAGATCTAGCCGGGCGGTGGTGGCGCACGCCTTTAATCCCAGCACTCGGGAGGCAGAGGCAGGCGGATCTCTGTGAGTTCGAGACCAGCCTGGTCTACAGAGCTAGTTCCAGGACAGGCTCCAAAGCCACAGAGAAACCCTGTCTCGAAAAACCAAAAAATAAAAATTAAAAAAAAAAAAAAAGACCCAGATCACATCCCTCCACTAACACAGTAAGAATGAGAGAATCTAATAGTTGTTGGCATTTGTGGGCCAAGGAGTGTAATGGGAGGCTGTTAGAAACCTTGGTCCTTTAGTATCAATGGAGTGAAAAGTTTCTGGCATGCAAGAGACCAGGTGGCGGCACTTAACCATGAGAAGCAAGGTGAATATAATTTCCAAAATGGGTAGAACAGCTGAGATGGCAATAAGAAATCGTTGCAGTGCAGAAATCTGTTAGCTGGTTCAGTGACTCTGTTCCAGGAACTATCTGACCATAAAGTTATATTATAATCTTGAGAAACGGGGAGTTACCCCCTTGTATTGTTATTTTAGGAATTTTCCAATGATCACTGGTATTTTTGGAATTTTCCAATGATGCCCTCCCTATCCCCTTTGGGTTATTGGGTTATGTTTTTTTTTTTTCCCTTAAATACCCCTTCTCCCAGCTACTGGGGTCAAACTCCTCCCCTGTGTGGGATATGAGTCTCAGCCCAGTGCTCTGGTTCCTGTCCTGTCAATAAACCTCGTGTGATTGCAGCAAGAACGATCTCTCTTGAGTTCCTGGGGGGTTCATGTTATCCCGAGTCTTGAATGAGAGTCTCCTTGCTCTGGGGGTCTTTCAGTAGAACTCCCAGGTTCCTCTCCTGTGCCAGATGTAGCAAAACAGATGTTTGGCGCTTGGAATGCAGGTGTGTGTTTGTTATGCCCAGTCTATGCAGGCCCCAAAAGACCACCAGGGAGACTGACTCACTGAAATGCAAAAGCAAGGTTTATTGTATGCTCAATTACAAGCCAGCAGGGACCTCATCAAAGCCTCTGACACAGCAATGGCAAGAGGAGGTAACTTGCCCTTCCAGAGGGCTTAAGGCAAAACCCAACAAAGTTAGATTGACGGGGTGTGTACTCGTAGGGGATTCTATCTACAAGGGTTGGAATGTTGGGAATTTCCTTTGGATGGTCTGTTCTTGGGTGGTACCTGGGTAGTCTCAGTTTGTGGTCTTTCTTGCAACCAGATATTGCCTTAGGGAAAACTACTGAAACTCGGGGCTCTTGTCCTGGCTAAGTCCTACAGTGACCTGGTAAAGACATTCTCTTTTGTACCTATTATTTGGGAGGATAAAATAAAAAAGAGTTCCAGTTTACCCCAGCATGGCAACAAGACACATTCACCAACAGTTGTGTCTCAAGGCTGTGCTGCTCCCTTACATTCCAAAGAATATCATTTTGACTCAATCTATTAGCATTCCAGGAGTAATAAGATATAATGAGCAAGAAATAACAAGTGTTCCAAATGTCCTGAAACACATAAGCACAGCACAGTGAGAATGAATTCTTAGTGAAAACCTTGGACCTTTCCTAATGGATATTATTTTCAAGGATGCTATTGTCTAAGGTATGCCAGGACATTCCCCCCCCCATCAATATAAAAGACAGGTTGTATCACCTTGAGAATTCTACCACCAAGAAATAGATGAGCCTCTGAGAATTCTTCATTTGTGCAATTTTGCATATATTATAATACATAAATCTTAAGTATATAACTATTGAAAGGCCTCCGGAGTGGGGAGACTCTCACTCAAGTCTCAGGATAATACGACTGTAAACCGCTTTTCGGGTGGGTTACTCAGTCTAGGGGTTGTAACCCACCCTGCAGTCAGTTATTCCGGAGAGGTACTATCTGTAAGATATGGGCTGAGAGAGAGGAAGAAGGCCATGCTAAGCTTGTCAGAGCCTCGGTTTATTAGAGATGGGGTACAGCTTATATAGGGTAAGGAGTTGGGGGGTGGGCACAGGGGCCTGGGCTCTTGCCGCGTGGTCCACATTGCTCACGTGGTTCTCGTTGGTCACGTAGGCCAGGAAGTCACAACTAGGAGATGACACACCTAGTTCTCTAGATAGTTTGGAATGTGAAGTGGGTTCCGCTAACAGACAGCTCTCCATTAACAGCCAATTTGGGTGTGGGGTAGGCTCTGTCAATAGAACAATTCCTAACACAATTAGGGGTGTGGGATTCTCTGCAGACTCCCCAGGGTGATGGTTCCTGCAATGATTTTAGGAGGAAATTGGCTCCTGACACACGACCCCTCAGGAACTCATGAGAGACCATCCTTACTGCAATCACAGGAGGTTTATTGACAGGACAGGAACCAGTGCACTGGGGCCGAAACTCATTTCCCATGCAGGGGTAGAGGGTTTGACCCCCGAGTAGCTGGGAGAAGGGGTATTTAAGGGAAGAAACCACAACCCAGTAATCCAAAGGTGATAGGGAGGACGTCATTGGGAAATTCCAAAAATGCCAGTCATCATTGAAAAATTCTGAAAATAGCAGTGATAATCACAAGAGGGTAACTCCCTGTTTCTCAAGATTATTCTCAAGGTTAAAATCTAACTTTATCTTCAGCTAGTTCCTGAAACCGAGTCACTGAACCGGCTAATCCTAGATTTTTGGCTCTATTTTTCCTGCTAGAGGGGTCTGGATTTATCTGGGTCTTTCACTATAGCTTGATGGTATATTTATAATTAAATTTATTTTTAATTGATACACAAAGTGAAAATATAAATATTTATGGAGTAGTAAGCAACATATCAATACATGTATATATTACCCAGCACACACATATATACATGCATACATAGAGGAGAGGTCTAAATAGCATGACCAAGAAGGAGAGCAGACATTTTCTCCTGCCCTTTTCAATAACTTCCCCCAGGTACCAATCATCATTTGACTTGGGTCACTACAGATCAGCTTGGCCAGTTTTTTACTTGTCTAAATGGAAGCACAGTGCTCACAACTTTCGAATCTTATTTTCCTCACTGCGATGCTAGGAACTGCTGAAGAGTTGTTCAAGCGTTTTTACTTTCACAACGCTGCCAGCCTCACACTTCACACACTTTCTCAGCCACGAGGCCAGTGCTCGCCTTCAACACAGTCTTCGTCCTGTGCCACTTTTGTGCATATGGAATAGCTTCTCATTGTGACTTTAATTTTCAGATCCCTAAAGATTAATGCTGCTGGGTGCCTTTCCATATATCATTGACTACATGGCTCTCTTATCTTGTGAACTGCCTATTAAAAATCTTGCCTATTGTCTTGTCATGATTTTTGTTCTTTCCTTATTGGTTTGTAGTTCATTATATACTCAGGATATCAATCCTTTGTCAGATATATGTATGGCAAATATTATCTCTTAGCCTAAGGCTTCTATTTTTACTTTCTTAAACATGTCTTTTTGATGAGAAATTTTAAATTTTGATGAAGTCCAATTATAATTTTTTGTGGTTAGTGCCTTTTGCATTCTCCCCAAGAAATCTTTCTTCACTTCAAGGTCACTGATATTTTCCTCTAGAAACTATGAGGAATTGTATCCTTCCATGTATGTCCATGATTCAGCTCAAGTTAATTTATATGTATGATTTAGTGGTCAAGGTTTACTTTGTCCCTATAGAACACATTGTGTTGTTTCAGCATTTTTTATAGCAAACACCTTCCTTCCTTTGTGGAAATTCTTTGGACCTCTGTTGAAAATTAAGTGAGGGTCTGCTTCTAAAACTTTCCTTGAACCCCACCCATATCTTAATATCATACTATCAGAATTGTATAATTTTGGGTGGCAAGTATTAAAAGTTGACAACACAGATATTAATGTCTTTATCTGCAAGATTGTCTTCGCCATTCTAAGTCCTCTATATTTTCATATAAAATCTAAAACCATGTTGTCAATTTGCATAAGTAAATCTTGCTTGGATTTTGACATAGATTATATTAATCTATAGGTAAATCTGATGATTTAAATAGAATGTTTTGATAGATCATGAATGCCTCTTGACTATGTACACAATTTTATCATATGCAAATAACGAGAGTTCTACATTTTTTCTGGTCTATATCTAGTTATTTCCTGTTCATTTTATACCACTGGCTAGGACCTTAACTAAGACTTCTACTTAGAGGCAGTGAAATCCATCACCCTGATCAAATTTTTATTAGGTTAATCAACCCATAAAGGGATTTCACACCATAACTTTGTGGGGGAAAGTGCTGGGCCTGTTCAAAACTATCCACTGTCTGAATCATCTAGCAAATGACTCAGAACAACAGTCCCAAACGTGACATATGCTGTCTAGGTTTCTACTTCCAGATAGTTTGGAGAGGCCTTTTCAGTGCATTGTTCCCAGGGTGAAAATGAAAAATGAGCTTTAGCAAAGACATATTTTAATAGATTTATTTTTAGAGATGTTTAGGGCCCCCATAAAACTGAACAGAAGGTTCAGGGAGTTCCCATGTACTCTGAGTTTCTGAACACAGATACACACACATACAGACACACATACACACTGACACAAACATACACACACCCTCCTATACTATCAACAAGTGGCCCATAGGAGTAGTGCTATGGTTTGGTCTTAAATGTCCCTAAAAATCCCTATGTTAAAGACTTGGTCTCCAGCCCAGTGTACCACTGGGAACCTGTGGAACTTTAACAAGGAGGAGTGGTATGGAGGAAGGAAGTGTAGTCATTAGTTTTTGCCCTTGAAGGGAATTTTGGGACTCTGGCCCCTTCTTCTCTCTTTCTGCTTCTCAGCCTTCCTGTACTCCTTGACACTAAGCTCTGTCTCACCCAATGATGGTATCAAATAGTCCTCAACCAAAGTTTCTGGAAACATGAGCCAAGATAAATCTCAGTAATTTTTTTAAAATTTAAGTTGATTTTATTGTAAGTGAATTTTCTCAGGCATTTTGCCACAATGACAGAAAGCTGACTAACACAGGTACATCTTTTTATAATTCACATCTCTATATTGAAACATTATTGAGCACAAATCCCACGGTTCACTTTGTAGTTAACTCTTGATTTTTCTTCCAGACAGACTTTGCCCCCTTAGTAATATGCTAATTATTATAAGTAATTTCCATCTCTTCTCTGTTGTCTTATGACTTGGTTTCTCATTTATTTTCTTATTAAATAAAAATCTGTTTGTTTGGACATACTACAGTTTATCTACCCATTGACATAGAAACAGAGATCCTGATTGTTCCAAGTCCTATCAAATAAGTAAAGCTATTATTAGCAGCAGGGTGACAGCTTCAAATGAACGCAAGTTTCCAGCTCATCCAGACTGAGAACCCAGGGGTCCCTGGCTTCAGGAAGCACTGCTGCTGAACTACACAGTAAAGACACTATAAGTTCTCAGGAGAAACCACCAAACTGCATTTTAACCAGCATTTACATAGCAATGACAGAGCATTCCTGTCCCTCCACATCCTCTCCCACACTTGAGTGTTTTGTAGATAGGTGGAGCAACCTCACTGTATTAATTTGAAGGGTTCTAATGATAGATACTGTTGATCATTGCTAGAATACTTACTATTGTGTGTCTTCCTTGATGAGGTGCCCTTCTTGTTCAAGTGTGCATTTTTAATCAGATTGTTGATTTTCTTATTGTAAATTAAAAGTATCTTAAGATACTTTGGTTGAAGCCATTCCCCATTATGATGGCATTTGAGGGTAGGACCTTTGGAAGGTGACTGGCCCTTGCAAATGACACTATTGCTTTTCTAAGAGACCCCAGAAAGCATCCTATATATAGCTTTTGCAAATACTTTTATCTGAGTTTACGACCTATATTTTCATTCCTTTTACAATATTTCTGAAGACTGTAAGCTTTTAGTTTTAACAAAAACCAGATCATTAGTTGCTTCATAGTTTTTTTTTTTCTATGTTGTCATGCTTAAGAAGACAACTCCTGGCTAGCACATGACTCAGTGTCTAAAAGTGTCTGCCACCAAACTTGACCAAATCTTGGGACCTACACAGTAGAAGAAAGGGATTGATTCCCATGACTTTTCTTCTGATCAACCATACACACACATGCATCCAACTCCCCATTCCCCGACAAGCGCAATGTAGTTAAAATTTTGTAATTATAGTTTATATATATAGATAGATATAGTTTTTTTATATTTGTAGTTTATAATATAACTTTTCTTCCTTTTGGTTTTTTCAAGATAGGCTTTCTCTGTCGCTTTGGAGCCTGTCCTGGAACTAGCTCTTATAGACCAGGTTGGCCTTGAACTCACAGGGATCTGCCTGCCTCTGCCTCCTGAGTGCTGGGATTAAAGTCATGTGCCACTACCGCCCGGCTACAACTTTTCTCAGTTATGATAAAAGATAAATTAGATATAAAAGTTTAGATTCACAAAGGTAAGATAAAATATTTTCTTTGATGCTTGCCTTATACAAATAGACAAGATATTGTAACTGTAATTCTTGCCTGATAACTGTTTTAATACATGTAATTTTACTATGTTAAAGTTAAAAGCTTCCTGCATATGTGTTGCTTTTATTGGCTAATGAATAAAGCTGTTTTTGTCAATGGTTTAGCAAAAGTAAAACCAGACGGGAAATCTAAACTGAGATACATAGAGAGAGTAGGCAGAGTCAAGGAGACACCATGTAGCTACCAAAGGAGAAAAATGTCAGCCGCCTAGCAATATATAGCTTAATAGAAATAGAACTTACGATGTAAGAACTAGCTAGGAAATACAACCGAGTCATTGACTAAATAGTGTTATAATTAATATAGTTTCTGTGTGATTACTCGGGTCTGGGAGATCAGGAAATGAAAGTGCAGTGTCCTTTTTACAAGACTCCACCACCTATTGCAGTTATCTAAGTTTCTCATATCTTCTGGGATTTTATAGTTCTGTCTTTTACACTGAAGTCTGTGAGTTAATTCTTGTGAAGGATATATGCTCTATTATGTCAATCTAATCAGAGCTTCATATATTACAGGTAAACATTCTATCCCTGAACTGCATCCCTGGACATTTTGTAAAAAAAAATGTGATGGTCTAGCTGCCCAGCACCAGCTGTTGAAAAGGTGATCTTTTCTCCAAGGTCATGTATTCTGAAAGCATACTAACTCCAGAAGTAAATTCCAGAGAGGGCCTGTCTGATGGGCAGAGATCGCAGGCCTCTCATAACAGTTCTGTGAAGTAGTGATTGTTATTAAACTACTTGTTCAAGGTCACACAGCTCAATTCCCATGAATGCAGAGAAAACTAAAAAAAAAAAAAAAAAACACCAGTGACCCCCTAGTTACCAAACCCAATGGAAGCACTTTAACTCTTATGAGCAACAGCTTTTCAGTGCTAACCGAAGTCTTGCCACTCCTCTGCCCCGACTCCCAGACACTGGCTTTTCCTCTCTTCTCTCTGGCTTTCCTTACCATCGTCTCATCTCTTGGATTATTAGAAATCCCCAGAATTCCAACCTTAGTCTTTTTATTGCCAGTGTCTTTCCTGGATGATGACATTTCTATGTTACCCCCTGGCCCTAATGGGTGCTGTTGTGTAACGGCGTAAACAAATGCAGACAGATTGTAAATATATATATATATACATATATATATATATATATATATGTATATATATATATATATATA
>NC_022030.1:47239050-47275933 GCF_000317375.1 Microtus ochrogaster
ATAGACACCTCTTGTAAAATCTCCCACATGGTACAATTAAAAAAACTGTTAAATTCTTGAACAGTAATGTGTTCAGACATTTTATTTATAAAAGAAAAAATTTTTACCTGCAATGATCGGTTCCTCCCAGTGGTGGTCTCTGTGTCTTTGGAGCCTGTCCTAGAACTAGCTCTTCTAGACCAGGCTGGCCTCGAACTCACAGAGATCCGCCTGTCTCTGCCTCCCAAGCGCTGGGATTAAAGGCGTGCACCACCACTGCCTGGCTAGCCTCGAACTCACAGAGATCTGCCTGCCTCTGCCTCCCAAGTGCTGGGATTAAAGGCGTGCGCTACTACCA
Organism: Microtus ochrogaster; assembly: GCF_000317375.1. Lineage (NCBI taxonomy): Eukaryota > Metazoa > Chordata > Mammalia > Rodentia > Cricetidae > Microtus > Microtus ochrogaster. Next base: position 47,239,388 of record NC_022030.1, read on the forward strand.
CCTGGCTAAGTCACTTTGTATCAGACCAAATCTGCCACTGTGGCGGCTTTTGTTGCAAAACCGCAGATACTTGAGCTTCTGCTAATTCAGGCAGTGGGGTTCCACTGCAAACTTAGCCAAGGCAGGCAGATTGGGCCTGTGTGGCCAAGTGTGTTTCAGACTCGGCACTGGGGCCCGAGTCACGAACTAAAAAACAGCACCCAGGAGGGTGCTGTGTTAGCTAGCGGGCTACCCGCTTGAGTCGGGGGCAAAATAGCCCGACGTTGGACACCAAAATGTAACGGCGTAAACAAATGCAGACAGATTGTAAAAATATATATATACAGCTTTAATAGACTTACAGAACCACCGTTCCTGTGGAGACCAGGAAAGCAGAACCAACGGGCTGGGTGCATGCTCGCCAAATTTATCCACAAACATTAGCCTGAGGTGAACATGCCCCCTAAGGGGCAGGACTTATCCCTACACTGTTGCTTCCCCTAATAGTTGCCAGTGTATATCTTTCTCTTAAGGGATTAGCACCATTTCTACCTGAGATATGCCAGAGCTCCAAACCAACTCCAAGGCTGACTCTGTGTCCCAGAACAACAGGAATCTAAAAGGCTCTCGAGTATCAACCTTGGGCTTTCAAATCTTTCAAATGTCTTAATTCTGACATTTCTTTTATCCATTTCTTTCCAGATAGTCCCCATTTCTTGACTGTTTATTGCAAGGGGAGAGGAAGGCATCACACGACTCCTCTCCTGCCTCTAGCACAATTCTCCCATCCATCATCAACCATAGCCTTGGGAAGACCCCTCTACATCCACATTCACTCATGTGCCTCATGTGATTCTCTTATTTAAAACCCTGAAGAGCCTCCTACTGGTTTGGGAGAAAAGAAAATGCACCTTTCAGTGTGGTTTCTCACCCTTTCAGGAGGTAGAGCCCAGCCCATCTCTGATCTTAGTTCTCATGACTCATTTGTATTTGGGGGGAAAGAGCCCCATGCCTTCCATCTAAGAACTTTCCTGTGTGCTGTTTCTTCCTTTCAGGAAATGAGATGGTTCTCCTTATGGCCCCATAAGACTCCTCTGTGCTCTTTATTGTACATTGCATTGGTTAGGTGTTTATGCTTGTCCTTCCCAGTGGCAGAATAGCCTGTAGGAGCAAGCACAAACTGGCATAAGCCTCTCTGGTCTGGTTGGCGCCTGTTTAACAAATGAATGAGGGCCTTCCTTGACTGCTGAGCTCTGCTGGATGTTACTGGCTATTCTATTGCTCCCAATTTTTTTCTGCCTTAACATGACAATTCCAACTCCTCCTCAGCGCTTCTTAGCTTGATTGATCACGCACGTGGTCATACTGTTACTTCTCCATATGACGTCCTATGATCACTCCGCTGTTTGTCTTCAGACTTCTGTCTTTGAGGCTGTAGACATTGGACTGTGGATTGGCGCCATAGAAACAGCACTCCTCCCCCACAACCCTTAGACCCAGTCTAGTTCAGGCTGGAATCCCCCTGGCTACATGCTGAAAATGGCAGACAGCTTCTGCCCAGGGAGCTAGCCTCTGCCGCGTCCTGTCCTACTTGCCATCTTAATTATAATTGACTTTTGGAGCCTCAGTTGCCTGTAAATAAAAATCACCCATCATTATGATAATTTCCCCAAGGGTTTTGAATAGCCCGGTGACTATTGATGTTTCATTTAGAATTATAACTGAGGTGGATATCTGTTAGAAATCCTTGGCATAAATAAAAAAGAAAACAAAGTAGCTTTCAACCTAGCAAATGGAAAAACTGAATGCCCTTTCTACCCCTGCCCAGACATGTGGTCATGTACCTTTCTATAAGAAAGGAGAGAGCCAAGAATGAAAACAGCAACCCAGAAATAGAGGTACAGAGGAACACTATTCCAGGCAAGGATACTCCTAGAAGTTACTTTTGACAGGAGTCTGCAAAGAATTTATGGTGCATGGTGGGAACCTTGGAGGCCTCTGTCTACGGGAGGTGAGGAGAACAGGCTCCCAGGAAAGGAAGGCCCCAGGGAATAGTGATGATGGGGAGAGCTCAGGCTCTGGTACTAGCGAGTGGTTCTTGTTAGACCCAGTGAAATTACCTGGCGTGAGTGAGAAAGAAGCACGAAACACACAACAAAAACGCTTAGGAGTTTATTAGAGGAGATGTGTGCAGACTTGGTGAAGCTGGTGTGCAGAAAGAGAGAGAGCTGAAGATGGTGCATCCAGCTTTTAAAGGCTGCCTAGCGCAGGCACACAGAGGGATGATGTAGTACGTCATACACAGATGACAGAGCTCACGCATATGCACAGGGTTTATGTAGCTGTGCCATACATAGGTGGTGTAACTAAAAGACCCCTGGAGTGGGGAGACTCTCACTCAAGTCTCAGGATAACACGACCCCCCAGCAATCACACAGGTTTATTGACAGGATCCAGCGCGCTGGGGCCTAACCTCATTTCCCATGCAGGGGTAGAGGAGTTCGACTCTGAGTAGCTGCGAGAGGGGGTATTTAGTGGAAGAAACCACAACCCAAAAAGGGTAGGGAGGGCGTCATTGGAAAATTCCAAAAATACCAGTGATCATTGGAAAATTCCGAAAATACCAGTGATAATCACCAGGGGCAACTTCCTATTTCTCAAGATTATAATCTAATTTTATGGTCAGCTAGTTCCTGGAACAGAGTCACTGAACCAGCTAACCTAGAGTTTTGGTTCTTCTCTTCCTGCTAAATTTTTGGCTCTGTTTCTCCTGCTTGATTTTTGGCTCTATTCCTTCTGCTAGAGGGGTCTGGATTTATCCAGGTCTTTCATAACCATGTGACCACATGCGAAAGGGTTATAAAAGACCTGGATAAATCCAGAGCCCTCTAGCAGGAAAAATAGAGCCAAAAATCTAGGTTCAGTGACTCTGTTTCAGGAACTACCTGAAGATAAAGTTAAATTGTAATCTTGAAAATAATCTTGAGAAACAGGGAGTTACCAAGTTGTGATGATCACTGGTATTTTCGGAATTTTCAATGATGCCCTCCCTACCCCCTTTGGATTACTGGGTTGTGGTTTCTTCCCTTAAATACCCCTTCTCCCAGTTACTGAAGGTCGAACTTTTCCCCTGCAGGGGTTATGAGTCCAGGCCCAGTGCACTGGTTTCTGTCCTGTCAGATAAACCTTGTGTGATTGCAGCAAGGATGGTCTCTTGTGAGTTACTGGGAGTGGGGGTGGGGGGGTCGTGTTATCCTGAGACTTGAGTGAGAGTCTTCCCACACCGGGGGTCTTTCAGTCTATTTCTGGGTGGAGCAAGGGTGGTCTCAGTTTGTGGTGTTTCTTGGAACCAGGTATTACCTCAGGGTAAACTGAGAGTCAGGCCTACCTATAAAGCTTCTCTTGGCAGATGTGTATCAAGGTGCTCAGGTCCTATAGTTCTGAAACTGCTCATGTCTCAACTGAAAGATCAGGATAAATCCAGACCCCTCTAGCAGAAAAAATAGAGCCCAAAATCTAGCAGAAAAATAGAGCCCAAAACCTAAGCAGAGAGAGAAGAATCAAAAATCTAGGTTAGCCAGTTCAGTGATTGTTTCAGGAACTAGCTGAAGATAAAGTTAGATTATAATCTTGAGAATAATCTTGAGAAACAGGGAGTATTTTTGGAATTTTCCAATGATCACTGGTATTTTCAGAATTTCATGGTTTCTTCCTTTAAATACCCCTTCTCCCAGCTACTTGGGGTTGAACTCTCTCCTCTGCATGGGAAATGAGTTTCGGCCCCAGTGCACTGGTTCCCGTCCTGTCAATAAACCTCATGTGATTGCAGCAAGGATGGACTCTCATGAATTCCTGGGGGGTCGTGTTATCCCGAGACTTGAGTGAGAGTCTCCCTACTCCGGAGGCCTTTCACAACAAGGTTGTTTTAATGATTCTACCATTATTAGGAAAAGTCTTACAGCTTCATGCCTCAGCTTTCTCACAGACTTAGTGGGGTTATAAATGTATGTACCAGGGGATAATATGATAAGAGGAACTCAATGCTGAGTTCAGTACATTTCCCTTATGTGCCAATATGTTAGCACTAAGTAAGCTCAAGGAAACTTGGCAGGGACTTGCATATACCTAATTGAAACTGCAGGGTTGGGTGACTTGTTCATCCATGCCACTGAGTCCTGCCACCACATACCATCTTATTTGCTTTTAGGTTCACCCCAGTTCATTTTTGTTCAGCTCTCTATGGCAGGCTGGCATTCCAGCTTCCCTCGTGCGAGTCCTTCTGATTCATGTGGTGAGAGGCACAAGAAGATGGGAAGAAAATAGCCTGTACCAGTCTACCTCTCCCTGGCTGACGGGGATATATCCCCGGCTGGCACCAAGTCCCTTCTTCAACTCCACACTGTAAAATCCAAATTAGAACAAATCATGTTTTGACCTTCACTGTTCTCTTTCCGTTCCCCTCCATCTAAGGTTCAGGAAGATCTCTGACCTTACTGAGTCCTGAGATGTCTTTTTGTCTCCAATTTGATTTGGAGGTCATCTGTTAATTGTGCAAACAACTTCTGATGTTAAATTCTATCTTTTAAAATGATTTTTAAAAACTGTGTGTGTGTGTGTGTGTGTGTGTGTTTGTGTGTGTGTGTGCGTTGGAGAAATATGTACATGTGAGTGTAGGAGCTCGTACCATGCTGCTGGGAACTGAACTTAGGTCCTTTGCAAAAGCTCTTAACCACTGAACCATTTCTCCGAGCCCTCCCAAAATACCTAATCTTTTGAAGAGAGTGATTTTCAGTTTGGGCTCTGATCAACGCCTCCTCATTCCTGCCCCAGTCACTGGTCACTGTGGGTTGCCTGGAGCGCAGGAACACTGGTGCAAGCGCAGCAAAAGCAGATGCTTCCCAGCTCCCCTGCCGCTCCCGGAAACTCTCAGACCCAGGGGCGGGAAGTCCCTCAGTAGCACAAGGACTGTTACACAGCAGCCCTGCCTAGCCTGAGCTGTGTTTGATTCCCCAACAGCCCCAAACATTGCTGCTATCTATATGACAGCAAAGAAATGTTTTGGCAGAAGTCAGTCTGGGCATCAGAATGCTGAGGCCCATATGTTTCTGCTAACTTTCTGCCAAAATGTTGTTGCTTGAATTACGAAGACTCCAACTTTTTAATTCAGAATATAAAAAAGGAAATCTAACCCAGGAATATATTTTAAGCTGAAAACAACAAAGCAAAAAGAAATGAGTCAAAGATATAATAAAAATGACAAATGAGAAGTGATAATTGAGATTGGAGGATGAAAAAAATGCAAAAACGGTTAACATACTGTCTTCCATATCCCAGGCTTTCAATGCTCGGCCTCATTCTTGCTCAGTAACTGACTGACTTTCACAAGGAAACTGAAGAGGACATTTCTGTGCAAGAGCATCTTCCCACTTAACACTTGTTCCCCCTTACCGGGCTGGTGTTTGGGTTGTGGGTGTTTCCTCTGTGGAGAGGGTTGTTTCTTCCCTGGTAGCATGTTTGGCTCAGCATCCCTCCCTTTCTCATCCTGTTTATCCGGCTTTCACTGTTGCCTTGTTTTCAGCTCTGCTTCTACTGTGAGAAGAGCCACCTGTTCTGCCTCAAGAAAAAAGTCCTTTGCATTTTTTAAGGCCTGCTGGGCCTTTTCATAGTCTCCTGCCAAATCAGAACTCACTATTTTAAAAATATAGCCCACACTGGGACTGAAGGTCCAGGCCTGAGCTCCAGACTGAGGTCAATGCCAGTCAGGACAACTTAATGAGACCCTGTTTCCAAATAAAAAGTAAGCAGAGGACTATAATGGAGCTCAGCAGAAAAGCTCTACCTGTTGCGGGAGGTCCTTCGGCTCCTCCAGCCTATAGCTGCTGAGATACCAGCCCATTGGGACGTGGTTTCTCTCCCTTTAAAAAAGCGGCCACTTCCCTCTCCTCTCTCTCTTCACTTCCTGCTCCACTGGCGACTAGACTCCCTTCCTGGTTGCACAGAGGGCTGTTGTGATCTGTAGGTTTTTTCCCCTTTAAATAAATATCACCCTATTAATCATAATTCCAAACTGGTGTGGCATTGTTTGTGACTTACGCCTTCATCTACCTGTACACATCAAGGCTCTAAGCTCAATCCTCAGCACTACCATAAATACTACAGGTATGTCTGTATATGTCTCAAGAAGAAAACGCATGATAGCACCTAGAACAGAGAGATACCAAAGACGGAGCTAGGCGATAAGAAAGGTTCCAATGAATGACTTTTTTTCTCCTTGTCAGAGACTAAAATTTGCCTATTTAAGGATCTTCAGCAACTGAAAATAATGAAACGGAGATGGCAATAAGGATGGATGGGAATGGGGCCCTGGGGAATGATGGGTACACGATTCCAAGGGGAATTCTTTTAACCCAGGAGTCATTCTGTTGACTACAGCCCTGTTTCCACTCCCCAATAGAGTTCCCCTTTAGATAGCTCCCAGGTATTTTCATGGCATCTTAGTTCCTTCTGCCTGGTCTCTGACATGCTTTTCAGTGTGTGAGGCCAGACAGATGTGTTGGAGAATGAAGACCATGAAAGAATCTTGATTATTCATAGACAGATGTTGCAGAATAAATACTCAAGTTTTCGGAGCCCCAATGAAACAATTGCAAAATGTCCCATCACAGCGTCCAAGAAGTTGGCAGACAACTTCCAGCAGCCCCCAGTGATAAACTCCTTACTAACCCATCTTTTACTTCCTCTCCTTCCTCCCTTGCCTCAGTTTCCCTCTCCTCTGGTGCATTTCTGCACCTCCCTCCCAAACCAGTTACATGCAATAAAATCTTCATCCTAATTGCTTCTTTGTAGTAAACCAAGCCACGTGTATGTTGTCCACCACCGTCTTTATCAGAGCAACTGAGACTACTTGAAAGGGACGCTCAAGATCAGGATTGTTGACTGTTGAAGTTGCCTCATAGAAGAAGCTGGGACAGATAATCGTGATGGCGGTTAGTTCAGTGGCTAGCACTGGTAATGTTTATTTGTAAACTGGACAAAAACTAGAACGATTTGGGAAGAAGGGATCTCAGTTGAGGAATAGCCTGATTGGCCTGTGAGTACATCTGTGGGAACTTTTCTTGATTTCTGATTGATGTGGAAGGGCCCAGGCCCTCACCAATGGTGCCACCTGTGGACAGGTACTTTTGTTGTATTAGGAGCAGGTTGAACAAGCAAGTCATGGAGAACAAGCCAAAGGAGAAGACTTCCTCCACAGCCTCTGCTTCAGTTCCTGGCTCCAGGTTCCATGCTCGAGATCCCTTTGCTCTGTATTCCCTTGACGGTGGCCCATGACCTGTAAGCCAAATAAACTTTCTCCTCCTGAAAGTCATTTTGGTCCGTGTTTATCACAACAACCAAGAAGATAACTCCACAACAAACCCTGACCATCTTCTAATATTTTCCAACACTGCCTCTCTGTACTCTATAATGTTTTCCAACTTCCCTGTTGAAAGATGCAGGTCAAAAAATCCCAGGCTAACTACAAGATAGACCAATTATACATTTTTATTATAAGGGGCAAACTCACAAAACAGGAATGAGAAGTCCAAACTTAGCTGTGTAGTGTGGGAAACACAGAAAGAGAGAGAACACTGGGCAGGCCAGTGGCTTTTCTCTAGGTACCCAAAAGGTCATACCCTAACCTGGTTCAATCTCTTAAAGATCATTGGCTAACAGAGACTCCCCATCTCCTCCCCATTTTCTCTAAATAAGAGAGTTTTGTTTTGTTTTTTTTATTTTTTTAATTTAATTTTATTTTTTTTGTTTTTTGTTTTTCGAGACAGGGTTTCTCTGAGGCTTTGGTTTCTGTCCTGGAACTAGCTCTTGTAGACCAGGCTGGCCTCGAACTCCCAGAGATCTGCCTGCCTCTGCCTACCGAGTGCTGGGATTAAAGGCGTGCACCACCACCGCCAGGCTGAGAGTTTTAAACCCAATATAAAACTATATACACTAGAAACAGATATTAAGTATAAAATTAGGATTACAGCTAACATAAACAATATTAAGGAACACATGTTAAATGTTTTAATAAACATTTTATTTTAAAAAGTCTAAATTTTGTATTGGAAATGGCTTAGCTAAATTATAAGAGGAAGGTAGCTATGACTATTTAATTTTTAACCCCATAGAAAGCCTGAGACGGGAGATAATATTACTTGAGTAAGCAGGAAGTACAATTAAGCAACTTTTTTTTTTTTCGAGACAGGGTTTCTTTGTGGTTTTGGAGCCTGTCCTGGAACTAGCTCTTGTAGACCAGGCTGGTCTCGAACTCACAGAGATCCACCTGCCTCTGCCTCCCAAGTGCTGGGATTAAAGGCGTGCGCCACCACCACCCCGCTAAGCAACTTTTAAAGTGCATAGTATATGACAGAGACAACTGACTACTTGAGCAATTACTTAAAGTCTCATTTGCAATATCAAAGCAACCAACTTTGGCTAAGGCCTAGCATAACTGACAGACTATTTTTAGCGGCAGGAAAATTTTTAGAACCATCTTACCCTGTCTTGGCAAGGTTGGGCACTTTTTTGCGTGTGTGTCCTCTTTATACACCATGTACTTAGGCAGTGGTTGAGGCATGGGCAGTTTCTCTCCCAAAGACCAATTGTGCCAAAAAGAAAATAAATTTCAAGTTGACTGTCTTTGGTACTTAACATATTTTTTGGAATAGAGTGGTGCTGTCAGGAGTAACAGTGTCTCATGTCAACAGAACCCTAAGTTATTTAAATGCCATGTTTTACAGATCCTTGAAATGGTTGAAGATTACCTATATAGGTAGAATACAATCTCTATGTATTTAAGAAACCTAATTAATTTGACTATATATATAACAAACATGAATAAATATTAACCTATAATACTTAATACCTGTATAACTTAAAGACTAAGACTTTATATTAGAATATTAAATAATCTGTAAACAACTTTGCAGTAAATGAGGACAATGACCTCAAAATGTAAACAATGTATAAGTATCTTGAATAGAGGTGGGACTATCTAATGTAATATGATAAATATATTTTAAAAATTGTATCAATATGCAAAATATCTTAAACAGAGGTAGAAACATGTATACATACAATCTAACAAAATAACTTTGTATAGGTGTACAAATATTATAAACAGAAATAGCAAATATAATTTTAACTTGTATCAATATATAAGAAACTATACCAATGTAAATTATCCATAAATAATAGCTCACAGTATTTGTTTTATCACTCACTCTTATTATTATTAGTCTGAATAAGTTCACACTAAATTACCTATTATCCTATCCAATTTTTCCCTTCAGTTAGGTTGAACCAATGAGGAAGGAGTTGAGTCTGCCATTTCTGGACTGTTCCTAAAAATTTTCAGTGTAATTCTCCAGTCCTTATATTTCCCAGCTTCAGTCAAGGATCCAAGAAAGTACAGTCATCAGGTAGACACGCCAGCTGCCACACACTCCATGCTGAAGTGTAGGAAACAAGCTTTATTTTAGGGTCACTGAAGGTTAAAAGGTTGACAACTCTGGAGAAGTAGTTTTGTTTTTATTTTCTGTTATATTCCTGAAAATAAGGGGACCAATATATTACATGGGATTAGTGAGTAACCAATAGGTCGCAAAGTGAGGGGAACAGGTCAGGCTTGCTCTGGATTGCCCTGCTTTGGAGAAAATACCAGTTTTCAAGTTGCATTTAGTTTTGAATTATTCCGTTTCACAAAGCAGCCATTTTGAGTTATTCCATCTCGAGTCACTGTCAAAAAAAAAGAAAAAACAAAAACAAAAACAAAAAAAAACTATATCTTGCTTACATAAGTAAACAATCTCACCAGGGATTCAAACTCATAAATAATGTATTAATATCAATAATGACATTTACATGTACATCAAATCATATAAGAAACATCAGAAACATGATTTTATTATCATACTAGGTATAATCCCCAAATTTGGGACTATAAAGGAAAGAGCACTTCAAGATGCAGAGTGGGCATGTTAGTTTTCTTTTAGTTTGGTTTCTATTGCTGTGAAGCTACACCATTTCCACAGTGGTGGCTCGTTTGCAGTTTTAGGGTTTTAGTCCATCCTAGTGGAGAGCATGGTGACCTGCAGGCAAACATGGCGTTGGAGCTGAAAGGTCTACATCTTGACTCTGAGGCAATAGGAAGCAAACTAGCAGACTGGGTGATATCCAGAGCATAGGAAACATCAAAGCCCGTGCCCACAATGACCCACTTCCTCCAACAAAGCTACACCTCCTACTAGTGCCACTTCCTATGAGATTATAGGATTATGGATCAATCACATTTAAAGTACCATAGCTTTCATCCCTGGGGTCCAGCTTGAGCGCTGTTTCTCCTGCTCGTGACACTCAGCTTAATTCAGCTGACCTTCAGAATATCCTGCCATCCACAGTGTCCAGATAGCTTTGTGCCTGAAGTCTGTGAGACGTCTTACCTTTTCTCCTACAGACTTTTTCTTGTGTCTCTATCAGCACTCTGTCTTCAGGACAAGTTTTCTGAATTCTCCAGCCTACCTATCACTCTCCAGACATTTGTAGCACACATATATAAACTATCATGGTCTGAAAGTAGCTGTTGGTAATTAAAATTGAAATTTAAAAAATGGGTGATTGCTGGTGGCCACACCATCAAGTGAAATCAGGATTACATGGTAACTTACAGTTAATTAGCCTATTATGAAGTATGAATTTACTGTTTGTGTTGGTTTGAATATGAATGATATCTCCTACAAGTTCAGATGTCTGACTACTTGAACCCCATTAGTGGCAATGTTTAGATAGGTTTAGGAGGTGTGGCCTTATTGGAGGAAGTGGGGGTGGGCTTTGAGGTTTCAAACACATTCCATTCCCTGTTCCCTTTCTGTTTCTTGCCTGTCTGCTATTATGCTTCCCCACCATGATTGTGATGGACTCTCATCCTTCTGGAACTGTAAGCACAAGCAAATCTTCCTTTTATAAGTTGCCTTTGCCATAGTATTTTATCACAGTAATAAAAACGTAACCAATGTATTTATTCAATAAGTTTCTGTTATTGTGCATAAACACATCTATGTCCATCTTATGCTTTAGACATAGAATTCTTGTGATGTGAAGAGACTAATATTAGAAGTTAGAAAAATATTAGTTTACGTTATGCAGAGGTAAAACATTTGGAAAATTTTTCCACCCTCTACAACTGTGAAATAGGCCATATGCTGACTGAACTGGTACCTCTATGAGAAAAGGTAGTCACAGTTTATTAGCTTTTGTTTACTCAAACACAGTGTATTAGTTTATATTAGCTATGTTTTTCAAGACAAATAGAAGAAACATGTTCAGAAAATAATTGACCAATTCATAAATAAAGATTAAGTTCAGAATTTGAGGCATTATAATATTGGAAAGGTTTATTGCTTTAGATTCCAAAAGGAGAAGGTAAAAACTCTAAAGAGTTTGAATTAGCTCCGTTGATCCTTGCCTAACTGCCAGTGCTTAAGAGGCAGAAACAAGAGGACTCCAAGGTCAAAGTCAGCCTGCCCTGAATAGTAAAATCCTTTTATGTAGTGAGCCGGACAGGATCGCCATTACAAGATGGCACCACATCCTGTCTTGTTGGTTATAAACAACCCCATATTTGGCTATGCCTTTGAAAGCTGCGTGTCCCCCACTTCCTGCATGCGTGGTGGATAAGGGTCCTTGGGCCTATCCCGACGCAGTCTGATGTCAGCTGATGATGGCAGCCAATCACAGGGCGACCCATGTGCCAATTCCCTATATAAGAAGCTGCCATAGTGCCCCCGGGCCTCTCGGTCTCTCGTCTCTCACCTCGCTCTCGCCTGCCTCTCTCTCTCTCTCTCTCTCTCTCTCTCTCTCTCTCTCTCTCTCTCTCGCTTCATGCTCCCCCTCTCACTTCTCCCCCCTTTGCTTCATGCTCTCCTTCAACCAAGTGCACTCCAGTAAAGCGTGATCTGAGAAGAATCCTTGTGTGGTGGTGTTTCTTCCTCGCCGGTCAAGAAGCCCGCCGCGCTTTTACAGGAATAATGAAGATCTAAATTTTGAACAGGAAACACTTGGTAAAATGTGGCTAAAGTGACCCTGAGCCCTGGCAGAAGTAAGGAATCTTTTCCCAAACTTCAAATATCAACCTATGATGGCGTTGAAAATAACCAGTGTAGAAGTAAGCCAGCAAAGAAATGGGGTAAACTGGGAAGGCTACCCAGAAGAAGAATTTCGATGTATAACCAAATAGACCAATGGTCTATATATTTGAAGGGATGTCAACCCTCTCTACATATGAGAACCTGGATCGCAAAAGGCTCCATGATTGGAAGTACAGCAACCTCTGGTTCCCGATCCTCCAAAGCAGAAGAAGGCATTGAAGACTCTGTAGGGGGTAATTCCTCACACCATTCTGGATGTCTAAAGATGATAAGATGTTTGTAAAGGATGGAATCGGGACCAGCACCAGATATCTCCAAAATGTGTGTTTGCTTTGCACCTCCTTTCCTTCTTTCGCGCTCTGACTGGAGTGTGAGTGACGTCATTCCTCTGCGCTTCTTTCTAAGACTAGACACTGAATGGGGCACATAGTTCATCCTCATAAAATAATCTTGTTTCTGGACCAGCAGATGCCACATTTGATAGCTATGGTGGTTTGAATGAGAATGGACCCCATAGGCTCCTACATTTGAATGTTTAATCATCAGGGAATAGCCCTGTTGAGAAGGTTTAGGAGGTGAGACCTTGTTAGAGGAAGTGCATAACTTGGGGTGGGCTTTGCGGTTTCAAAAAGGCCATGCCAGGCCCAGTGCCCCAAGTCCTGCCTGCAGATCAAGAAGCAATTCTCTACTTCTCCAGGACCATGCCTGCCATGCCTGCTACCACTCTCCCTGCCTTGATGAAAATGGACTAAACCTCTGAAACTGTAAGCAAGCGCCTAGTTAAATGTTTTTTTCCTGCAAGTGTTGCCATGGTCATGGTGTTTCTTCTCAGCTATAGAACAGTAACTGAGGCAACAGTGACTAATGTATGGCACCCAGAAAGCCTGGACTGTAAGCTGAATGCAGTGAGCTGGGACTAGATGTCTTGGAGGGAAGAGGAAGGCTGAGTGTATATAAGAGAGGACCCGGGAGCAGACACTGTCAGAGCTAAGAAAATAAATGTTTTTGAAGCATTTCTACATCTATTAGAGGTTGGAATGACAGTCAGGTGACCCTAAACAGATTCAAGGTGAAGATAGTAGATCTATTGTTTCATTCCATGGTAGAAATTATCTATAAAATAAAATAAGATTTAACATTTTTTACATGAATTTTTTATAAAGTGAAAATTAAACCCAGAGGTCTGTTTCTAGATAACTCTTGAAGCTATTTTGAAAAGGACTAGATAGGACCTGTCTTAGTTAAGGTTTTATTGCTGTGAAGAGATACCATGACTATGGTAGGTAGCTTTTATAAAGGCAAACATTTAATAGGGGCTGGCTCACAGTTCATAGGTTTAGTCCATTGTCATCATGGCAGAGAGCATGGAGGCACACAGGCAGACAGGCTGCAAGAGAAGAGCTGAGAGTTCTACATTGGAATTCACACGTAGCAGGATGAGACAGTGAATCACTCTGGGTCTAGCTTGACCTCAAAGCCCATCCCCAGTGACACATTTCTTTCTGGAAATCTACACACACTTTAGCAAGGTCATGCCTCCTATTAGTGGCACTTCCTGTAAGCCTATGGAACTATTTTCTTTCAAACCACCACAGGCCTTTGTTGAAGTATTGATTTAGTTACCCCTTTAGGGTTCTCCTCACTCTTCCACACAATTTGTCTTCATGCTGGTAGTCATTTCTTTTCTGATGCATGAAGCCAGAAATTTGCTCCAGAAAAAAAAAATGTTAGCAGTGTTCTTTCATCTGCTGAGTCAAGAAAGAAACTTGGTTCAGACAAAGCAGGGCATCATGCTAAGCAGAAAGTAAACCATTAGACTTGTAAATATCATTTACACTTTATAATTATCTTCCAAACCTTTGCCCAAACTGTAGATCAACACTTTCACCTGGAAGGCTGGATATTGTCTTATGAAATGATACAGAGTAAAGGTATGTTCACATGGACACGTGGTAGAACCCAACACTACTCATGTAGTTATGTTACTGTTTTCAGTATTACGGAAGTGGGATTTCTTGACTGGAAAACAGAAGAAATCCTAATAATTAGGAGAGTGCCACCTTCTCATTTGACCAAAATCTTTCGAACAATGGCTTCATGTCTATTGCTTTGCTGTCGTCCATATATTTGGAATTCAGCGTTTGCCAGCCTTGTACTTATGAGCAACAGTCACCACTTTGTCTCTGTTTGCCAGCTTGCTTCTACAAGGCTTGATATGTTTAAATTGGACTACACACCCCACTTCTCTGTTCTCTGATCTTGTGGCCAATGTTATACAGACTAGAAAAAGAGGGGCTAGTCACTAGGACAGTGGATGACTTTCTTGTAGTGAAGTTGAAGCGTAGACCAGAAGTTCTCTGTTTTATCCTTTGGCCTGACATCTGCTTTCTAATCACCAAGAAGAGAAGGAGGAAAGAGTTTTTATCTTCCCTAAATTTAGTGGTGCTCTGAGCTCTTTCCCAATGTCTGCCAGTGTTATCACCTCCAGATGGAAACATTTTCTTCCAAGAATGCACCTCATATTCTTCCTAAGAAGCAATTTCTAATGCGAACACTTTTGGCTACCCACCAAACATTCCTCTTGCCTTTCAGAATCTTGATTCTTTTCTCCAGCTACCACTCCTCCACCCTATTGAGCTTTCTATTTATATTGCAAATGCTGCACCTTCTACCTACAAGAACTCCTCTGCTCTGACTGTGGAAATACTCTTTCTCATGACCTGTCTTGGGAAAATTCATTTCCTGGTCCATTCCCTGGCTAGTCTCTGCATGCTGAGTGTTTCCGTCCAGGTAGTCCATCTTTTGATCTTCCAGGTCTGCACAATGGGTGCTTTCTATGGGAGATCATCCCTGCCCAACCCTGGTTATAACCTGTTATTTGCACTGCCCTTTGAGGCCCATGTTTTTCTTCTTCAGCACATCTGAAACTTTGGGGTTTTGTGTTCAGACTCTGTTGCCTGTTTCTCACACTTGAATGCCATCTTCATAGACGCACAGTATTTATCTGACCATTCTCTGTGAGTTGTGCTTGGCACATGCAATTGATCTGTAGAATAGGTGGAAAACTTGAGCTGAGCTTTCTTCCTACTGTCATGTGAGGCTCTTGGGGGTTGGCAGATTTGTGGGGAATGCAAAGCCAATGGCAAGCCAAGCTATTTGGGATCTGATGAAAAAGACATCAACAAAACTCACCTTATCTTTATTTAGTATTTATATTTTTAAAATTTTATGTATTATTAGTGGGAGGGGGCATGGCACAGTACACAGTGCCACAGTGCCAGGTCGATGTCAGAGAACAAATTTTGGAAATTGATTTTCTGGAAATTCAACCATCTCATTACCTTAAATATATTATATTTATGTTGTATACAAACAAAGTTTACTATATGTACAATATATAAGACATATTTTATATGTTTATAATTATATATAGTTTTACATGATATAAAATGATATGCAATTATATATAATATGAAAATATATAAAATACAAATAATTTTCTAAAAACCATTCTTGTGTATGTCCTCCCCCATCCTCAGAGCAAATGCCATCTCACACTGTATATAAAAGACTTATTTGCATAGTGTGGTATCCTCAGTCAAAACCTGTCCTGCTCACCTTGAGGTCCCTGGTGACATCAGAGAGTGGGCACATAGTCCAATAGTTTCATTGATTTGATAATGGAACACAGTAGATACATGCTGTTGGACCTACTGAGAGTCTGGAAGACCTGCTCTATCACCCCAGAAGGTGAGCTAGGGGTGGTACTAACCACAAAGTGTGTAAAGAAGAAAATTTTTTTTTCTGGCTTCTCTGTGTAGCTTTGAAACCTGTCCCAGAACTTGCTCCATAGACCAGGTTGTCCTTAAACTCACGAAGATCTTCCTGCTTCCATCTCCTAAGTGCTCGGATTAAAGGTGTGCACCACCACTGCCCAGCAAAGAGAAACTTTCTAAGTGTAGTCTTTAAGAGGAAATCTGAACACAATGCCAAAGGGGGTATTTGTGACAAGCCATTAGTGCAGATGATGTTAATGATGGTGGTGGTGACAATCATGGTATTTTAACTGTCATGGTATTGAATGAAGAAATTAAAACGTTAAGCTAAAGCTTAAGTTGAAAGTTACGTTTCAACAAAAGTTTCCTTAATATCTTAGAGATTCATGCTGGAAGCAAAACAAAGCCACAAACAAAAACACAATGAAGAATAAGCCTGCAGCTTTCCATAAAAAGAACCCATTGAGTTTTTCTTACATTAGAGAAGATTGGTGTTTCCTCATGTGTGCGCCAGATGAACTAACTGGCTTGCATTTAAAGGACATGGTGTATAACAAGCACATACTTTATAGCTCTCTTGGGGCTCGGACAATCCTCACAGTATGAAAGGCATGTGGGGGCGGGGCTGAAGCTGACCGAAGGACCCCCAAATTCATAGCACTCTTCCGTGCTCACACTAGCTTATATGCTCATTTACTGCATTAATAGCTATTTCTCCTTCTTTCTCCTGATCTGTTGGAGACATATCCTTAGCTGAATTCACCCACATTAATGGTATTAAGGTATACTCTCCCGAGTATTACACAGGCACATGTACGTGGCATATAGGATTATTATGTCATTTTCAAATTAGCTGTCTGAGATAGACAACATTGTTACATTTTTTTTTTTTTGTTTAGGGTAAAGAGCAATGAAGATCAGAAGTCCATTCTCCAAAGGCTGTAAACAAATCCTAGAATGGAAAACCAAGTGGAGTTCGGAGGCTTGACTCTTTACCACTCCAAAGCATTGTCAGCTCTTGCCTTAGGTATCTAGGTCTAAGGAAAACGAAGAATGTGACCTTAGACTCATCCATGATTATGCCATATACTATTTACACTTACCCGTGTTTTCCTTACATGGTATGGCTTCTCAATGGTTGATTGTAAAATTGAAGTTTTAGAATAGATTACCATTTATGTTGCCCAAGGCTATGAAGGCATTATGCTTTTTCATAATGCATCTGTAGTTGCCGCAAACCTCTTAATTAAAAAAAAAATTCTAATGGTAACATTTTATTGGACAGTCTCCACTTTCAAATCATTGCTCCAAAGCCAATATAGAACTGAGAAGAGAGGTAGAAAACAATTATAGATTAAAGAGACTTTCAGTGAAGAGGATAGTCTCAACCTCAAAGATACCCTTTGTAGGTATATGTTCCAAAGAATGTCATACCAGTCTGGTACAAAAGTGGAAGATATTTTGAGAGAAGAAAACTCTTTCCCAAATACCCAGCTCTGTTGGAATCCCACTGCTCCAGTGTTGCAAGGCTGTTGTATGAAAAGAGCTACGAATAAGCCAGTTATTGCCAAAGTAACAGAAGTAACACTATTGAACTCCAAGATGAAAGGAAAGTTTCAGGGTTGACTGTTAAGTTACTCAGACATAGTAACCTAGAAAGGTATTTGAAGTAAACAGCAAAGAATCAATTCCAGGGCACACGGTGTCTTCAAGACTGGGAGGTGGCTGGGAAGCAGAGAGACATATGACTACATTATGGCCTGATACCAACTTCACTAACTCATTGATAATGGATGATCCCACTGATGTCTCAATGGCTGTGTTCATACTTAACTGTGATTTTTGCTGTGTATAATTTAGAGGCTATGACAACCTCTTCTGGTCTCTGTGGGTACCTGCACTTACGTGCACATACATGTCAACAACATCAAAGCTGATGCTTCCCCTATCTCATACAGTTTGTGGACTTCTCAGCCAATGCAAAACTCTTCCAGCCATATTTTAAAAAGATAAAAGAAACAGATGGGGGAAAGTAACATTTTCCCTTACTATTAAAGTTTCCAGGACTAAAAAGAACTCACTTCCCATACACAAATATCCCTGTTGAACAACATAGTTTTAAAGTGCTCTCTTGGATGTGACATCTGCTTAGCCTTCCAGGAAAGCAGATAATATAGTTAAAATTCATCAACATAGAGGGGACATTTTAGATGAACTTCAGAAAAAGAACAAAACAAACAAACAAGTAAAAACTGACCTTATAGTCTTCGTCCACTTCTTATCACCATATCCACAGTCTTACCTAGTACAGCATCTGCTACAGATCAATGACTGGGAAGCTAGACATTGAAAGGTGATGGAGATGTGGTTCTTGCCTTTACGTGATTTACGCACATGACTCAGTATAAAGTGCAATGTAGGCAGTGATGCAAATATTTATAAAGCACTGGAACAGTACAGATTGCATCATTCTGGATAGAGAAAAGCTGGGATGGGCTCCTTCAGAACAATGTTCTTGATGCTGATTTCAAAACTTAAACAGAACATGTTCAGCTCTAGGGGACAGAGTGCTAAGATGGAGTGAAGGAGAAGGAGAGTGTGAAGGGCATTCCATGCAGAAGAAATGACTTGCACAAAGCTTGTATGTCTGTACGTCCTGGGGGAGGACATAGAGTGTGATACTGGGTAAGTGGCCATCTTCAATGGAAGATGAGGGTGAGGCTAGGCTTGTGACTCTGTTCCTAGTGTTTCCACTTACAGTTTGCATTTCCATTTTATGGTCTAGGCAATGAGAGGGGTGTTGAATATAGGATACTGACTGTGTTCTAGTCCTCTTCCCATGTTTTTCTGGGACAGCATCATGCAAGGACATGTGCATACGACCATGCATACCACAGTCATTTTCCCTCTCCCTACAAAGACACACTATGGGAAATAGTCCAGATGCTTTCACTTGCCAACCAACCCTCAGAAGTCCTGCTCCTTGCTAGCATCCTTTGGAAATTTGATGTTGGCAGATGGCACAAACTTTACGACTAAGAAAGAAGCATGGAATCCCATCCTCATTCTTCTTGGAGTCTTATTGTTCATCAAGTCCATTAAATCTCCATGAAAAGAAAAGTGGGTTTTGAGAGCAAGGTGGGATGCCTCAACTTCCTCTTGGGGTAGCTCTGCAAACAGCACCTGTTAGATACCACCTGGTGAGTTGAAAGCAACAAAATAAACTCAACCTATCTTGACTAATAAGAATAAAAATGTTCAGTGTGTTATTTAATAAGCAGGGGCAGCTCAAGCAACCAAAGATCAGTGGCCGGATCATTCACAGAAGGCTCACTGAAGGGGAAGGCCATGAGCGGAATTCCCTTAGTTCATTTTTTGTCTAGGTTCATGTTTTCTGTATTAGTATTAGTTTTTCTTTATAGATGGGGGTCTTTGGCACCCTAGTTCATGCAGAACACCTGCAGAAAATGGTAGTTTTTGACTCCTTACATTACAGATTAATATTGAAAGATTGTTTAAATGCCATTTCCAAATTCCCCAGAGAGGCCTGTAAAGGTACACCTTGGCTCAAATGTTACCACTGATCCAATCAACCATCTCCAAAGTAGACACTCTCACCATGAAGAAAGGGTTTTATACCTGTGAATTCAGGAATTTCATACCAGGTAGAAGAGTTAGTTTCAAAGTAAGGGAATTGAGAGCTAAGAAGTATGTCCTATGAACATAAACACAATAATAGTGGCTACCATACACACCTAGGGACCCATGTATTTCTCTCTCTCTTTCTCTCTCTCTCTCTCTCTCTCTCTCTCTCTCTCTCTCTCTCTCTCTCTCTCCCCTCCACATATTCTTATTAATAATAATAACAATAAGAACAACAGAAGATAAAGAAAAGCCTAATTACTTAAACTTCTGTAGTCAAGAAAAGTAAGATTTCACTATTATAGCCTTTTTTTATATCCCCAAGTGAGTGATTAACTTTACAGGTTTTAAGTGAGTAGCTTTAAAGGTTTCCTGTAAGCCTACAATTATTTAATTAAAGGCAAAGAGGATTCCATGGATTTTATGAAGTACAGTATGGATTTTCACAAATTTAGTGGCTTCCAGCTAAGTTCAGAACACATTTTGAGTTGCCATAGCTATGCTTGCGGACAGCCATACTAAAGCCCATAGTTACTGTTCCCTAATTATCTTGGATTCAGATAGTTAACTATTTACAAAAATCAAACCCTCCCTTTTTTTAAATTTATTTATTTATTAAAGATTTCTGCCTCCTCCCCGCCACCTCCTCCCATTTCCCTCCCCCTCCCCCGATCAAGTCCCCCTCCCTCATCAGCTCGAAGAGCAATCAGAGTTCCCTGACCTGTGGGAAGTCCAAGAACCACCCACCTCCATCCAGGTCTAGTAAGGTGAGCATCCAAACTGCCTAGGCTCCCCCAAAGCCAGTACGTGCAGTAGGATCAAAAACCCACTGCCATTGTTCTTGAGTTCTCAGTATTCCTCATTGTCCTCTATGTTCAGCTAGTCGGGTTTTATCCCATGGTTTTTCAGACCCAGGCCAGCTGGCCTTGGTGAGTTCCCA
Organism: Microtus ochrogaster; assembly: GCF_000317375.1. Taxonomy (NCBI): domain Eukaryota; kingdom Metazoa; phylum Chordata; class Mammalia; order Rodentia; family Cricetidae; genus Microtus; species Microtus ochrogaster. The sequence goes on from NC_022030.1 coordinate 47,259,907, forward strand.
ATAGAACATCCCCATTGTCTCAGTGTGTGGGTGCACCCCTCGCGGTCCTGAGTTCCTTGCTCGTGCTCCCTCTCCTTCTGCTCCTGATTTGGACCTTGAGATTTCTATCCGGTGCTCCAATGTGGGTCTCTGTCTCTGTCTCATTTCATAGCCTGATGAAGGTTAATATTCTCCGGGTCTGAAAAAGCATGGGATAAAACCCTCCCTTAAATGGTAAAAGTTTCACTTGATGATAATCAATGGGAGATGATACAGGTCTTGGCAGCAACTACTACACTCCCAAAGTGTTAGAGTGAGACAGGATTAAGAGCAAACACCACTGTTAAAAGCTCAAAAATTTTACAAAGCCAAAAGAATAATTTAGTCTCTCAAGATGCCCCCTTTCAATTCGCTGCTATGGAAAAGTCTAGATCACATATAAAGATCTGCCGTTTTTCTTACAGGGTTAACACTGTGGTGTTTTATTTATGGCTATTGTTGTTATTTTCAAACATAAAGACATTAATTTGGAAAAGATTGTATAGGTTTCAAACTTCATATTATAATGCTTTTTCTACCCACTCAGTATTTAGTGACCCTGTTGCTTGCCCAGATTAAAAGGAGACAAGGGGTTAAGAAAACATCTAGTGATCCCAAAGTATATATGAATTTCTGTGAAGATGGAAAAGAAAGGGGATAGACAATTTGAATAATATCATTTCAGCCTTCTGCATAATTTAGGACTCTCTGCAGGCTGATTTGGTTTAGATCAGTGGTCCTTCACATATCTGCATCCACATATCCTTACGTTATAAATCTACTTATTAATTTTTGCAGGAAACTGTTCTGGAGGCAATTTCTATGTGGAATTCTTCACACACGTGATAATGGCAGACATGTCATCTGAAATTTTTCTGAGTTTCCTTAGTCTAACAAGTCATTCTCCCAATCATGAACTTAGAAATCCCTCCAGCAAACGGGGCAAAGCAATATTTTTAAATGGACAAAACAAAATCTTCATCCTATATGAATTTCCATTAGGAAGAAAAGATATGCAAATCTCTTCCTGGAGTGCAGCTGAGGGATACATAGCAGCTGATGACAAGACATTCATCTGAAATACAATTTCTCTGCAGTTGTGGGCTCCCCCTGCCCACCCGCTCCCCAGCTGTCTGGACTAGACAGGGGAGAGGTTACTGAGCTATGAATGTATTTCCCACATTGGAGAGGAAGCAGGGATGGAGCTAATGTACTGTGTATTCAAATGAGGCTCTTTAAAGCTGAGCTGAATTGAACTCAGATGCAAATCACAGTAGTGGGAGCACTCTCTGCTGCCCTTTGAACTTTCTGTCTGTGTCCTTAAGCACCCAGTCAAGGACTCCCAACTGAGATGTTTAGCCTTCTGAGAAAGTAAACAATCTTGTCCTCCCTCCCTTAAGGCAGACATCCTCATTATGTGCCCTGCCTGCTGAAATGTGCCATCCAGGGCATTCTCCTCTGAGCTGGGATGTGGTGGGGGAGGGTTCTGGAAGGACTGACCAGAAAGTGACAAGAGAAGCAAACCAGCAAGCCAGTCTAGGGATATAGAGCAAAAAGCCCTAAAAATAAGGAACAAATTATGTGATGAGGGAAAAGGGGGAAGTGGGGAGAAGGGGCCCTACATACAAATAAAAGAAGCCTGAAAATAAGGGACAGGTAGGTGATGAGAGAAAGGGAAGGGGTGGAGGTGGGTGGGATACAGGTGCATGATGTCTATAACTCTCCATGACTGGTTCATGGTACCACGTAACCAAAGGTAAGACAGAAAAGCAAGCCCCATAGGAGCCCTCAGGGAAAAGCATCCTTTCTCACCCCACAAATAACATGACAATCAAACCAAACAAGATGAAGAAATTTACATTTCTTCCTTCCCCCATAAAGATGGTATGTTTTGATTTTGAAACTGGATGGTAAGGGCAAAATCCTGCCTCTGGGGTTTCTTCTCTAGGGATGCCTCTATTCCATATAGAGCTCCTGCCCAGAAAATCTCGTCTGTCATGCCTGGCGCTCTCATGCCCACACACTTCAAACTACCCACTGTCTATCTGGGTGAAGCAAAATGGAAATTCTACATTCCTCAGTGCGTTCCATTGACCCCCTTATCTTTTGACTACTCCGTCCCTGCCCCCTCTCTTCCTTCAAATAAGTTTAAAAATGTTTTGGAAGAATGATGCGACCAGATCGAGAGAACACTATCTGGATCGTTCGTCTGGCCGTGGAGCCCTAAGCAATCTGGGGCGTGGGGTTTGTCTTCATCCACCGTACAGCAGTTTAACAATGCACAAATAAAATGGCATGTGATCGCTTTAAAAATCGCTGAATAAAATTCAGCAGGCCAATTTAAATATATGAGCTAATTATCTGCTGCAAGTGAATTAAAAATATGGGAAATTTCACAAAGCATACTAATTTTTTTAAAAAAAATAATTTTGCTTCTGCTACTTCTGCTCTCTAAATGTCAGCTCCACTGGCAGAACCCTCTCATATCTTTTCAGTTCCCAGGCTTCTATTTATTATTCATAAGAAAGAAAAGATTCCCATTTCATAATACTGTAATGAAAAACCCCCTTCTCTGAGTGGACATGAGAAGTGAAGATGGGGATGGGGACCACACCTGCTTCCTCTGATGCACTCAGCCCGTTGTCATGCACACGGAATGCTCTGTGTGTGCGTGAGTGTGTGCAAGTTATTCTGGGTACTGTGTGAGTGTGTTTGTGAGTGTGTGGAGTGCAAGTTATTCTGGGTACTGTGTGAGTGTGTGCACAAATTATTCTAAGTACTGTGTGTGTTTGTGTGTGTGTATAAGTGTGTGTGTGTGTGCACAAGTTATCTGGGTACTGTGTGTGTGTGTGTATGAGTGTGTGTGCGCGCGCAAGTTATTCTGGGTACTGTGTGTGTGTGTGTGTGTGTAGTTACTGTGTGTGTGACTGTGCGTCTGTGTGTGTGCAAGTTATTCTGGGTACTGTATGTGACTGTGTGTGTATGAGTGCAAGTTATTCTGGGTACTGTGTGTGTGTGTACTTACTGTGTGTGTGACTGTGTGTGAGTGTAAATTATTCTGGGTACTGTGTGAGTGTGAGTGTGTGTGCACAAGTTATTCTGGATACTGTGTGAATGTGAATGTGTGTGTGCGCGCGCAAGTTATTCTGGGCCAATTGGGTAGGTGCAGAGAGTCTTAGACAGGATCTGCTTGAGAACAGTTGCTGTAGAATTTGACTTACAACAAACAAGTCCTCAGTTTCTTAACCCTAGATAAATTTGTGTTGTAGCATTCAATCCATCGTAGAAATTGCTATGCCCAGATCACAGAGTTCCCCTCCAAAACCTACAAGGAGACTGAGTGTTAAGAAAAAGCATGGGATAAAACCGGACTTGCTGAACATAGCGAACAATGAGGACTACAGAGAACTCAAGAACAAGGGCAATGGGTTTTTGATCCTACTGCACGTGCTGGCTTTGGGGGGGCCTGGGCGGTTTGGATGCTCAACTTACTAAACCTGGATGGAGGTGGGCGGTCCTTGGACTTCCCACAGGTCAGGGAACCCTGATGGCTCTTCAAGCTGATGAGGGAGAGGGACTTAATCGGGGGAGGGGGAGGGAAATGGGAGGCGGTGGCGGGGAGGAGGCAGAAATCCTCAATAAATAAATAAATTTAAAAAAAAAGGAAAAAAAAAAGAATATTTCTTAGACGAGCCTCTCTGCCGATGTAAATAATTCCAATCAGACCAAATTAGACCTAATAAAAGATGCCCATGTCTAATGCAGTGCTCCCGAGTGGTACCAAGAAAGCATGGCGAGGGGAAAGAGAGAAGGGGAGACTACACAAAACCCGGAGATCATGAGTTCATTCTCTGCGGGGCAGCCTAAATAGCCTGTGGGAGTTACCACGGTTGCTGGGTGCAGCCCCCACAGCCATCTGCCCTTCAAGCGGGCAAATGTTCTCCTAATATTTCACCTTAGTAATTTTCCATACCACACACAAGAAGAAATGCTTTTACATTACACCAAGTTACATTCATTCTTATTCTATAAATTTCCTGCTCTATCTACACTACAGAGTCCCCTTTTTTATTCATTCAGAGGAATCTGCTTCCATGCTCATTACCCATTACCCATGATAAAATAAAATAAATATGAACAGATCACACAAAGGTTTACTTCCAACCATAATCAGAGTAGGACTCAGCCATCGATGATAAATTTTTTTAATATGTATTTATTTATTTATTTATTTATTTATTTATTTATTTATTATGTATACAATATTCTGTGTGCAGGCCAGAAGAGGGCACCAGACCTCATTACAGATGGTTGTGAGCCACCATGTGGTTGCTGGGAATTGAACTCAGGACCTTTGGAAGAGCGGGTAATGCTCTTAACCGCTGAGCCATCTCTCCAGCCCCCCACCCATGATAAATTTAATAGAGGCCTGAGTCTGAGTAGTTCACCCTGAAGCAAAACCTGGTTGCAGGAAGAACCACAAGCTGAGATTACAGGACCACCACCCAAGAACAGACCAACCAAAGGAGATGCCTAACATTCAAACTGCTGTAAATAGGATCACCTGCCAGCACACACTCACCAGGACACCCCTAGTCAAATATCAGCCAATCAGGGGTCCTGAACCCCAGAAACCCCTCACCCCCACCTTTACTACTATGAAAACCCTACTCTAACTAAGCTTGGGGCTCTTCATTTATTCCAATATGTTGGATATGCAGAGAGACCAAGTTTGCAAACTTGTATAAAATTAAGACTTTTACATACGGGACTCAGTCTCCCTATTGGCTTTGGGGAACTTCGTGGATTTGGGCACAACAGGATGAGGCCCCCAAATATACTATCCCAGACTCTTTGTATAAATGGGTGTTACGGAGTTGGGGTGATACTTCTGACCAAACAGTGTCCTGTATGCAAAAGCAAAGAATATTCTTACACAAGTTTGCTGAAAGACCTGGATTGGCAGGCATGAATTGTGCCTTTGTTTTAGGAAGCACAGGCGAGAAAGAGAGAGGTGGATTTTCGCAGGTAGGTGTGACGCAGCAAGTGGGTGTGAAGCAGTTCTCGCTGCCTTTTCCCAGTGGGGGCTTCCCGCTGAGTCACAGACAGAGCTGACCCCCTGGGGCTTATGTGCTTGGAAGGGAAATTGCGAGGAATTCAAGAATTTGGGTCTGAATACAGTATAGTTGTCCCCATTTTTCAGTTAATCACTTCTTCGTGTAATCTTTCTTAAATGGGTGAAGAATCTACCCAAACATTTCGTAGAGTTGCCAGGAAGTCGGAGATCAGCTTTAGAAACAACGTTGGAAAATAGCTAACTTGCTGACAAGCTATGAGATGATTGTGTCTGGGAACGATCCGCTGCGATAGTACAGGAGGACAGGTGGAAGTCGGTGGGGTGTCGGCTTACAAAAGCAAAACTAACCTGGCCTCCATTTGTCCTTTCAGCATTTGACCGGATTTTCCTTCAACCTAACCCCACTCTCCCACTTGATTCCCCACAAGGAATAGTGTTAAACTGTTTCTTGAGGAATAAACTCTATTTACTGCACACACAATTAACTATCTTTAGAGCTGTTTTCATTCACAGCCTGCTTGTTTAGTTGGGCTGAGGAATACACAAATCAGCAAAACTCAGAAAAACTGACTCTACCCCTATTTCAGAAATCCACCAGCTTGCTCTTCTAAAAGCCTTCAAGATGCCAAAGAAGCCCTCGACCCTCCACAAACAAGGAAAGCTAGAGGCCAAATAACTAACCAGCCTTCTGACTTTCTAAGGTTTGTCCTTCCATCTTAGATGCTTAATGCCCCTCACTGCAGTCCTCAAGGACAAAGGACACAAATATTCACACTTGACCTCTCCATTGGTTCCTATTCTTTGGAGGTGACCCCGTGGCTAGGAAAAATCTGCAAAGCCCAGGGGAATTAGCTGGAGTAGTCTCCTGCTTGAGTTTAATTCTTCAACCATATGAATGGCACTTACACATCTCCCAAAGTGCCCTTGTCCTGGCAGTTTTGTCCAATCAAATGGTAACAGTCAAAGATACGAGAGTCAAGAGATTTTGTTATCTAGAAGCAGAAGAGATCTGAGGTTGAAGGCAAAGAAAAATATAGATGGAAATATATACATTAGGAAATATATATATGAAATTCCTAGATAATAAAAATGATTAGGTCATCATAATTGCAGGAATAATAAGATTTAGATCCACTAATAAAAATAGTAAGGACAAAAACACCACCAAAGCATTTAGTGTGATGCCGATGCTGTTTGGAAAGCTTCACTTGTATCCAAGTACTGTACAAGTGAATGACCCTGCAAGGAAAATAACAGAGTCATTTCCACCTTATAGTGGAGGCAACTGTGCTTCAGAGAGTTTGAATAAGTTGCCTTCTGTTGTTAGTGAGTAGTGGAAACCAACGAACCCAGCCAGTTATCGTCTTGACCATGTACCCACTCCAGTACAGGGGTGTATGCTCTTGTCTACATGGAAAGGGATTTTCTGCCTCATCTACAATCACCTTTACCTTTTACAGATTGATGAACTGAGAAGGTGGCTTTGGCAGTTTCCCTGACACATTCTGAATATTCAGCGACAGGAACATGCTATCAAATACATCATTAAGAGATGAGTTTTAGAAATCCTCAGTGAAGCCAAAAGGATGTAATTCTGGCACCTGGAAGGCAGAGGCAAGCGGATCTCTGAGTTCGAGACCAGCCTAGTCTACAAGAGCTAGTTCCAGGACAGCCAGGGCTGTTACACAGAAAAACCCTGCCTTGAAGAAAAACAAAACAAAACAAAACAAAACAAAACAAAACAAAACGGAAATCCTCACTGGAACTCCTAGTTTTCTGGTCCTTATTCGCTTGGTTGTGATGAAAGTGAGCATATAGTGATTGGAAGCTTGCATAGTTCAACTTTCAAAGAGAAAAGCCAGTGTGTTACTCATGGCAGTCAGGTCTTGCCAAAGAAATGTTCACAGTTGCAATGAATTAATTCTTCTTTTATTTGTTCAGTATCTGCCTCCTTTGCTCAGCTCCCTACTGTATTTCTGCTCAAGTCCGGGGCCTGGTACTGAGCAAACATTTGTGGAATAAATGAACAAAGACGTGAGGAACCGCATAAAACCCAGCTGCATCTTCCATGTTCACCAAAGCCCAGCTTTCCTGATAGTGGTTTATGACCCTATGGAAACTTGGGCAACATACGGAATGTTTACCATGGGCTCCTTCTTGGCAACTCACCAAGGAAGTTGCCTGTGACTAGCAGGTTCACATGCCTGGTTTGTCTAAGAGAGATTGTGGTGTGTTGTGTGGGATTTTTCTCCCTACGACTGTGATTATTCTAGCTTGATCCTGCTACTGTGACACGACCATGTCTGGCCCAGAGCTCACGGAGCACAGGATTAGGGCATCCTCATTGTATGAAGAGACGTGGGCACGTGGCTCTGCCCACTAGAGTGGGGTGTTGTGGATCACTTTACAAAGGCAGCAGCTGCAGCTATTACTCCAGCAGCTATTGTCATAATCTGGTGTGTGCCACACCTCTGCAAGGCGTGTGCAACAAAAACATTTATTCTCATCTGTCAATATATTTGTGTCTCACATAATCTCTCTCTCTCTCTCTCTCTCTCTCTCTCTCTCTCTCTCTCTCTCTCTCTCTCTCTTTCTCTTTTGCTTCTTTTCATAAGTGGCAAAATGCATCCCAATTTCCAAACAATTGGTGCCTCTGCAGAGATATTCTTAAGGCAGCTGCTCTCTCATAGCACAGCTTTGAAAGATTATATACATGTCTTTCTTAATACGGGACAAGTTTATTGAAATGCAGGGACAGTTTCAAAGCACGTAATGATATTCAATTAGCTAAATACGGGCTCCACCTCAGTGGTGTGGGTTAGCATACTCATCTGGCTCTTGAGGAAGCTGAGGCTTTTATGGGATTATCTGGTCTAAAAGACATTGAATCCTTAAAACGGGCCAGAGGAGGCCACTTTTCCTAATGCTCTCATTTTACCTCTGCCCACAAATGATACTGGATCTGAGACGGTGCAAGATAATCCCCCAATTAGGTGTGGAAGGAAACTGAGCTGAAATGGTTTATCTGCAGTCACACAGTTAGTCAGCATGAGAGCAGGATCAAGCTCAGGGTGGCTGGACCACCGCCATGTGGATATTATACTTCTTTAAAGGCATTAGTGTGTGAGTGAACTTGACAATCATTGGTGTGACCAGGGTTGAAACTTTAGGCTTAGATGTCTGAATCCGGCATGACATGAAAGTATGGGAAAGGCATCAGTGACAAATGGAAAGGAAGCTTTTCCAATTGCTCTATGTCTTCCTGGAAAATGAAACATCCTGGCCTGGTGGCCTATATCCCTCCCTCTACCTAGAGTGTCAGGAAGTGCTCAAAGTTTTCCTAGAACCTGGATCACAGGCTTTTTCTAATTTGAGCACATCGGCTTTCAGAGTGTGGGCACTTGCAGGCAAGATTAACCCTCTAGCTAAACTGTAGGAGCTGGCCAATGGCCATTAGGAGGCAGCAGTTTGCTGGACAGGTCAGCAGACTAATAAGGAAGTGGTAGATAAGACACAAAGGAATGTTCTTTGCTTTGTTTCTACCCAGGGCCATACATGAAGGCTGAAGGCTTTGTTCTCATTTTATGGAGAAGACTTCAAGGCTCCCAAGGTCCAGGGCTTTGTCTGACACCAAGATTTTTGACCAGATAATCTCTAGAGCTGTTACCATGGTTTCCCAGGGAAAATATTCTGGGCAGAGGAAGAAAATGAAGACGGGATCTAGCCAGGACTCCATCTCCTCAGCACCCCGCTCATCTTGGAGACAATCTAGCCAGGACTCCATCTCTCGCCACCCCCCTCATTGTGGAGATTGGCACTTGTTATTGTCAGCAGCCCCTACACGACTCCACTTCATCCTACCATCTCCTAGACTGAGATGTCAAACATGGGCATATCCATGCAGTATCAAAGAATGTAGACTATCCAAGTGTTTAATCACAGAGAGGGCAATTCCCTGAAATCCCTATGAAGATTTTTTTTTACCTGGATGCCTTTGTTATTGGATGTTTGTTTCCTACTGTTCATGGGTAGCCCAGGACTACCAGCTGTTGCTCACAATGTGGAAGGCCCAAAATTTCCAGATAACTCCTGACCCTAATGGAAAGACTATGCTTGCCTTAATTTCATGGGCATTGCTTCTGCCGCATTTGGTTTGGCTTTCACTTCTAACTCAGAAATATTACAAATTATGAACTCAGAAAGCTCAGCAAGACCTGACTGTCCTCTTGTCCCCAAATTGGGGAAAGCAACAAAGGCCAATCAACCTTACAATTGTATGTGATTAGGAACCATCTACTACAGCTGGAAAATAAATAGATTCATCTCTGGATAACTGAATCAAATCATTGTTAATATGTGTGTATATGAAACACACATTTAATACATAATTATACTTTGATTCCAGAGTCTAAATCAAACTCTAAAGTTACTTTAGGAATGTAGCACTTCTAGGGCCAGGAGGATGGCTCAGTGGGTAAGGGCACTTGTGCATGGGCCTGACAACCTGAATAGTCCACAGATTCTTCAAGAGGGTAGAAGAGCAGTTGCAAGCGTATCCTCTGACCTCCACAGTGCATCATGACATGCATATGCCCACACTCATGTGCCCCTGAAGGCAGAAGTTTCTGTCCCACCCACAAGTTCCCGAAAATCCCCACAGAAGCTTTATATTAAGTATAAATATTTAGCTGATAGCTCAGGCTTACTACTAATTAGCTCTTACAACGTACATTTACCCATTTCTATTAATCTACATCCTGTCACATGGCCTTTACTACTATTCCATTTTGTGTGTCTAACTCATTCTTGCATCTGGCTGGTGACTCCTCTGATTCTGTCTTTCTTTCTCCCAGAATTATTAGTTTGGCTGTCCCACCTAAACTTCCTGCTTGGCTACCAGCCAGTCAGTTTTTTATTAACTAATGATATATATATATATATATATATATATATATATATATACACACACACACACATATATATATATATATATTCACACTATACAGAAGGGTTATTCCATAGCATGCCCCAAAATAAATAGAAATAATAAATTAAGGAATATAACAGTTCCAGTCAGACTGGCTTAAAACATTTGCTGTTTTATTCAAAAGGAAGCTTGATTATCTCTAGCAGTAGGGAAAGCTTCAGAGATGAGTGATTCTGTAATGCAGAAAATTTCAGGCCTAGATTCTGTCTTCTTCTGACCTTGCTTTATCCTAAACTGTCTCCTTACATTGTCACCCAATGGCTACCAGCACCAACTGATACACACATTTTTTATCATAAGTGGCATAGAGATGGGCCAATCCTTATTTTCAGAGACCAAAAAGCAAGCCTCTTCTCACATTTCACTGGCTTATGCTGGTTTTGTTCTACCCAACTCTGAATGGACCTTTGACAAGAGGGAAGAAGACACCAAATTTGGCATAAATTATCTACAAATGAATAAATCTGTGAAGCCCTTGGTATTCTTCAAAACTGTTGCTATAACCTGAAATCCGCACTTGTGGCCATATTTGAAGGGCCACTGCTATGAGTGGCATAGGATAAGGGATTCATTTAGAGGATTAGAATTTGTTCTGTTTGGGGGGCTAGCAAAACCACCCTAGCAAACTGTGAGCCTGAATACTGAGAAAGAAATCAGGTGCACATCACACATGACTCAGCACTTGAGTAAGGAGTAGATTTTAGGAGCTTGTCTTGGGTGCCGTGCATGCTAATAATGCGACCCATAACCAGTAACAATGAGGACGGTTTGTCAAGGTACCTTGCATTCTGCACTGAGAAAAATCTCAGAGCATAACCATTGGGGACTTCGTCCAAAATACCAAGTCTTATACCTATTGGTAACCTGGAGTCATCCAAGAGATAGGGTTCTGGGGAGACCTAGCCTCAGCTTTTCTGAGTTGAGAAAGCACAATGAAACTATCATAAGAAAGATCTAGTGGAATGATTTCCATCTGGGACAATTTTGTCTTCTACAGGGTGTGGGGCCCTGACATACTTTGACTGTCTCAACTATAAGGGAAGGACTGTCATTCATACATAGAGAACAGGGACACTGACTAGCATCCTGTATAATATAAATCAGTTAATCACAGCAAAGAATTATCTGGTCCAAAGAGCTGAGATTGAAAAAATCCTGATCTGGGATGATGACCAACTGTTAAGAAATGCTGTTCAATCTCCATTTTAAGATTATAGAGCAAAAGAAGCAATTTGTGTTCTTTCAGTCATGTGTGCATTTGAAAATATGGCCCATAGAACTGGGGATGTAGCCCAGTGGTAGAGTGCTTGCCTAGCGAGTATGAGGCACCTGGTCGTCAAATATGAGGGGAGGAGGTGGGGAGGCAGGGAGACACATGTGGCACCAGCTTTACCCTGCCAATTTTAAAAGACCCTACTTAAGATTAATAGCAAGAACGGATAGTATAATAACATACATGCAAGGGTATCACACTTCTGTGTACGCTGCATACATAGAACTTAGCAGATGGTTCCTGGATCTTTTGAGGCGTGGTTACACGTATAAGATGGATGTGTTTTTAGGAGAACATCTATCACAATTTAAAGAAAGAGGCTTGGATTTTAGCAGTGGTATTTCCAATTAAAATCTCGGCAAAGTTGTTTCTGGTGATTAAGTAGCAACAAGGAGGCAGATGTCACTTGATTGATGATATAAAAACTAGAGAAAAACCCAAGCCAAGAAGGGTAGTGTCCCTTAGAAATCTTCATTTTCCAATAGACTGTTGATTCTTCCAGGGAATTCCATGTCATGGATTCTATCAAAGCCCAAGATGCAGCAGGAAATAAGGAGATGGGAAGAGATGGGTAGATGGTAAATTGCTCTTGGATCTGATGCCATAACTCAAGGGCCTTTCATAATACGGCAGGGAAGCCTCAGCTAAATGGTCTCCAGTCCTGTGTAATTATAGAGATGAGCCATATTTCACTGAATTAATTGTCTATTATTGGAATTTAGGATTTTGCTAAAAAGAATAGCTATAAATAACCCTCTGAAGAATACGCTTGCTATGCAAATTATTGCATTACTGCGCACTTGAGTATTTCCTTAAGATGAATGTCTATAAATAAAGTCATTGGGTAAAAGGGCATTCATAGTTGAAGGCTGTAGGTTCTCATTTTTAAGCAAATATCTCAATGAGTATAGACTTAATCCCAGAGGACAACAGCTGAATGGTCATTGCAAACCAGGGTCTTCTCAGGTGTAAGTGGTTCAGCCCTACGCTTTTCCAAAACCAGATATGCTTACTCACCGTCACTGTAAGCAAAGCCTCCGTTCTGCAATCTGGTACACAGTTGTTCATTTCTTCAACATGGTGGGGGCAGAGTGATTTTTTTACTGTGGCAAATACACTGATCCATGCAACAACTGCTACAGACATATTTAACTTCTGTGAAAATAGTTGGGCTTGCAGGAATAATTATAGCTATCAAATCGTTTCTTATGAAAAACAAAGGAATGAGAGTTTAAACCAAGGCCGGTTGGAGTCATAGTTCCTTTATTCTTCTGGAAAAAACAGCAAGAAACGTTTTCTGAACCGGGGAGTGACTGTGCTCGATAGAAGGGGTTGTCTGCATGGCCCCCTCTTCCCCAACAAACAGTTGGCAAAATCTCCAGTCCCATCAATCCAACAAATTTTTCAGCTTTTGGTCTCAGATGAGAGCCAGAGGGGTAAGGGTAGGGAAACTGAGAGACAGGGCTTAAATTGTGTGCAAGGCTCTGGGCCATGTAGCACCAGGTCACGGGGCTGCCCATTGTGCTTTCCTGTCTTTGCTTATTCGATCATGTTACAGAGTTTTACTATTTAGTTTATTCATTTGAGATGAAATGGGGATCAAAAAGATGAAAGTCTGAAGTAACTTGTGGTTCTCATGCATTATAACAAAGCAATGAAAGAAGTCTGGCTCCTCACTCTCCGGCTCTTAGAACTTTCTTTTCTTTGTTTGTTTTTTGAGACAGGGTTTCTCTGTGTAGCCTTGGCTGTCCTGGAATTCACTTTGTAGACCAGACTGTCCTTGAACTCATAGAGATTTGTCTGCCTCTGTCTCCTGGATGCTGGATGCCAGATGAAGGATGCTTAAAAGAAATCCCACACTAGTTCAGAATTGAGAAAAATAGACATTTATTTAGGGGTAGACTCACAAATCAGAATCCTCTGCTGGAATTGAGAACAGAAATCGGATTCCAGAGCCGGAAAAGAGGCTGGACACATGCTCTACATTGGCATAAATAGTATAAGAGGCCACGCCCCAGTGGGCAAGTAACTACTGGCTGTAGGATTTCCTACAGCAAGTGTGTGCCACCTGAATGGATGGTTAAGCTTTTCTCTGCTGTGACAAACACCCAGAAGAAGCGGTTTGGAGGGGAAGCTTTATTCGAGCCCATGGGTTGTTCGAGTGATGCAATAAAAAGAACAGTTCAAAACTTGGTGTCTAAAGAGAGAAAGAGGAGAAAGAAAAGGAAGCGGGGGGATGTCTGAGAACTTTCTTATTTCCTCTTGTGTTCCACCTGGCCCCCAAACTATTGGGTGATTGTGTCCCCTACAACAGTTGACGATACCCAGAGACACCGTAAGGGATATATATCCAGTGTGCTTTATGAGTCTCCAATCTAGTTGTCCATCATGATTAACTGTCATACTCCGGTCATCTGGGTTTGAAAATTTTCTCTCAACCCATTGATCCCTCTACCATTTTTCCTATTTATTCGTCAATGATCCCTAAAGACCACCAGATACTTTCACAGCTAGAAAACAAAAGCTTACTTGTTTATTCATCAGGAAAGTCTTCTGAAGTCTGTGTTTGCTAGGTCTCTGAAGGTGTCAGGGAAGGCAGGGAAGCGAACTTGGAAGAAGTGAGAATGAATACTTGTTCAAACTGACTTCCTCAACCTGGATCAAGACTTCTAAAGCATCTAATGCCAGGCAGTTTATTGTCAGCATGTTTAAAACAGAGTACAATCTGGAAGAAAAGTTTCCTGGTGTAATACAATCTCCATTGCACATGGGAGCATAGTTAGATTGAAAGAGAACTCAGGGTACAAGCCATTCCTTCCAAGAGGATGTGCTCTGGAGAAAGGCTACTTGTATTAGCTTAAGGGCCTAGGGAGGGATCTGGCCTGGTCTTGGTCCTACAGATAGCAAAGAAGTCATTTGAACTCTTAGCCGTCTCTGGTCCTGGTTGTGAGAGCTTGCGGGAGCCCTTGGCTGTTATTTAGATTACTAGCTACTTCTGGTCCTGGTTATAAGAACTTGGTATGGCCTGGCTCAACAGAGAATACAGATGGCTAGAGTATAATCACTTTCAGTTCCCAGCTTTTTTTTTTTTTTTTTGACAATGTTACATGTTCTTTTCTTTGAAAGAATAATCCTTGGTGCTTATTAATGTTCCTGTATTCCCTTGAGATCTGTGGGTACAAGGACATTCATGCTCCCAACAAGTCTTATTTAACTAATATATATAACAACAAATTTATAATATTACTACACATAAATATTATTGCAAACAGAGTGCATTAACAGAAATAATTTTTGAACAGAAATCATAATGTAAAAACTCAAAACACAAGCTTAAGGTCCCGGAGGGCCATATTCCTTTTGTGGGTATTAGAGAAAGATTTCTTCACTGTATTTTCTCTCTCACTGTCTTTGGGGAAAGCCTCCAATAGTTTTAGACTGTCAGTCCCGTTACTGTGTTTGTCTGTCTTCAGGTCCCTTTATTTATGAGGACTCTACGACTTTGTTTTAGCTGAAGATGATGAATCTGAGTTGGAAGAGCTTGCCTGAATACTGACTTAGCTGTGTTTTCAATTAGCTTTTTTCTAAATAAGGCTACATTCTGAGGTATTGGAGGTTATGTCTTCACTATATAGTTTTGAGGAGACACACCTCAACTCAGCACACCATCTCCACTCTTAAGAAAGCAAAGCAACGTAAACGACAAGGTCAGAACTAGAAGCCAGCAATTTCTCCCCAGCTCCTCACCCCTCCCCAAGTAATACGGATAAAATGAATCAATCTGAATTAGACATAAGCAATTGACATGCAAATTGTACATTAGCAATGCAAATGAATGTAATTGCAAAGATGATTTAATCACAGGCCAGCCCAGTTGGTGGACTTAAAAGGACCTTCGGAAGTCAAGGGAGAATCTTAATCTTCTCAATAGAGGCTTTCAGACATTTGAGACTATCACACAGGACACAACATGACTGGAGGCTGAGAGGAGACGAGCCTACTCTTCAGCCAGTTCGTAGGAGCTATAGAAGGATAAACTGACGACATGGTCCTAAGCATGTGCAGGAAACCCCAAGACATGTTAGTTACCCCTATCTATCTCCATCTATCTATCTATCTATCTATCTATCTATCTATCTATCTATCTATCTATAGATATATATAGATATCTATATCTATAGTGATGGTAGGTCTAGACTAGTTGGCTAGTGTTGCCAACTTACACCAAGGAAGGTCCAAAGAGTGTGAACTAGTGACTTCAGGTAGAGTGACCAATGTCCTGCCTTGCCTGAAGATTCCCCAAAATAGGATTCTTATAAGCCACAGACAGGCCCAGGCAAAGACTTCCTTTGAAGACTGTATGTGAACCCAATCAAACAGCAAGGACCTCTTGGCTCAAGTCCCACACTTGTGGGTCAATAATAGCAGCTTATTCCATAGATCACCAGCGTCCGACCTCTGCTCTCCAGTTGCGCTGTGGCTGGGTTGTAAAGGGGGATCCTAGGCAGGCTTTGGTCCCTGGTGGGCCACAGAGAACTGTATCAAAACAAAAGCTCCTCACAGAGGGGACTTTCTCTATCTTCTGTCTGGTAAACAACAGAAGAGATTGTTTCTCATCAAAACAATCCCCTAAAACCCATTTTATTTTATTTATTTTTTTTAATTTATTTAT
>NC_022030.1:47277560-47303445 GCF_000317375.1 Microtus ochrogaster
TTTGTGGGTTAAAGTCAGGGTCTTCTATTCGATTCCATTGGTCGACTTCTCTGTTTTTATGCCAATACCAGCTGTTTTCACTACTGTAGCTCTGTAATAGTGTTTGAAGTCAGGGATGGTAATGCCTCCAGACAATCCTTTATTGTATAAGATTGTAAAACCCATTTTAAAATGACGCAAAAACTAATTTATTCATAATCCCCAAAGAAGCTATATTTAAAAATATGTATACAGAGAAACCCTGTTTCAAAAAAAATGTATATAAAACAAAAAATTCACCGAGGTGATTATTAAAACCAGGCAAGCCTTGAAAACTCAGGGCTGACAGCTGTTCTGATGCCAGCCTGCCACCCTGCTCTGTACAGCCCGGGAGAACCCCACTGCTCTAGGCTGGCAGAACATGAAGGGGGTGGGGATTCATCTCTGACTAATCTAATCAGCTCCTGCCTCTGACCAGTTCCAATGGAACATTGTTGTTATTATTGTTGTTTTGCTTTGTTTCAGTCCCAAAGCAAAAGCACCTGAAGGAACAGGCAAATGGGCTCTTTTGTGCCGTTTGTAATGGGCCTTGCGGCGGGGCGGGGGGGGGGGGGGGGGCGGTGCGCTTTAACTCTAGGATTGCCTGTTCACGTTTTGTTTGCAGCCATAGCGAGCTCGAGTGGAAAGGCGCCTTGGTGTGGGGCGCAAAGGGAGCCTCAGCACAGGTTAGCAAGGACTATGTGCTGGGCTCACTTCAGGGAGGAAAGGGATGGGTTCCAGATCGTTAGCCAGTGGCAGCTGGCAGCTTTATTGTTTTTTAATTAAATAACCCTAGCCAAACCAGCACACGCAGATCCCCCACCTCCTCCTCCCGAAACCCCATTAAGCAAGAGGATGATAATTAAACCCGGAATCCACGGCCGCCACGCGGACCATCCATCTACTGCTTCTGCGGCCAGGCTGTGGGCAAAACCATGTCCCTCCTTTGCATTTTATGGGCAGAGAGAGATCCCAGGAAGAGGCCATCTTTATTTGTCACTTAGTGGACAGCCTGGCCCTCCCTTCAGGGCAGCCAGTCGTGTATCTTGTCCACTGTAGACAGCAGCCCATTAACTATTGTGAGACTTCTGCCCAGAAGGGCCAATTTACCTCAAACAGGTGACGACTTCAATTCCAAGAATTGGGGGAATTTTCTGGAGCACACTTTACTGTGCATTTGGAGTCAGTATGTCAGGAATATGACCCATGATTGGAAGTGGGTAGCCATGAACATTTTTAACTTACACCTATCTTTTTCTTACTCTCTTACCAGGGGCATGTGGCTACCTAGGAGAAGGTTTTTTCCTACACGCCTCCCTCCTGTTCTTCCTCTGTATTTGCCTATACTTTAACCCTTCCATCCTCCCCTCTAACCCATACATCCTCGAGTATGTGAACATGCACACGTGTGTGTGTTTGTGTGTGTGTGTGTGCGTGCGTCTGCACACACACATGTGCAGATGTGGTTGTATTGGTGAGCTGCTTGTGCTGGCCCACACAGAGAACTTTACTGACTTCTTTGACCACTTTCCGACCCATTTCCTGAGACAGGCCCCCTCACTGAACCCAAACTCGCCCTTGTGGCTAGACTGGATGGCCAGCAAGCCCTGTGGATTCACCTCCCTCCAGCTCCCCAGGGCTGGGATTACAGACTTGTGGCAAGCCGGCTCTTAAGTGGGTACTAGGGATGCACAAAGTCAGGTCCTTGTGCTTGAGCTGCAAGCACCTCACACACGGAGCAGTCTCCCCAGCGCTCTGGCTCTCAGCCTCTAACTGCAGAGTATTGGGATGTGCTGGTCCCGCGGGTGATGTGAGGAATCACATTCCCAAGGCGAGCAGACCCCTTTAGTAACTCTCCACGCTGTGGAGAATGGGAGGGAGTAACCAACACTGGAAGGGGCCTGTTTCCTGGGCTATCTTTTGTATGGAACACTGTTTCTAGAAAACTCCCCAACCCCTGTGAAAGTGAATTCGTCATTCACATCGTTTCTCTTTGTGGCTCTGACAATTCATATTACCCCAGAACCTGACATCTCCACTTTCCTACAATTGATAAATAATCTCTTTTTGATTTCTGTATCTGAGAAACTTCATGAGCCTAGCATACAAAGGAAGATTCATTGGCCTTTTATTTCACACGTGAGCTCCTTGAAAAATCAAGTCTGCCTTGCCATTTGGGCATTTATTCCTGATGTACCACTTATCAGATTTTGATTGTTTCTAAAAGACACCATATTTTTTTTTTTTAACTCTTTGGGAAGAAGGATTTAACCGATCAAATACACAGCATCTGGTTGTTATGGTAACTCAACTTCTAAAAATAATATGAAGGAAAGACTACCTTTAATTGAAATCACAAGAAGTTGTTATGGTAACTGGAATTTTTGAAAGTAACTAGGTTAAAACACATTTCATTTTATCTACCACTTTGCACAAACAAATTCTGATTAAAATATCAGGTTTAATTTAATCAGTTAATTAATGCCACCAAATGTCATTTATCTATAACTCTCATTCACATTCACTACTGAATTAGCCAGCTTACTAATTGTAACCATTCTGTCTTCAGCTTAATGTTCTGAGACCTGGGGCAAAAACGTGAGTGTGACTTGTTGGGCTAGGTTGCCCAGCTAAGGCCTGACGGCCTCTCTTGAGACTCTTGTGGTCTTGCATCTCTATCTTTGAAGTGGCGGCATTATTACCAGCTCTGTTCTTGCCCCACAGTTGAGTGGATGACATAAGATAATGTATCTGGATGTTTACTCTTCTGCAACATAGCACTAAATTATTATCATCTCAAATTCTTTTGTTCATAGACTCCTTAAGCAATAAATTCAAAAGAGAACTATGGAGACAAGCTTGAAGTATCTACATTTACAATGCTGCATGCAGACCCTGAAGTTGAGTGAACTAAATTCATCAAGAAATGATGTTCTCTCTCAAGGAAGCATCAGAAGTGTCTTAAAGATGGTACTGTAAAGTGTGATGAAGCCTGTTTGCAAAGGGAGGCAGAGGAAAGAAGACAGGAATTCAAATCCTGTCTCAAAACAAACACAATCCATGGAGGAGGGGTCAAATGGACAAACAGGAAGATAAGAATGATACTTAAGCCTTCTTTGGAACTTCAATACCTCATGCGGAGAAGGTGCTTGAATGTGTTCAAAGAGCTCACATCCATGCACAGGTATTTAGCACTGCATTCTGCATTCACGGGAACTGGTAAACTTGAAATAACACGGCACAGGTGGTGGGTGGGAACTCAAGCCTGTGCATACAGTGGGAGCCGCCACACTTGTTAGAAAGTTCACCGCATCGGTCCTGCCTACACACAGGCAAGTGAGCTATTTATTACTGAACTTAAAGCCAGAATTCAGTGCTTTAGATCTTTAAAAAAAGAAAAAAAAATGTATCGCTTCCAAAAAGAAAACTGCACTCCATAACTGTTTAAACATTTACAAAATGTAACATTGGGCCAACTTTATTAATTGTTGTGCTTACTACTCTTAAATATTTTATTACTCTTAAAACAATTTTAAGCATACATTTTCCCACCAAGCAAGAATTTTCAACTATGTAAAGCAATTGCCAAGAAATCATAGCCAGCCTCAAATTAAATTAGTTACCTCTAGCCAAATTACTCAAGAGCAAGAAATCACATTTTTTTAAACCCTAAAAGTAGATACATGTTAATACATTTGATTTAGTGTAGGGTGGAATAGCACAGACAAGCCTGCTTGAATCTTTTTAATCAAATCTCAGGTTCAATAACAAGAGGAAATGATACAGCATAAGTATATGAAAAACATGGATTTGTATGTCAGAACAGGAAGAGCACACATTTAAACGAAAAGAAACGCGACTGTCTTGTAGAACGATCAGCAAACTGCGAGTCTATTCCTGGGTCTGTTAGCCAGGGGCTAACTGGGTGTGTGAGTGCCTTAGTGTGTCAGGCTGCTGGGCCAGGGCCACATTTCTCAGTTCTTACTTAGAACTGCCCCTCCCAGAATTCTAGCAGTGAAGCTGACAAGGGGGTAGCTTCCTTCTGGTCTCCTCTCCTCCCTCCTCTCCTCCAGCCTTTTCCATGCTTTTGCTAGAATCTACTCTCCTAGGTTAAACTCCCTTCTGTGTGAAATGCGTGAAGTTGCTTTATAATTTTCTGACTAAAGTGTGATTTATGGGCTAATATTATCTTCACCATCATCATATTGATGGAATCATTCTCCTCTCATCTTAGGAACAGAGTCACCTTGTCACATACATCATAACAGCTCTTGAATCAAGTATGGTGGTTTGTGAAGAGCTAGCGATGCCTGCTACTGTAGCTTCCATCTTTATGAGGAATGGGATCAGTTGGATTTCAACATGGCAGCTGGAAAGGCAGCCTCCATTTTACCTACCGTCAATCAGATAACATCAAATATGAAATCCACTTGCCAAGCCCAAACTAACTGGAAAAAGTTGAAAAAATAAATTAGTTGTGTGAATGTAAAATAACCTTTAATTTAAGTCTTTCCTCTTTAAAAGATAGAACAAACATTCTAGCCTCTGCTGAGAACTATGGGTGCTGTTTAGAAATAAGTAAAAATTAAAGACATGGACAATTGTGAGGAAACTTCCCTTCTTGTTTTTCTTCAAATACAGGAAAGTGGGGAAGAATTAATGAGAAAATATGAAAATAACTACAGTCCTATTTATCATAATGATGTGATTTTTATAATGTCTGATAAGAAAAAGTTCCATCCAAATTTATAACCCCCAATCAGGATATATCCCCAATACATACACTGCAGAATGAGGAGAGGATTTGCCTTGTCTTGAAAACTATGAGCAGGCTGTGGCTCAAGAGCCACTTTAGCTGGCAGTTTGTAAATGAAGCCTATTAATGTAACGACATTTAGAGTTTTTGTTTTTAATCATAGAATCCTTAACCAGACCAGTTAGTTCTTCAGGGCATTGGGGCCGGAGCCCTCTGCCTTGCCCTAAATGTTCCTGCTAATGATGTCCTTACTTCCCCTCAGTGACTCACTTCAAAGCAGTAACTTTTTGTCTTCGCTCTAAGAAACCACTTTTTTCGCCTATTCTCTAAATTAGCATATGCATGTCTAATTGGCTTGCTCATGTCCCCTCTCTCAATTGGATGTTCCTTCTGGGTCATTTTTAAAGGATAACCGCACAAGCTTGAGTTGCTATGGGGTTGTTTTGGTGGGTTTTTTTTGTTTTGTTTTGTTTTAAGAAAGCTATCATTTCACCAGCTATTTATATAGCTAGGCGTCAAATATTTATTTTTGAAGCAGGTGTGTGGGACAGGTGAGGCGGTAGTAACACGCCCGCCTGTGTGTTAATGCTGCCCACGGTACATTCACACATAGAGGGATACAGTGCCAAATGTAAGCAGCCTGTGGTTTTACGCTTTTGGCGCTCTTGTGGTAACTAGCTAGCGCCCGACTGAGCCTTTCCTGTAAATAACTAGAAATCAAGACAGAAGCCCTATAGACACCAGGAAAGAGAGCACCGACCTACAGTCCATGATGGAAGGCAAGCAAACAGGTAAGCCCCCTGGATCATACTGCTTTCATAGAAAGTACTTTCTGCATTGTGGCCAGGGGACAGGCAACCTCAGTCAGGTTTGCAGATTTTGTTAAATAAAAATGACAGAGATTGGATCTGGACTGGAGGAGGCAGCTGGGATTTGTCTTGTATGACAAGGTACTGGAAGAGAGAAGCTATGAAAAGAGACAGGTCTCGGAATCAGTTTACTTTCCACTGCTACCTTATTCTCTAAGCCTATTCTCTTTTTCTCATATGTGGTGTGTGTGTGTGTGTGTCGTGTGTGTGTGTGTGTGTGTGTGTGTGTGTTTGCTCTAAGGCTTACAACATACAGCCTTAATATTCTTGACACCCAGCAAAAACAGTCTGCATTATACAGTGTATCTTGATAATCAAGCTTACATATTATGATAATCAGGAAGCAATGTTGATCTAATTTTTGAGTCTAAGATTGTGCTTGCTAGTCCAGGCCTTTGGGAGGCATTGGGATCATAAGTTCTAGGGAAGCCTAGGCTACCTAGCAAATTAGTGCCTTCCTGGGTTCCATAGAAAGACAAAAACAAAGAAGCAAAAAAAGAAAAAAAAAGAAAAGAAAAAGAAAAGGATGAAAAGAAAACAAAGAAAGAAAAGAAAAACCAAGAGAAAAATGCATTAATGCAATTCTCCAATGACAGAATACAAAGAAGGGAAATGTAACACTCTCCATAGGAACAGAAAAAAGGGGACTTAAAATTTAATACTACATCTTGATAGTATTTCAGCAAATTGGGAATATGGAAGAATGAACATTCTTTGTCTGGCAAATAACATCTGCAGAAAGGGAAGAAAAAAAGGAAGCAAATATTCTTAATAATGGAAAACAATGGTTCCCCTTTTATTGGGAGGAGCCAAGACAGTCTACATTCAATACTTGCATTTAAGAGTGTACTCTTCTAGCCAATGCAATAAGACAAGAAAAATAAACACACAAATCTGTAAGGCATAAAAACCTAACATCATTTGCAGACCATGGTTTTAGAAAATTATGAAGTAGCTGAAATAAAAATGAACTAAAACTAATACAGTCATCAAGATCAATTTCTTATCATTTTGTACAAGGTCAATAATAAAACTGCATTTCTGTATACTATCAACAAACAACTCAAAAACAGTTTAAAATAAATCCATTGTTAATTATTTGTTAATAATTAATTGTTAAAAATATTGAATATGGGGCTAGAGTTAAAAGCACTTACTGTACTTGCAGAGGACCTGAGTTTGGGTCTAGTGACCTACACGAGGGAGATCTCAACTAGCTGTACCTCTAGCTCCAGGTAACCTGACACCCTCTTTTGGCCTTCAACAATGCTTGCTCGCACGCATGTGCACACACACACACACACACACACGCACACACAAATCAAAGATGCAGAGTATGGTGGTGCATGCCTGCAATCTTAGCACTCAGCAGCCCAAGACAAGATGATAGTGCTTCAAAAGTATCTAAATAAGTAAATAAATCAAAGAACATAAAATAGTAACATGCAATCTTAACAAATTATAAGTAAGTTCTGAATATTGAAAACCATAAAGTGTTGCTGAGAATTTTCAACAAGACATTAATAAAACATCAAAGGCCAGATAAAAATCCGTCCATAAATTAATTTTGCATCTAGTGCTGTCTAGGTCACTATCTTAGCAGAATTTTATGCAGAGCTAAAAAATTAATTCTAAAATTTATGTTGAAAGGCAAAGATCTAGAAAAACAATATTTTGAGAAAAAAGAATACATTTGAAAAACTTTCTTTGATTTGGGGACTTATTATGAAGCTAAAATAATAATGACACAATGACATTGTTAAGAAAATAAAATAGAGATGCATAATTCAGAACCGAGACAACTAATAGGAACACATGGTTTTTGACAAAGATGTCTAGGTAATCCAATAAAGTCTGAAAAATCTTTTGGACTAATGACTAAAATCAAGAAACTGAAAAATCCCAAAGGAAACAGCTCTTGATACTTAGACTTTTAAGATGCCTTCAAAATCTGCTAAGCAAAGCTTTACATAGAATCTATAAACTCTAAAGTTTATACTGTCATGCCTCAGGATGTTCACTAAGATCCCTATGATGACTCTACCCTTCTAGTCACACCTCAGGACATTCACTAAGATCCCTAAGACTCTACCCTTCTAGTCACACCTCAGGATGTTCACTAAGATCCCTATGATGACTCTATCCTTCTAGTCACACCTCAGGATGTTCCTTAGAGATGCTCCAGTCAACTAGGAGCAAAATAAGGTGCTCACCTAGTAGACTCATGGCTGCTGAGAAGCTCCACCCCTGGTAGGGGGAGGTTCTTTGGCCTTTTGATGGATGACTTTTCTAGAATTTTATACTTGTCTGGGAAGGGAAAAAAGCTAAACCCTTTTCTGCTATTTTTTTTCTTTAATGACTCAGAATACACAAACTTATGCCAACTCATTTC
The DNA here is from genome assembly GCF_000317375.1 of Microtus ochrogaster. Classification (NCBI taxonomy): domain Eukaryota; kingdom Metazoa; phylum Chordata; class Mammalia; order Rodentia; family Cricetidae; genus Microtus; species Microtus ochrogaster. The sequence continues at coordinate 47,285,596 of NC_022030.1, forward strand.
AAAAGAGACCCTAAGAAACTCAAGATTTCATCAAGAACACACAGAAAGAGGGGAGAGAGAGGGAGTGAGGGCAAGTGGGGGAAAGAGAGGGAGGGAAGGAGGGAGGGAAGGAGGGACAGAAGGAGAGAGAGAGAGAGAGAGAGAGAGAGAGAGAGAGAGAGAGAGAGAGAGAGGGAGAGAGAGCACCAACAAGATCCTGCTTTCTGAAAGCAGCCATACATAGCACTTCACCAATCATGGTGAATCAAACAGTCATGCCAACATACTGGATGTACAATGGTAAAGAGGAACAGAGAAGAAGAAAAAGATATGAAGCACAATGACAACTAATGCAAAAGAAAAGCCAGGTGGAAGATGAGATGGGATTGCTAACACCTTGCAGCAAAGACATGGAAGGTCAAGCTGTGGTCTGTAGCCAATGCAATTCCTCTCCATTGCTATCCCATCAACGTCTTACCAATAGACACAGTCGTATGTTGCTTTAGTTTCCTTGTTTGATAAAGTTTCAAGTCTCAGAGATTCAATTTTCACTTTATACCAGTTTCCCATTGACTTTGACTCTTAGATAAAATGGTGTAATACAACACAATTAACTCCACTCGCTATACAGTGAAAGCATTTTTCCCTTTCAAATGAATATTAATGCATAAACTAACAATGTGTTTTCCTCATTTTTCTTTTAAATCCTTACAGATGTAAGCTTTAAAAAATGCTAAGTAAAAATATGAAGCAAAAATTTTATTTTTACCCCTTCTTTGTTTTCCTCCTGGAGGTAGATGTCTCAGTGGGTTAATGTGATTTCTTGAATACGCTTTTTGATATATAAACAAGTAATATATTTGTGTCCTTGACATGTAGAACTATGTTTACAAGCCCTAAAACAACCGGAGAGTAAACAGTGGGAAGTAAGTGTGCACAGGCAAAGTGCATGGCTAATTTGGTTAATCAACTTTATCCTAAACTGAATGGCCCTGGCAATACAGCTTGCTGCAAGCTCCCAGCAGGGAAGAAGAAGGGTGCTAGTATGCCGGTAATTTACTGAACAGCAAGGATCATTGAGCTTGATCTGAGTAGCTGTCCGTGGCTGAAGCTCTGATTGGAGAGGGCAGGCTGAGAGCAGTTGGTAGAACCCTGGGGGAGCAGCAATTCTGGGCTTTAGTTTGAATTTTTGGAGAAGCAGTCAATAGAGCCGGGATGTTAATAACAATGATCAGGTTAGAGTGAAGGACCAGGTTCTGGATTGGCTTGTTGTGAGCAGCACGGAACCCAGAGATTTTCACTGCAGAGATTTGGATTTTAAATTCCTCTGACTTTCCATCCTGGTTACCCCAGGTGACTAGACCATGACTTTTAAATCCATTAAGGTTCAGTATTTCCGATAGGAAGTTCTATGAACTGGTCACATCAATCTCAACGTGTATCACAATAGCATCATGCAAAATAGGCTCACCATCCTAGAGTCCCATGTGCCTTACCTGTTCGACCTCCTCCATCCCCACATCCCACAGCAGCCCCTGATCTGTTTAGTATCTCAGTAGTTTGTCTTTTCCAAATACCACAGATGTAGAATTGAATCATTCCTTTTGTAGGCTGGACCATATGTTTAAGGGTCACATATGTTTTTGTAAACTTCATAGCTCATTTCTTTTATTACTAAATAATATCCCATATTGTGAAGGTTTCACCATTTAGCCATTAACAGACAGAAGGACATGTTAGTTGCTTGAAGTTTGGTGTGGTTACAAATGAAGCCACTATAAAAATTTGCACATAGTTTTTCACACACATACACACACACTCACACACACATATATACATAAACATACATATGTAATCATTTGGTAAGAATCTTGGCACACAGCTGTTGTTTGTATGGTAAACTGTGTTAGTCTTTTAAGAAGCAGTCAGGCCATCTTCCCAAGTGGCTGCACATTTTGAATTTCCTTCAGCAGTGGATTAGGACGCAGCAGCTTTAATGGGCATTGGTACCCTTAACGTTTTGTATTTTGATCACTTAGCTATAGGTTTGTAGCGATAGTGGTGTTGTTTGTTGTTTTAACTTACATTTTCCTAAATGGAAATGACGGTGGGCATCTTTTTTATATGCTTATTGGACATCTGTGTATTTTTGTGGTGAAGTGTTGGTTCAGATCTTTTGCCCATTATTTAATTGAGCTATTTGCTTTCCTAATGCTGTTTAAAGAGGTTTTCATATATTTTAGCTACAAGTCATTTATAAAATATGTGACTTGCAAATATTTTCTTCCCAGTCTATGGCTTTATTTTTCCATTCTGTTAACGTCTTCACAGAGTACTTTCTAAACTTTAACAAAATCCAACTTATTTTTAAAAAGTCCAATTTTGACAAAGCCCAATTTTCATAAAATACAGAGTAGAGTTTTTTTTCTTTCATGGGCCATGGATATAGACACACATTAAACATTACTGACTGAAACATCACGTGGATTTCCCTGTTTTCTACCAGAAGAGGATTAGGTTCCTGCTTCCTGTTTAGTCTCAGTGAAGGGTTTTGTTGTTTGTTTGTGGTGCTGGGAAAGGAGGTCTTGGTGTCCATGCAAAGCCAACGCTTCTGCTCTGAACTCTCTACCTAACTCTCTTATTAAAACTAACTTGCAGGACTTTGGTGAAATGAAAATGTATTTGAGCAGGCATATTTTCCTTTCTGTATCTTTGTGTTACTGAGGAAATCAGTGTTCTCTATTTGGTCTCATGAATAGAAGAATTTAGAAACAAATTCAGAAAAAGCTGAAAGTCAGTATTCCTACAGTAGGAGAGACAAACAGGTCAGGCAAGCTGCAAATCTCAGCAGCTCTCGGAGAAGGAGATAGAGAGGAGAAAGACCGATTGCCACGCCACAGAAAACAAGGCAGAGGAGAAGGGGAGTTTCACCTAAAGGCTGAGAAAAGCTTGTTCTGGAAAGCAACTCCCTATTCTCAAGCTTGGCCAGTATCTAAAAGAAAAAGATAAAAGAGAAGAAAAGGGGAAACAATTCTCTTCTCTGAGTATCTCAGAGCACCAGGCAGTTCACACTGCTCCATGATGAAAATTTGTGAGTGAGCACTGGGAGGAGGGGTCCCACAAGTGTAAGTACATCGTCTCCCCAACGGGAAAGGAGCATGACCTTAACTGAATCAGTCTTCCTGATTGGAAGTCTCTGGACAGGTGATTAATAGGCTCAGCCAGATTGACTCTTAAAAGAGGAGCCAATAGTATATAATGTTCTAATTTTTGTAGCCAATTAAAATGTCATGACTCCACCCAGGGCCATTCTCATGGTAGTTTGAATAAAAATGGGTTCACATAGGCTCATAGGGAGTGAGTGGCACTATTAAGAGGTATGGCCTTGTTGGAGGAAGTATATCACTGGGAATGGGCTTTGAGGTTTCAGAAGCTCAAGCCAGGCCAAGAGACTCTCTTCCTGCCTGCTGATCTGGATGTAGAACTGTCAGCTATTTCTCCAGCACCGTATCTGCCTGCACACTGCCATGCTTCTTGCCATGATGGCAATGGACTAAACCTTTGAACTGTAAGTCAGCCCCAGTTAAATGTCTTCCTTTAGAGCGACCTGGTCGGCAGAGGCAGGTGGATCTCTGCGTGTTTGAGGCCAGTCCGGACTATAGATTGAGTTCCAGGACAGTCAGGGCTACAGAGAGAAATCCTGTCTTAAAAAACAAAAACAAATACAAAACAAAACACGAAGAAAGAAGAATTGCTGAGGTCACTGTCTCTTCATGCCAATAGAAACCCGAGACCTCAAAAAAGCCCTGATACCAATCCTCTTTGGAAAATCCACAGCCTCATCTCCCCCAAAGGATAGATCTGAACAGAAAATAAATGGTTATCTCACTACAAATTCCTTCATGAGTTCAGAAAGAACTCATTCCTAACATGGTTTTCAGATCTATACCACAGTATCTTCCTAATGGTCCTTATAGTATTCACATGAGCTAAACTGACAGACACCAAAGCCACGTACAACTCCTAAATATTTCATTTCTGCTGGGATATGTGGAAGACTGGGGTAAATGTCACTGCAGTTGATGGTAGGGAAAAAGTGGAGCCTGGCGGATACAGGCCACTTTCATGTAATTAAACTGTTATGGCCATTGAGGTCAACCTAAACTTCCTTTGGGACAGATCTGCGTGAAGCCAGTTGCTGAACACTTGTTTTCTTCCCCTCATTGGTCAAAAAGTGATTTAATTCTATTCATTCTCTGCTAAATGCTACCTTAATAGCAGTATAAATTTTGGTATGTATTATTCTTTCTGATCTCTAAATTTTTTAATAATTGCAGTGGTAATTTTCTCCTTAACCCTATAATGTGTTCTTTCTATCCCAAGTCTATTTTACTTTTGTGTGATTTTATTGCTGTATGGTCTTTTTGGCTTTGGATTGGTGTTTTGTTAGTGCCAATAATCAGCATATTGTCTGAACTTTGATTTACATTTTTAGCACCCTGTCAAAAAAGAAAGAAGTGTATTATAGTTTCCACTTAATATCCTATTTCCACCTATCTCTCCTAAGCAGAACATGTTTCGCATTTTGTTTTTGATATAGTGATAGCTGATGTATAAATAGCATTTAATAACCATTTTATATTCATTGTGATATATGTTTTCTTTCTAATTTAATGATTTTGCTTTTAATTTTTTTTCATGTTTACTATTCTTTATCTTTTTACATATTTTCCAACCTTTTAATCATCTATCATAGTTTTGTGGGGGTGATTCTTTTTCCCAGGAGGGTCATTGGAAAACTCCACATAGACTTCTTCTCTTATTCAATATAGATGTATTGTCTTTTGGTGAAGGAGAGTTTTCTTGCAAAATGTTCTTTTGATCTTAATAAATACATTGTCATTATTATGTGAGATACCTTATTTGGTGATCTTTTTTGTAAATTTAATTCCTTTTAAATTTTTTATGTATTTTATGTATCTAGTATAGTTTCCCCTCCCTCCTCCCCCTCCCACCCCCTCCTTTCTATCCTCCCATCCACTCCTCCTCCCTCCATCTTCATTCAGAAGGGGGAAGGCCTCCCTTGGGGGTCAACAAAGTATAGCATACCAAATTGAAGCAGGACAAATCTCCTCCCCCTGGCATCAGGGCTGGAAAAGGCATCACACAAAAGGGAATAGGTTCCAAAGAGCTAGCTCATGCATCACTGGTCCTGGGCCCACTGCTAGGGGCCCCACAAAAGACAAAGCTACACAACTGTCATCCACGTGCAGAGGGCATACAGTGGTCCCATGCCAGCTCCCTAGCTATCAGTCCAGAGTCCCTGAGCCCCAAGTTCAGGTCAGTTATCTCTGTGGGTTTTCCCTTCATGATCTTGGTCCCTCTTGCTAATATAACACCTCCTCCCTCTCTTCAACTGGACTCCCAGAGCTAGATCCAGTGCTTGGCTGTGGATCTCTGCTTCTGCTTCCATCAGTTACTAGATAAAGGCTGTGATGACAGTTACAGAGGAAGGCCAGTTCAGACACTCTGTCCATTATTGCTAGGAGTCTTAGCTGGAGGCATTCTTATGGGTTCCTGGGAGTTTCCCTGACACCAAGTTTCTCCCTAACCCCACAATGCACCCCTTCTATCAAGATGCCTCTTTCATTGCTCTCCCCCTCAATCGCACCCCAACTCAAGCACCCTGATCCCTTATGTTCCCATCCCTCCACTGCCTGCCCTGTATTCTCCCTGCCATGGCAGTTTACCCAGCACAGCTCATCTCGTTCCTCTTCCCAGGGAGATCTATGCATCCCTCTTAGGTCCTCCTGGTTACCTTGCTTCTCTGAAGCTGAAGACTGTAGCCCGTTAGGCTATGCTTTGCATCTAACATGGTGATTTTAACTCTTCCTTTCTTCTTCCCCCTCCCTCTTTTCTTCTCTTCGTCCCTCCCCTTTTCTCTCCTCTCCTTACCTTTCTTACTGCTTAATGAAACACCTTTTTTTGTACCCCCCACTCTAAAATTTTAGAAAAATTCATTCTGCTTTGTTTGCTTTACAACCTGACCAGAGTTTCCCCTCTCTCCTCTCCTCCCAATCCTTCCCTCCTCCTTCCACATTGCTTTCCCTTCCCATCACTCCTCCATTTCTACTAAGAAAAGGGCAGGTGTCCCATGGATATTCTGTGTTTTTGTTAATCCTCTAATTATTACTTTTTGATCAGTTCTTCAATAGGAGGGCCAATCAATATGTGATATCATTTCTTTCTCTTTCTTCAAAATAGCATGAATCCACTCAGTTTCGCACTGAGACTGCTTGTGAGTTCAATAAAGGTCCCCGGTGATTGCTATGGATTGGCTAGGATTACATAAACCCAGACGCTCTTGCTGTCTTCTGCTTTTCCTACTCAACTGGTTGAGCCAGTGGCTCCCTAAAGTTGCTGTATCCTGAAAATAGCAAGGGATTCCATTTGCACCTCATGCTAACTAAATGAGAATCTGAGGGTAGGAGCAAACAGTAGCAACTCAGATACCCTCCTCATTCCAGGTCCAAGGGAATTACCTCTCTTCCTTCTCCACTTCCTCTTCTTCCTTCCTCATCTTCTATCCCACTCTCTTCCTTTCCTTTTCTTTTAATCCTTCTTCCCCCCTCTATTTTCTTCTCTTGTTCCCTTCTAGACATTAACTTCTAATTTGAAAATAGGTTTTGAAGTTGGCATCTACTTTTATAACTACATTTCCAAAAATTAATTTGGCTATCTTTCAATTCTAAATGGGTTGGTCTTAGGAGACAGTTCTTTTGTTCAATCATCTTTATGTTTTAATACATCTAGCACTTTTCTGCCCCTCTTAGGCATTACAGTTTCAGCTTCAACAAGAAAACAATGCATTCTTAGGAAGCTCACCCCAATGACATACAACAAGAGCAGCAATGTATTTTCAGGATGCTCAGGCCAATGACATACAACAACAGCAGCAGCAACAATGTGTTCTCAGAAAGCTCATGCCAATGACATATTTTCAGAGGGTGGGAGAGAGAGGGTCTGAGCAGACAGGAGCTCACAGCATTCAGCTTGAGGATTCAGTCTGATTTGTGGAGACAGGGTCTTTCCCCCTCTGGTCTGAGGATTCGGTAGAGACAAAGAGTCTCTCTAGTGGCTGGCTCCTTTACTTCTCTGATCTTTGAGCATTGATTCTGAGGTTTTACTGTGATTAAGACCAATCAGAATTCACGCTACAGTTTACTGTCCTATGTTCCCCTCTTACACATTGCCATCTTCTTCCAGTTTTCTTTTCTTTTTCTCTTGTTAGCCCCATTTCTCTCACACTAGGCACTTTCCTTGGATTTATGAACATTCTTGAGTGTTTGCTCACAATGAGATGTCTGGGGACCCCAGGTGCTTCAATGAATCTGTGATTCTCTGAAGAGCTTTGAACACCCCCACTGGACACATTCAATATTTTCAGTACCATGAAATGGTCTTGTTCTCTTGAGAGAAGGTGCATCACTCTCTTTCCTGAATAGTGAAAGTCTCTGTTGGAGGCGCCAGTGGGAAAAGGAAGCCAGGTTTAAAAGTCGGGATGCAAACATGCATTTAAATATTATTTGTGATAAGGACCCTAAGTGCTCCCATTGCACCCAGGTTGAGAAAGTCCTGTATCTGTAACATAAGCAAGCCTCCAAGCTCCTTCCAAGAAGGCAGGGCCTGGTGGCAATGCGGAAAGGGGGGAGAGGCAGACAGAGACCTGTCATATCGTAATTTCCTGGGTCCTCTTAGCTTTTGTTTTGCCTTTCTTCATTCTTTCTTCTAGAAACACTGGCATCAACCCTTGCCTCTCCCATGTCGGAAATTAGATTATTTCTCATCAGTCTACCTTTTCAGTTCAGGATTTGACTTTTTCATATGGGTCTATTAAATATCTTTCTCTATGCATGTGTATAGGTATGTATGCAAACATATATATGTATGTACGTACGTATCTATCTAAACATAGTAAACCATTTCCTCATCAGCTTGCTTTTGGTGTTGGTCTTTCATCATAGAAGTAATAGGTACATTTCAAAGTCTAGAGGACATTTCTAAGTGTCTTCTTCATCCAGAAACAAATAAACAAACAAACAACAAAATTAAAAGAACCACTCCAAGAGGCTTCTCCGTATCCTTGTCTTAGTGTTCTGATTCTATAACTGAACTGTAGAAAGGAATAAATATTCTCTTTTAAAAATTTGTCTTTGTGCTTGTGTGTGTGTGTGAGTGTGCGCGCGTGCACGTGTGTGCACATTATCTTGTGTTAGTGCAGATGCACACATGCCATAGTGCCCATGTGGAGGGCAGAGGGCATCTTGAGTGTCAGTCCTCACCTTCTCTCTTGCTCAAGACAGGGACTCTTACCATATCTCCTGTGTATACCAGGTCAGCGGATCCACTAACTTCTTGGATTTCCTTGTTTCAACTGTCCATGTCACCAGAGTTCTGGGATTGCAGGTATGTACTACCGTGTCTGGTTTCACCTTGGTTCCAAAGTTCCTCACAGTTATACAGCCAGCATTTAAGCCACTGGGACATCTCCCCAGCTCTAAGTTCTTTGTGTGAGGAAGCTCTGGGTCATTCCGTCATCTTGCATCTCCTTCTTTGCCTACACATCATTGACACAGCACTGTCAATCAGAATAAATCAGTCTTGTTTCTGATTTTGTGGCAATCCGGGAATATTTGAGGCAAATACATGGTCACTTTTGGGTAAGTTCTGCTTCTCATGATCTGCACTTTCTAAATTCATTTTACTTCAGGCTTTACTGAAACTTCTTTATCCTTAATTTTCTCTAAATCCTTCTTACATAATTTTATTTTTTTTCATTTTTACCTGTTGTATGTTTTAATCTTACATCTTTAGTCCTTTAGAAACAAAGCCAAGCCTAAAAACAATTAATTAGCTATCGACGTTTTTATATCCTTGAAGCACATTATACTTAAGTTGAGACTCTGTCTTGTCAGTCTTTGTAGAACCTGAGTTCCGCATATGTAGGAACATGCAAACATGTGTGTGGAATTGAGCTGATCCATCCCCTAAACTATTTGACATCAGTGACTCTCTAAATGTGCCTCTTTTAAGGCATTTTAGGAGTACAGGTACCAACCAACTAATTGTGTATGGACAGACATATAACAGGTATCCACCAACTGATTGTGTATGAACAGACATATAACAGGTACCAACCAACTGATTGTGTATGAACAGACATATAACAAGTATCAACCAACTGATTGTATATGGACAGACATATAACAGGTATCAACCGATTGTGTATGAACAGACATATAACAGGTATCAACCGATTGTGTATGGACGGACATATAACAGGTATCCATCAACTGATTGTGTATGGACAGACATATAACAGGTACCAACCAACTGATTGTGTATGAACAGACATATAACAAGTACCAACCGATTGTGTATGGACGGACATATAACAGGTATCCATCAACTGATTGTGTATGGACAGACATATAACAGGTATCAACCAACTGATTGTGTATGAACAGACATATAACAAATACCAACCGATTGTGTATGGACAGACATATAACAGGTATCAACCAACTGATTGTGTATGAACAGACATATAACAGGTATCAACCAACTGATTGTGTATGAACAGACATATAACAAGTACCAACCAACTGATTGTGTATGGACGGACATATAACAGGTACCAACTGATTGTGTATGAACAGACATATAACAGGAAACAGCCTTGTGGTTGAGTATGTGAATGCCTGGACTATCCCAAGATTATTATACTAAACAAATGCTTAATAGTGTCTATCCTGATTTGACTAAAGAGCAGCTTGGCCAAGTCAGGCACAGCTGCCGGAGTTACACTGGGCCACAACAGCTGGAGACAGACATAGGAGACTAGAGATCATTCAATTGCAGCCCCTCCAAACCATGTCTGACATGCCATTTATCTTCTCCCACTGAAACTCTCTTTCTAAATAAATAGGGGTGGGTAATCGCTTGGGGGTTGTTTACCTTCTACTGAACAAACAAGTCTGAATTAGGAATTAGAGTCAGCGAGTCTAAAATGATGAACACACGTACCCTGGCATTACTTAAAAAATAGGAAAAATAAATTCCATTACCCCTTGGGAGGACTCATTGGTTTGAACAGCAGCGGGGACTTAATTGCAGGTCTAAGGCAGCAGAACCAACGTTTTCTTCAACACAAGCTGGGACATTCGTGGGGGCAATGGGTTGAAGCTAGATTCCTTAGAGGGTGCTGTGGCTCACAGCAAGTCAGGAGAGACAGAGATGCAATGCTCCCTTTAATGGTAGGGTGATGTCATAGTTTCACGGGCCCAGAGATTATATCCTGGCATCTTGCTGAACACATTTCCAGGCTTAGAGGGCTTCCAGGCACATCTTTTCCTCCGTGGATGTGCGAGGAGCAGTGGGAAGGGAGTGAAGAGATTTTTATTTCTCAGGCAGAGTAAATAGGATCATCAACAGCTGTCCTTGATGTGGTATATTCTTTTGTAATAGCACATAACAACATGATGCAGTTTGCTTGAAATTCTAATTAAAAGAGGTACTTCTCTCCTGTCTCAGCCAAAATAAAATTGTGGAACAAGATTTAGAAACACCAAGGGATCATTTCAACAGTGCACCTAGCCTGCAAACAACAAAGCCAACATTTCAAATTATGGGTCTTGGTGTGACTGTTGGTCACAGCATCCACTTAAAGCACATGTGTGCATTTGAGTGGTAAACTCTGTCTGTGTGTGTGTGTGTGTGTGTGTGTGTGTGTGTGTGTGTGGTGTATGTGTGTATGCATGCCTCTTATAAAGCTAAGGACTCTAAATAACACCTATATAGCATTAACAATAAGTATTAGTATTGATGTACGATATAACACACTAGAAGTTTCTTACAATGCCAGCTTCAGTTATGTGGCAGTCTGACCTTTTAGATACAATCATCTTAAAATTAAACTCATTGCCTATTTCAGAAATGACCAATCTGACTGAGGCCCAAAAACCAAAAGTTTCTTGTTGCTTTGTCAATACAATATTATTAATAAAATTTGACAATCACTGCCTCCAGAGAGTTCTGTGTGACTCCAGTGCATTTTAAAACTAAACTCTGTAAGATACCAAAATGTACAAAGAGTGCAGGTGTTCATACTCAACTCAGACCAGAATGAACTTGCTGTGTACATGCAGTGTGATATACCCAAACACGAAGCTTCTTTTGTGTGCTTGCAGTTCTCCTTTTAAATGCTAAACACCAAGCACATTACCCATCCCATCTTGCAACACGGCATTACCACCCTACACATCATGGTGAAAGCACCTTCAGAAGAGTTTTTAAGTTGTCCCAGAATCGTACATGGAATACCTAGTAAAAAGGATTCGAATTTGGGCTGCCTACAGTCTGGAATACAATAGAATACAACCCATCTCCAACACGTATATAACTCACTTCGGGTGAGACATTCAGGGCCTTTGTATTTTTGAAAGTCAGTCCTCATACATCCTTGCCTGGGTTGATACTGCAATTAACCTTTCTCATTGGTGAGATGGAGGAAGTGTTCAGGGCTCCCATAGCATCTCCAGAGTCTCACACTTGTTAAATAGGAGGATGGAGTGGAGCCAGCAGCCTCCCTTCACTATGGTGCTCTCCTCTCTACACCAGGCTATCCCAAGCATCTAGCAAGACTTCCAACTACCTCTGCAGTAAGTCTTCTCAGGCAATCCTTTGTTAGATTTTAAACTGAGCATTGTTTTTATATCTTTCTTATCAAAACCACCCAAATCCACTTACAAAATAAAATAAGAAAACTTCCCAAATGTATTCTTTTATATCTGACTCTGCTTCTATTTTGTGGCTGGCAGCTGGCAGCTGAAAGAATTAAATAGGTAAGGTAGGCTTAGGGCAATGGGGGATATTACCGGACACAGACATTTGGAAACTATTCTCATTTATAAGTCCCAGGTGGTTTCTCGGCAATAAATGAGTGGACCTGCCTTAGCTATTACTTAGGCTGATATGACAGCTATTTCTATCTGAGTCCGGGTGATCAGGTGTATGAGCAGTGTGGCTATACCATGTGAAAGCTAGGAAATCGAATAAGGCAAATTAATTTTAAAATAACTGTCGTCTCTGAAGGGCCGCCAGAAGGTCAATGGATGCCAGAAGCCATACCGTATGCAAAGCCAAGAAGCTGAGAAAGAACTAACTGTACAGATAATCATGGTTCCAAAGGCTATAGGAGGAGGGACAGGGGAAGAGAGAGGATACTTGACAAATTAAACTGGACACTGACATCAGTGTATGCTCAAGGAATGCCAGTTCATCTTAAGAGTAACCTGGAAGGATATGAGTAGTAAAGCAACACTCCTTGCATGAACCTGTGCATTGTGCACACCAGTCCACAGTTGTAGGAGGAGAGGGCCCACTTGTTCGTCCAACCGCCAGGATAGCTCAGCCCCAGAATAACCACACAGAAACTGTATTAATTAAAATACTGCTTGACCCATTAGATCTAGCTTCTTATTGACTAACTCTTACATATTAATTTAACCCATTTCTTTTAATATGTATAAGGCCATGTGGCAGTGGCTTACCAGGTAAAATTCCCAGAGTCTATCTCCTGCAGATCTCTCTGCCTCTGCCCCCTTTCTCCCAGCATGCCATTGAGTGTTCTCCCTGCCTACCTCAGTTCTGCCCTATCAACAGGCCCAAAGCAGTTTCTTTATTAACAAATGAAAGCAACACAAAGACAGAAGGACCTCCTACACAGTTCCCAAAGACCACACTATCACCCTGATTTGAAGCTTAGTAGGCTACCTTGCTCAAGAGCTAAGTGGCAGAACTACCTGGGGCAGAGACTCATGTCTGCTTGGTTCCCAAATCCTAAGCTTGCTATCTGTGGAAGAACTTTCTTGAAGAGCGTCTGTCTATGCATGAGCAAAACCACTGGGGACTCAGCACTATCAGGGGAGCCCCACATGCTTCCCAAAGCTGTGCTTGCACATGAGCTAAAATGTCCAGAGCAATGCGAAGTAGGGAAAATACATGAAACTGCAGTAGACCTACATGTAAGCACGCTGAGATCCATCTGTAACACAGAGTGTCGGCAGCTGTTAGCAGGAAGCAGTGGTGTATAAACTGATACAGGAGAAGCAAAACCAAAGCTGTACTTAATGGTCACAGCCAATTACAAGACAGTGTGTATCATACAGCGGCATTTGTGTCTTTAAAGACATGTACCTAAACTTAGGTATTCTGTAAACTCATGAGGAATGATCTCGAAGAGGAAGCAAGTAAACTTAGAAAGCCTGGGGGTGGAGAGGGAAATGAGAATGAGGGGAAATGGTGAAATTTTGCTTTTTATTTTCTAAAATAAATTCATATATATATATATTTCAAACATTCATAGAAGTCATTGCCTTTTACGTGACAGTAGAATTTTGTCTTCTGGCCACTTCAGTCATCTGGCAAAGTGTTTTCATATGTTCATAAACATTTAAGAGACAACATTATACAAACTATTTTCTCTTTTAGAAGTTTACTGGACTCTTTCCAACCATCTCCCCTTGTAATCGTTAGTCAATTCCTGTCCTTTGAGCATATCTCAAGACCAGGTAGCTTATACTGGTAATGATTTCAGATAAATTGTCTTGCGATGGAAGAGAAGCCTCGGCAAACGGCAGGCGTTAGCAATTTTAAGTCTCTGTGAAACAAATGCACATGGACATGGTATTGCTAATCCTCATGAGCTGAGTGCAAGCAAGGGATGCAATGGCCAACATTCTGAGACATCAGCAACAGGGAGTACGTTGAATTCATTAATTACTCACAAGGTATCCCTCAGCTCTCCACATTCGGAGGAAGGAACGATCGATTGGCTTTTCCAGAAGTACTGGCATGTGCTAGAATACACCTCTCTGGACATTCACACATTCAGTCTGCTGGCGAGACCCTCATTAAGCTAGTCCCCATCACTCCAAGAAGTAGGCAGGACTAAAGTCAGAGGTGTATTCTCAATTTCCTTTACTCAAATGTGAATGAAATCACACAAACCAACTGAAATAGAAAGCTAAAAATTGACAGTTACTTGCTCAGTTTTTCTTTTTGCAACACTCGTCAATATAACTACCCTAAATGCTGTAGTCATATAGATTTGGCTGCACTGCATTTCCACCCTCTCCCATAATCTTTTCTTTCCTTTTTTCCTTCCTTTGTCTCCTTTCTCAGTCTTTGCCCTCCTTTTCTTTCTTTTTCTCAGATAGACCAGACATCGCCCCCAACTTACTGTATGGCTAATTATGGCTTTCAATTCATGATCCTTCTGGCCCCCATCTCCTAAGTGCTGTGATTAGAGAATGTTCTGCTATTCCCATATGTTTCTATACCTATCTGTATTTCTATATGTGAATAACACATATGGTCTTTAAAAAATAGAGCTATAATCCGTGTTAGAATGGAAGGTTGTGGTGGCCAACTTTACAGCATCTGGAATCATCTAGAAGACAAATTTCTTAGTATGTCTATTAGGAAGTTCCTAGAGTGGAATAATTGAAGCAGAAAAACCCACCCTCACCATGAGTGGTACAATGTCATAGGCTGGGGACTTAAGCTGAACAAAACAGTAGAAAGTGTGCTAGGTGCCTATACTTACTATTCTTTGCTTCTTAACTGTGAATAGAGGGTGACCTTATGCTCCTGCCTCTGGACCTTCCTCGCTTTCATGGACTGTACTCTCAAAGTGTGAGCCGAGACAAACACTTCTTCCCTTACATTACTTTTGTTGGGTATTTTGTCAAAGCAAGCAGGCAGGTAACACCAAAGCCGTGGGACCAAGAAGGCTGTGCCATTTTGTATTGACAGAAAAAGAGGGAATGAAAGTTTTTTTTTTCTGGTGATAAAAACAGCTGCGCTCAGGTCTGTTGTAGTTGTGACAATTCAAATTTACTGAGCTTTAGCTGAAATCACTAGGCAGCCTGAGCTACCATCTCATTATTCTGATCGTGACACCATGGTTTTTCACAACACACTGTCATTGTCATACTTGTCTTGGGAGCATCACATGATGATGGCCATTAGTTTATGTTTTTGAAAACATGTCTGGATATCTGACAAGTTTTACATACAAATTAAAATAATCACAAGATTCTGACCGGTGACTTTTCCCACGATCGTCCAGGGTGATATTATAGCTATGTGGGCATTTCCCCTGCTAGTTCCTAAAGGAAAAAAGAAAGAAAGAAAGAAAGAAAGAAAGAAAGAAAGAAAGAAAGAAAGAAAGAGACAGAGAGTCAGAGAGAGACAGAGAGAAGGAGGGAGGGAGGGAGGAAGAAAGAAAGAGACTATCTGTAACAACAGTTCCTTTTGCTAGACAATGGGAAATCTTTGGACACAAATAAATACAGTGTACACTTCTACAAGGTGTACAGAAGCTGTCTAGGTTCTGGAGATTAAAGTTAGGGATTAAAAACTTACATTGGAGAACAGTTCAATCCTCATAGTTCTGACACATCTTGATTATTACCCTTTGAATTTGGATTTTGTTTGCTTTGCTAATTATACTTCCTCCTAATCTACAATTATCAATTTGCCCATCCTGTTTTACTTTATCCTATTATCCATGGAAGTATCATCTATTTAAGATTATTATCTCATGAACAGTCATGATCAGCAATATGTTTACACTGCCTGCCAGAATGCCAGAAGGGGAGTGTTTGAGAAAGAAGGGGAAGGCACTGAGGCATAGACTTGGTAGTGGGTGCAGCAGTTCTCAGAGGTGATTGCCTAGACAGGACCCCACTCTCCTGCCAACCCAGAGGAGGTGGCCCCAGGCACTGTGGAGAAGTGAAGATCCAGGAAGACATCTAGCAGAAGGTCAGTGCTTAGGGGGCCCAGAAACATCTTGAGTTGGATTGCAGGACAGGATACTGTCAAGTACCTGTCAACTGTAGCTGCTTTCCTCTGGACCCCGCTGCTCTTGTCTGTGTTGTGCAGTGCTCACTGGTGCGTCTTGCACCCGAGGTTTGTTAAAAAATACCTATGATAATGGTAAATGCAGATTAAAATAAAGTGTGGCGAAGCCGAGTCTATTAACTCACCTTGAGGTCTTAACCCTATGGAGAATGCAGGCAGAACAAATGGCCCCACGATGCTCCAAGCCAAAAGCCCCCAGTAGGAAGACTTTGGGATCAGCATGAGTGGAAGAATTGGCTACACACTCGCTCTAATGTTCATCAGAACCGAACGTTGCCAGTTTACAGCACTTCGGGGCCTCTTAGAGTCTTTCCAGTTATGCTAGTTGGGAGGAGACTGGTCCCTGTGGAAGCAGAACTGAGCACCAGTGTCCTGGGGTTCCAATGTGCCAGTCCTAACGAAGCAGCATTGTTCTCTCCATTCTTCTGCCTATGACCCCTGCACCGGCTTAGCATTTCCTCTGCTGGGCTTCCCGCGCTCAAACTGGACGGAAGGAATGGGACATTCGAACAGTCAACTCTGGGAGCTGGGTGTGTGTAGCCTTGTATTTCTAGTTAAAAAGCAATAAATCTTAAGTCAGGTAATGAATTCCATTCTGAGTGATTTCATTATGGATGTGTATTCAGAGGGCACACAACGCAGGCAGGGTGACTGGAAAAAACAGGTATAATGTGCTAGGTTTTTTTTTTTTGTTCCTGTGCCAGATTAGCAGTGAAGGCCTTTGAAGGGACGCTTCATTTAGGTTTCCTTATTATCAGAAATATTGTACAAGCTGGAGCTGAGATCTGAGTGCAGTTGCACTGTGGAGAGAGATCTCAATGTTGGATCAATGACAGGCAGGAGGGAGCCCTGAGCTGCAAAGC
This sequence comes from Microtus ochrogaster, assembly GCF_000317375.1. Lineage (NCBI taxonomy): Eukaryota > Metazoa > Chordata > Mammalia > Rodentia > Cricetidae > Microtus > Microtus ochrogaster. The sequence goes on from NC_022030.1 coordinate 47,302,425, forward strand.
AGCCTGACACTCAAGACCCAGTGGATTCCTGCTGGAGTCTAGAAGGATGGAAGGGAAGAAGTTCAGGAGGGATAGTGACAAACAGATGTCCCCGCTGGGATTTATTTTTCTAAGTCCTGCAGGACCAAATGATTTATGCTTATTTGGATCCGTTTCTTTCTCCCCATCTCACACTCCGTCTCTCCCCCCTTTCCTTGCTATGGCCGCAATCGCTCTGATTCCACTCTAGAACTTTATATCATCCACCCTGAAATTCAGTGTGCTTCCCCTACCTTAATGCATGCGTCCATCACCTGGGGGTCTTGTGGACCTGTGATTCTGATTCAGTGGCTGTGAGGTTTGGGGTTCCAGACTCTGTCTGTGCAGTAAGTTCCAAACTAGACCACACCGGGAGTTGTAAGGCCTGAGGACATAGTAATGCTGAGACTTTAGCTCTGCTGAGAATCACCGAAGGGTTTGTTAAAACAGAGATTCAGGGCCTCACTCTGAATTTCTGACTCTGTAAGTCTAGGAACAGGTTCAAGATTTGCATTCCCATCAGTTCCCGGAGATGCTGGTCAGGGCTGCTCATGTGAGACCCAGTCGTTCTAGTATCATGACTCTCAGTTCTGGCTGCATAGACCTATCCACCAAATAAAAATAAGGAGATATAAAAACATCAACTTATAGCTCCAGCCCAGAGAAATAGGTCTAGAACTTGAGCTTAAAGTCCCCATTTGTGTTTTTTTAATGATTTGAAAGTGTGGACTGAGCTCTGTTGCTCCGAACCGTGGCTTCCCGGATGACTTCACTATGGACAAGATGGGAAAACAGTTCTGCCCACTCATCCTGAGTTGGCCCTGGACTGTTGTACCCCAGAACTTGGGTCAATCATGATCTCTTCACTCAGATTACTCCTGAGTGTGCTGTCAGCACTATTTCTCCTCGGCTCATCCTGACCCCACTTCCCACTGAGGCTCACCGGACCCCCACTTCCCACTGAGGCTCATCCTGACCCCACTTCCCACTGAGGCTCATCCTG
>NC_022030.1:47303690-47310358 GCF_000317375.1 Microtus ochrogaster
CCCATTTCCCACTGAGGCTCACCCGACCCCCATTTCCCACTGAGGTTCACCCGATCCCCATTTCCCACTGAGGCTCACCCGATCCCCACTACCCATTGAGGCTCACCCAACCCCCACTACCCACTGAGGCTCACCCAAGCTGCTGGGTGTTCCTCTTTCTGAACCTCCTTAATTCCACGAATGTCTCGGATTCCCGCCTCCTCTCTGCATTCCCCTTCAGCTAGCGGTTCTTTGAGCAGCCCTTTGCAAAACCTGTGTCTTCCCTAGGCTCACTTGTGATGCCTTGTGACCTAGGTCATACTCATCCTGTGCCCACCTTCTGCCAAAACTTTAGAGCACAACCCCCCCCCCCCCCCCGACATCCCCAGGTAGCAAGTTCTGTCTTGGTATCAACTGTTCTATTTGTTTCTCTGTGGTCCTGGATAGGTGCCCTCTTCCCTAGCACTGATATTTAAGGCCCCATCTTCATCTTTCCTATTGACTCAGATTTTTTGACTGTAGGGATCATGCACATCTGTGTAAACCTCTACCTCCCGCCCCAACACAGGTACCCTTTGAATGTTTGTCACTTGAACTGTGGTCCATGTAACAGCAGCATTGCCACCACCTGCAAATTGCCCTCCAGGCAGACTCTCATGTAGTAATATTAGTGGACGAGGCTGCGTCCCCAGCACCCCGGCCGCCTGGCTAGCTTATGCCCCGAAATAACAACACACAAATTGTATTCATTTAAACACTGCTTGGCCCATTAACTCTAGCCCTTACAGGCTAATTCTCATATCCCGTTCAACCCATCTCTAATAATCTGTGTAGCATCAGTCTTACCGGGAAAGATTCTAGCCTACATCCATCCTGGGTCTGAGCTTCATCAGGTGTGCCTCAGAGAGCAGAGCTCTCACGTCCGCCTGGGAGAGGGGACCATGACGTCTCTCTGAGCTCACTTCCTCTTCCTCCCAGCATTCTGTTCTGTTTACTCCTCCCACCTATGTTTTAACCTATCAGGGCCAAGCAGTTTCTTTATTGCTTAACCAATGAAATCAACAGATTGATATATGACACTCCCACATCACTCTCAGTCTCTGTCCACACCACTGATGGAGAATCTGCGTTTTAACAAGATATGCAAGAAACTTTGCATTCTGGTTTAAAATAGCAAAACAATTAAGAGAATGGATTCTTGTCCACACTTTGAAGCTTGGAATCTTGGCAATGAGTGTCAGCACAGTAGGAATAAATAATATCTCCTTATGGAGGTACAGAAGCTTCAACCAAAACAGTGCAAGCAAAACCCTCAGTACATTGCAAGCACCCAATAATGCGGGATCAGCTATCATTGCCCTATTAAAACTGGCTAACTTTAATTGAATTTTAACTGCCACCTGCAATAGACAAGGAAGTAAATCACAATTCTGCATGGATTTCAGAAGCATAATATGTGAATGGTAATAAATAAAAACATAAAAAGCCCTTTAGCAAATGTTAAGAAGCATGTCAAATAATTCCTATGACCGGCAATCCTGTGGTAGGAGCCTTTAAACTTACCATCCCCCAATTTTTTGCCAGGTTTTCCTCTACTGCGCAGTCCTTCCAGACTACTGAATTCTGCTCCACCCAGAAAACAACTTCATACAGTGAATTTTGTTTCTCGGATTCTTGGATCTCCTCTTTTCTTAGCCATTACCTGAGCGACGGGTCATAAGCCCCTGGCCTTGCTTGGTTGAAACCTATGCTCACACTGCCCCCTAGGGGATCCCTTCTGTCATCACTCTTAAAAACAGGAATCCCTGGTGTGTCCCAGGCTGCGGAAAAGCACTGGAATGGCGCTGTGACTGCCCGCTCAGCTTTAAAATTAGCACCAAGACACTGCACATTATTCAGTAGCAATCTGCAGTAATGCTGGAATTTTCTAGCATCTGTGAGGCAGCATCCAATACCTAACACTTGGGCTTATTTTCCGCAAACGTTAGAAATGAAGGCAATAACAACAACTGAGTCTAGAAAACAACATTGAGTCTGGAATGGAAGCTGATAGGAACAGGACATGTTTGACTCTCACAGTGTCCGAAACTCAATGTGTTGAATAGGTGACATTGAAGGAAGTTATCCATTCGATAAATGGCATTCGAGTGGCTACTATGTACCAATGAATGTCCCCGCATTCAGATCCCTGCTCTCAAGAGGGTGACACTGCTATTCATCTCTGTGACCGTCCACTGCTATCTCTCAGACGTCTCCCAGGGCTTCTTGTGAGTTTCATTTGACTCTGAGGAGGTTCAACTTGCCTTGGAGCAGAAACTAAGGTCAGTCATGTCCAGTTCACTCCCAAAGCATCCAGTGCATGGTGTACCCCTCCCCACGTACCCCTCTGCCCATATCTGCCATAATACCTGTGCACCCCCCCCATATCTGTCATTCATTCTAACAGGCTGGTTTCACATTTTCTTTTCTCCTTTTTGTTTTGCTGCTTGTTGTACCACAGGACTTTGTTTAGTTTGTGTGTTCCTGGCCTCACTCCAAACCTGGCCAGCACCGTATCCACTGTATATAAAGGCAATACCTCAAACTGACCCCCAGCCCAGCCTTATCCTCTGACCTCAGCCTTACTTTGCCACCTGTGGGTCACCTGTGGCTCCTGTCAGTGTTCCAGTAGGTACAATTCCAATTTCCCTCCTTTTCAATTTAGACAAAAATCTCAGCTGCTCAATGTGAGAAATAAACATTCAATAACATACAGGTTGTTAAGCATATGTTCCAGGAAAGATAATATTTAATTACTATATATTATTTAAATATACTATATAGCATATTGATTATATATAATATATGCTTAATTACTACGTGTGTCTCTGTGTGTAGGTGCTGTTATATGTCATGGGGTCTTTATCTTGGCTCTAGAGTAGAAAAGAGACCAACACCTTTAAGTTTCTGTCCCTGTCCTCATTCCGAGTCTATCGTCTGATCTCCTAAACATCTTTCCTGCTACTTCTAATTTCCTTCCGTCACCACTTTGGAGAAAACACTACCCAAACTCCACCGCTCTCAGTGTCTGTTGGAGATGGCCCGAGTTTCTTTGCCTGAGAAATGCTGGCAGACTCACCTTTCGGGGGCCACTGTGGGCCCTTTCTGATCTTTGTGCCCTACCTGGAATCCTTGCTGAGATGGCAAGACAGGAAAGTATGCAGTCCAGCATGGTTCACATGCCTGGATGCTGACTGGTCCTTCTTTTGGGGGCTCTCTGGAGGCTGGACTAAAGGGTGACACCAATAGGTCCCTTTCTACTACACAGCTCTTACCCAGTGCCCTCTATGGACTGACCATGACCTCCCTCAAGCCACCAAAGATTCACTCTTGGTACTCCACATATGTCCTTCTGTGCATTTGCCCTTGTCAACCGCTTGTCTGTGGAATCTCTAACACTAGAGGAATGATTGAGACACACCAAGACTCTTGATAAAGGAAACAGAGCTGGCCCTGGTGGTGCACGCTTGTAAGTCTAGCATTCAAGTAGTGGAGGCAGAGGAATCATAATTCATGATTCTTAGGGCAGTCTGGTCTATGTAACTAAGATCTTGTTTTAAATAGACAAGGACTGGGGATTTAGTTCATATGTAGTTCATATGTAATCACTACACACAAGGTCCCGGGTTCAATCCCTTGCACTGAAAATAATTGGCAGGAACATATACGGAACACTGGCTGTTTACCAGGCACTATACATGTTCAAACTTTTAACTGTTGTCAGTGATAAAAGTGGTTTCACATCTGAGAGATGAGTCTCTTTAGAGAGTTCATGTAACTCGCTCAGAGATATACACTCAGCTCAACACAGCAACAGCAGAATTTAAACATGTTCTGTACTTTCCTTGGATAAGGCTCCTTATTTGAGACTCACCTATACCCTTATCTCAGGGTAAAATTGATAATTCATTTCAACCATTAGGAGAGCTTTCTATAATATAGGAGATTGGAACTGAGTTCCTTATTCTTTATCTTTTCTCTCTCAGTAAGGCTAGGGTCTGGCTATGGATCCCCCTTCCTCCCCACACCACCCCTACTACCAAAACAAATGCCAACTTGCCCCTATGATTTCTTGACCCCAGCCAGCCCAAAGAGTGTCCCGGGAGCCAGCAGCAGGGACAGAGGGGGAACCACCTCCTTAAAGTGTCTGTCAGTGGCTCTCCAACAGATGGCTTCACTTAGACTCTCCTTCCTACAGGTCAGCTGCTGTGTGTCCACAGAAGGTTGCCAAAGGCCACCTCCTGCACTCTCTTTCCTGTTCTGGAAAATGACAGTGAAGCGGTAATGAGCCTAGAGGAAGCTAGACAGACAGGAAAGAAACACGTTCTTGGGTGTGGGTGCTTGCGGAAGAGTTTGGGGAACCATCTGTCCCCTGAGAAAGCATTTATTTGATTCAGCCATGGCCAGCAGTTATCCTGAATCTCATTAGTGGGGAAGGAAGGTGGGGATTCATTTCAGGGTGAACTTTAGGATAATGGGGTGGGGAGCGACTGCAAGAGGCTCCTTTGATAAGGACCACTGGTGATACAGAGGTATTCCAGTTAGGATTTCCTGGAGCAAAAGGCAAAGTTGACAGAACTTATTTTTAGATAGTACTGATATTTTTAGTGAAAGTTCAACAACTTTTCCATTTTCGGGTGTGTGGAGGGAAAAGATATGACTTCCTGAAGACAGTCATTTCCTCTGCTGGAAAAAGCTTCAGGGATGCTCACATGTCACAGGAAGTACCTGGCCATTGTAAACACTGTTGACATAATGGGAACATAGACAGTTGTTGTGTTAGAACCCACATATTCCTTCCTGGCCCTTGGACCCAGGTTGGAAGGGTATGCTTCCTGTTTTTGGCTCTAGGAAGATCTTTCCACTTCCGGGACCTCCTCTGTAGAATAAATCACAAAAAATTCTGGAATAAGCAGACATAGTTACAGACACCAGAGTCCTTTGGTGGCAAGAAATGCTGAATGTGCCCTGGAAGCTTCCAGGACTGCTGAGTCATCCCTCTGTCTGCAAGGTTGGTTCCAGTATCATAAAGCAATAATCTTCATTTGAATCTTGCTTGCCTGCCAGAGAAGCCCTTAGTGCCTGGACCACATCCATCCCTGAATCCATTCAGCCCATCCCACTGATTTCCCCTGTGGAATGGCTTGTGAATCTGGCTCCTCCCCCTCCTTCTGTGACATCACTTGCTGTGCCTGTCTATCACTCTTCCTGTGTGGTCCCTCCTCCACATATCTGAAGTAGCTGCAATCTTAGAAGACAAGGGGCCAACTTGTCACTGTTTCTTCTCTTTCTTTTTCATAGCAGACACTGCTAATTGGCCATGACACTTTAACTGCCAAACCCAGACATAGGTGACCACACAGTCTTCCTCAGCATGGTTCTTCAGTTCTCGTGGTCAATCAATGGCCATGTTGGTGCTCTTGCTTTTTCTCTAAAAATGAAATCTGACTGTATTTCCTGTCTGATGAGAGACTTCCTGTCACTTCAGTATCTTTAAAGTGCTCTCTAAACTCCCGACAGGTGGCTGGGTCTTTCAGCAGTGGGGCTTCTCCTCCATGAAACTTTTCCCTATGCACCAACTTTTGTGGGTGTCTCACTCCTTTCCAAGCTCCCATTTTCCTGTAAACTCTTCACTTTGCACAGGGTGGTCTAGTTTTCTAGATTGTTCTTCGTGTTCCATCTGCAAATGTTCACTCATATTTTTAAGCCCTCGCCATCCTCTGTTATGTTTCCAGGCTTTCACTGACAGAATTATTTCCCTCTGCAGATGTTCTCATAGATTTCCTTCTTTTATTTCCATTAAGCATGCTCTCGGCGGTCATATCTATAATTTCAGTCCTCAAGAGGCAGATAAAGAAAGGTTAGGTTTTTCAACTTGTCCACATAGCAAGACTCTAACAACAAAAAATGCATTATTATGCAACATGAATGTCATGACATATTGCAATCATTTGCATAATTATATTGTTATAATTGTGGCTATGCATTTTTCATAAACTCCATACATTTTTTTTACTGCTTTACCTGTGATAGGTTACTAATAGGTAAATTAATACACAGACTAGATGTATAGTGAGCATTATTGATTGAGTGAATAAATGAGTGACCCCCTCCAAGTAACAGGTATAGCTCTAGTTCGTTCTTTTCATTGGTTGCATAATGCTATGTGTTATGAACATTCCATGTAATTTTGGCTAATTTCTTATTGATGAACACTCACTTTATTTTACATTTCTTTGTGTGTGTGTGTGTGTGCGCGCACGCACGCACGCACACACACACACGCACACACACAAATGCTACAGCATATATGTGAGGTAAGAGGAAACTTTATCACTGCTTCTTGTTCACTGGGACTACAAGAGTAAGTCACAAAGCCCAACGTCAGTATGTACATTGTTGCTAAATCCTTTCTTAGATCACTGTAACACTGCCTTCTGCAATGATCTGTACAGTTACTTTTCCTGCCACATTGTCTCCATCCCATCATCATTGGCATAACCCATTCTTACAATTTGTATTTCCAGTGCTAACAAAGTAGCATTTCATGTCAATTTTCTTTGTGTGTGTGTGTTCATGTACATGTGTGGGGTCCAAGCATGTGGAGGACAGAGATCACATCCGATGTCTCCTTCAGCTTTTCTTTTTTT
>NC_022030.1:47310458-47312994 GCF_000317375.1 Microtus ochrogaster
CAGGGTTTTCTCTGTGGCTTTGGAGCCTGTCCTGGAACTAGCTCTGTAGACCAGGCTGGTCTCGAACTCACAGAGATCCGCCCGCCTCTGCCTCCCAAGTGCTGGGATTAAAGGTGTGCGCCACCATCGCCCGGCTCCTCCTTCAGCTTTTCTTCACCTATGTTGAGACCAGGTCTTTTAGTGAATGTGAAGCTAGACTGGCTTCCTTCTGTCTCCACTTTCCCGGAAGTGGGGTTTCAGGCGCTGCTGGGCCTGGGTTTAAGTGGACGCTGGGTGCCGCATAGAGCTTCATACTTGTGTAATGAGCCTCATCTGCCTTTCATTGTATTTCTTTGACATTACTGACTTTGAATATGTACACGATGCATTTGCCAGTCTAGATTTGTTCTTCAATTATTTGGCTGTTATCCTTTATCTAGAGTTTTCCTTTTAAATTTTCTTTAACTGTTTATGGTTTTAACTTTTTCCTTTTCATTATTTACTCTTTTGAAGAAGTAGAAATTGAATTTTATCTATTTTTTGATGGATTCTTTTACTAATCTGAAAGGTTTTAAGATGTTTTTGTATGTTATACAATGTATCTTTTGACTATGTTTCAACATTTTCCCCATGTCTTCTCTTTGCCTATGGCTTTATTTTTTAGATATTTCACCATGCATAGTCTTTATTTTCATAAATTCAAACGAGCTTATCCTTTCTTATCTAATTCTTTAATTCCCTATCTAGGTTAGCTTGCAGGTCATATAAACAATCTCCTATGAGATATTTATCTGTCTTTCTGTCATCTATCTATCTATCTACATACATACACACACAACACACATACACACACACATATCCTCCAACTTTTGTAGAATTTGATTAGCTTACAACTGGTTCTTATCTGACCTCTGATTTGATTTATCTAAGTAATACTATACTTTTTATGTTCATTGTGTGATGGGTAATTGTTGGATCTCTGTTTGGGTATCTGGAAACCCAGATAGATCTGTATGTGCTATCTCCCCTGTTTACACAGTCATACATACCTTTCATTGAGCATCTCTCCTAAAGGCTAAGACCTATCCCACTCTCTCAATAGTGAAAATAGCTCTATTCTAGATGATTAAGTTACCTTTGAGCTGTTAAATCTGAACTATTTTAGAAACATGAACTGTGGTATGATAGTATGTATTTATCCTACTTCTCAAAAATTTATATTAAGGACAGATGTGGTGCTGGGTGCCATTAATTGCAGCGCAATCAGGGAGCTTGTATGGGACTGACCTAGGCCCTCTGCATATACGTTACAGTTGTGTAGCTTGGTCTTCTTGTGAGACTCCTAACCATGAGAGCAGGGACTATCTTTGATCCTGTTGCCTGCTTTTTGGACCCGTTCTCCCTACTGTATTATCTCATCCAGCCTTAATAGAAGAGGAGGAGCCTAGTCTCACTGCAACTTGATATACCTTGGCTGGCTGATATCCATGGGAAGCCATAGAATTGTGAAAAGAAACAAAGGTTGAGAAATGGAAGGGAGGGGGGATAGAGGAAGAGGAACTGGAAGGAGAGGAGGGAAGGGAAACTTTGGTTGGGATGTAAAAGCAAAACAATATAAATGAAAACGAAACAAAGCAACAAACAAAAAGAAAGCTGAGTTGAAAGCATGCTTAAATTGCTAGAGAGTTCATGAGACCTTGTCTTAATAACAACAACATAAACAAAAAAAGTAAAAGAAAAAACCCATAAAATGTTTTAGATCAGATTTCCTAACTTTTGCAACTAAAAGTCTTGTTACATGAGACCTTTATCCTAATTGTAACTACTTAATCGAGCTTCTTAAAGAATTCTCAATATGATATCATTTCCAGATTATCACTCATGGTGAAGTATCTCAGCTTGCACACAGTCCTTCTGCATCACAGTAACTAAGCAAAGTCTTGAAGCATCGGCGTGTTGGTGTGGGAAGCCATCCTCATATATGTTTACAACAAGACAGACAGGCTAGATCTCTGCAAAGAAGTCTGCCTGAAGTCTGAGGCAGGCATACAAATTTCACATGGCTGAGGCAGGGGTAATCTGAGCCTGGGGTGCTGCTCTCTGCCATTGGACCTTTAGAGAAAGGAAACTGCAAAACTTGAAAGAGCTGCTTACTATACAGTTCTGAAAAGCCCCCCCCCCCAAAAAAAAATATTCTGCTACTGTCGACCATCTTTGGCACAAGAAATTCAGTGTGACGTCTCCATAGTTTGAGAACACTGGAGTAGAAGAGGAAGGAAAGATGACAGCTGTGGAGAGGCAAGGTGGCACTGACTATAAGAAAGAGGGGTGGACCAGACGGTGGTAGTGCACACCTTTAATCTCAGCTCTTGGGAGGTAGAGGCAGGCAGATCTCTGTGAGTTTGAGGCCAGCAAGATGTACAAAGTGAGTTCCAGGACAGCCACGGCAGTTATACAGAGAAACCCTGTGTAACTAAACACAGGATAAACTGAGAGAGAGAGAGAGAGAGAGAGAGAGAGAGAGAGAGAGAGGGAGGGAGGGAGGGAGGGAGGGAGG
>NC_022030.1:47313099-47319862 GCF_000317375.1 Microtus ochrogaster
CCCACAGACATGGTGCTCCCAAGGCTGCAGAGGGAGGAGAAAGAAGAGTGGGTTCCAGAGATAACTCACTTATGCCAGATTCCTACTGAAGACTCCATGTCTGGATCGCGGGGGATGGGGAATAAATTTAGAAAGACTTGCCATCTCCATGGACAGATGAGGCCATACTTTATGGATGATTTTGTTGTCATAAATGAGCCATAATGACAGGTCACAACACATTGTGACTTTGCCAGGCTGCTGGTGGCACTGTGCCTATTTCTCTCCTGGCTTGCTTTCCCAAGCCACATCATCTTGCTAGAACTGTGCCCTCTCAGTAAAAAAGATTTCCCATGATGTCAGCTAGGCAGAGTCCAACCACCCTCCCCGAACTGAAAAGCATCTATTCCCACAGGTTTCCCCAATTGGCTTAGCCATGCCTCTTTATCACATATGAGCAACTGGTATCCATTTCTTCTGAATGGAGGTATATGTTCAATAAATGTTGGTAATGATAACTGACTTCTCCTAAAAAGAACAGTTGGGGATGTTGCTCTATGGGCAAAGCACTTGCCTAATGTGCTCAAAGCCTGGGTTTGATCCCCAGTGTAATGGTTTAAATAAAACGGCGCGGTTCCTTGAGTGGAAGCAGCAGGCAGCAGGCCCCAGGCCGGGACCCGCGTGGCTGGTGAGAGCCACCAATGTAATGGTAAAAATAAAACCATGCTGTTCCCTGAGTGGCGGCAACTGGCAGCAGGCCCACAAGACCACGGCGGGCCATGAAGGTGAAGGCAGCCGGTCCCAAGCAGGAAGCCACGCACGACAGGTGAGAGACAGAGCATGCCATGCAGAGAAAGTGGGATATGGAGGAAAAAGGGAAAAGGGGGAGAGGGAGAAGAGGATGGAGAGAGAGAGAGAGAGAGAGAGAGAGAGAGAGAGAGAGAGAGAGAGGAGGGGAAAAGTGGGGAGAAGGGAGAGAGACAGAAAAGAAGGAAAAAAGGCTGGAGGTGGAAGACCCCCTTGCCTCAGTGGATGGGGGAGTGGGCGGGGCTTGTTTCTTAAAGGGACAGGACAGACCATTACACCCAGTACCACATAAACTAGGGAGGGTTGCACTTGTTTGTAATTCTACCACTCAGGAGGTAGAGACAAGAGAATCAGTTCATTCTGATCCTGGGCTACATAGTGGGAGACATGAGACCAAATAAATAAGTAGATCTAGATAAGCAGACAGACAGACAGACAGACAGACAGACAGATTCTCCGTCTATTTTTGGTGCAGAGCCTAGTAGACATGCTACTCTCTTCCACTCACAACAGTTTAAGGCTTCAGTTCTAAAATGTTCTATTTGCTTCTGCTTTCCCGAGAGATCTTCGACTCTCCAGTTATTTCCTGGATGAGAAGGTGTGCGGCTAGAAACCTCACTAGACTTGCTATCAGTGACCTTTATCTATAAAGTGGGTACTAGTTGTCCTTTCGTGGGGTCTCTTTCTCGCAGAAAGAGCTGGTACTTACCTTACTTTACAAGCAAATCACTTCACTCAGGAAGGGAGAGTGGAATTCTCTCAGCAAGTTGATGTCCGTGGATTGCTCTGCCCCAGATCCATGGATTGGTGTGTTTGGGGAGGACGTTTTGGTAGAATGGAAAGCACTGTGCAGATGTCTTGGAGGCCAGTGCTGTCCTTTACAGCCGTCTCCAGTGCAGGCTTCACACCATGTGTGTTTGCTGCCTGGGTCGCCTATGCCTACTCTAGGACTTCTATTACAGATATTTGGAAGCTACTCCGTATTAGAAAGCACACCCATGCTGACTCAGCCAGCTGTCTCCCTTTCTTCTTCACATCAGCAACCCAGGGGCTCTTCAGATGGAGAGGGTCTTAAGATAACTTGATGTCCTCATCAAACGTGCAGGTTTTATGTAGTAAGAATACACGAACCTATAAGCTACATAAACACTTTTTCTCTTAAAAGAAAGATTCACAATTTATGATGCTCATTGAAAAAATAAGAGTGAAGTTACTTACTGAATATGGAAAAAAAATCCTTTGAGGCCTGAGTGTTCATTTTCCTTGACCATTTAAACAGCTCTGCATGCCTTGTCGTCTTTAAGTGCATTCTTCATTGCTAGGGACACACTCGGGAAAGCGGCTATGTTTTAGTTAGCAATCCATCTGTCTCATGCAAGGAACACACTTCACTTTCCACAACAAAAGACTGAGGACAAGTTTTTACAGGGTGGCTAACAGAGTAACAGACCTGAAGGGTATTCTAAGATCTCCCATTTTTCTCTTAGGGTGTCACTCTTGCCCTTAAAGGAACAGATTTTAGATTCTACACCAGACAGCCACAGAAGGGCCACAGGGCCTGAGCGTGTCATTAGTGTGGTCATGCCATGTCATGAGGCTCACATGTCTGAAAGATACTACTGACCATCGCTGAAGCCAGGCCAGGGATGGGATTCAGGAAAGCAATGATATGGAGATAAGGGGGACTTGCTGGAAGAGTGGAGGAGGAGGAGGAGGAGGAGGAGGAGGAGGAGGAGGAGGAGGAGGAGGAGGAGGAGGAGGAAGTTTAGCTGAGCAAAACCGTGGGCTTTGGCTATTGCTGAGCTCCAGTATAAACCCTGCATCCAAGAACAAAATGTGTAACCTATTTTCTAAATAAAATGATTTTTCCAAAGATAGATGCCTTTAATGTGCCAGCTGCTCGTGACGACACGTGTGAGCAGTTTCTCAGGTGCAGTGTCCACTGAATCAAGGAGATTGGCTGGCACAACGCTTCAGCGGCCGTTGGATGCTGGCAACAGGGACACCTGCCAGCTCCCAACTAGGGGCTGCCCCGGTTTCTCGCCGGCTACACCGCCCCGTGAAAAAATGGCGTATTCCCAGTTCTCCGGCATGCGAATGAGATCAGACACACATCTCACCAGCGCACGGGATGAAAGTGAAAATAAAGTGCGAGGAATCAAAGGGAAGTTGCAGAATGCGCAGCAGATGTTGTTAGGTTTGTCTAGCAAGGCGCATGTGCCAAGCGCGTGATGGATGACATTAGCAGGAGAGGTTAATAGCTCTGGATGGTACTGCTTGGGCCTCTGAGAAGTACGCACAGAACAAACGCTAAGGCCACAGCAGGAGTGGCCAAATGAAACAAGTGGGATTTTCAAAACAAATAGCGTGTCATCTGCCTAAGGAACATGAATTGCACGGGTGAAGCGAGGCAGAGGCAAAGATAGTGGGCTCCACCTTGCCTGGGGGCGCTGAAGAATCCACGGCTTGCCAGCTTGCCTTAAAGGTGACAGGTTGAGTGACAAGGAGGTTACTAGGAATCCTGCAGGAGGCAGTGGCATGCCTTGTTTACATCGAGAATATTTTGGCCTTAATTTATGCTGTGTGCAATGGCTGAACCCAGGTCTATTATATGCCCACTGAAGATGATTTATGTGTGTTTCGTGTAGCCGGACTTTAATTATTCACATGGCTATCAATAAAAAATAAGGACAGAATGGTGCTGAACATGAACAGGTTAGTAGGGGCAAACAGCTGGTCGTGACAAACAGACTATATCAATAAGGGTGGCAGCTGTCCCTTCTGCCACATCAGGCACGAGAACAGATTCTTAAGGGAGATTTGCACTTTCCCTCCCCTTCCCACAAACACGCAAACTGCCAACCTGTGAATCAACTCCCCGATGGCAGACAAATGTCTCTGGGAAACACACGCCAGATATCAATTGTTATTGGCTGAAACTCAATAGGATGCAATGGATTGATGCTGCCATTCTAGCCCGGGCGAAGCGATTGCTGATCGATATTGAGTAACTGAACATCACTCCGTGAGGAAAAGAATGCTGAGACAGGGATAGCATGATGAGTTATGGTGCATATTAATCACTGTCTAACTGTTCCATCAATATGACTTCCTTCCAACAAGCCGCTATGGGAGGTAACACTTGTGTGTGGGTGGGGAGGGCAGCCGTATTCCTATAGATAGTAACATGAAGGTTCAGACTAAAGGACAGAAGTGCTAGTTTGGATGACCCTTACACTTTACTGGTGTAGCTTTCCTGTGAATGCATATGAAGTAATATGTTACTACATTTTATTTATTTGTTTGTTTGTTTATTATTTTGTGTTGAGGGTGGATGCATGTGGAGGTCAGAGACAACTTGTAGGAGTTTACTTCTCTCCTCCTACCACGTGGGTCCTGGGAACTAAACTCTGGCCAGCAGGCTGGCAGTAGGTGCCTTTACCCACTGAGCTGTCTGGCCAGCCAGATCCTGTTTCAGTTCTTAGTCTCCTCTCACCAAAGAGGTTCCCAGGGAAGAGTTGGAAGAGAGAAGAGAAGCATTTCCTATAGTCAGAGTCAAGACAAAGGTGGCTAATCTGAGGTGTACTTTGGCCCCTTTGGAGTTGTAGTTGTACCAGGCAAGCACTCACCCTGACAATGGGACTTTTGACAAGGGAGTATTACCTGGGCCCATTTCTCTCCTGTTTCCAGCCCTGCTTTCGTGACTGCTGGCAGGCTGGACACGGCAGTTTACACCGCATAATTGCTACTAGGCCAAGGCAGCCTTGTAATCCATTTTCTCTACTTTTAGGGAACAAGATTTTTCTAAGCTTGAAGATTTAATAGATGATTCTCAGTTTCTTTCTTTAACTGTTTGCCAACGCCTTCCATCAAAATACCTTTACCCCAACTCTCTTGACTTTGCCAAGATGGGAGGATGAAGAATTTGAAGCCAGGCTGGATGAGAGAACAGGTCCTATCTTAAAACAAAGAAAAATTTTCCATTTCTTTCTTCTTGTCTTGGAATTTTTTTAAAGCTTGTTTTCTTGTTCTCATTTTCTCCCTACTATTTTGAGGATAAAATAAATCATACTTTAAGAAGGGGCAGCTTGGTGAGACAAACATTTTCTGAAACAGAAGCTGAAGAAAGTTGGTCTAGAAAGACAAGCCAGATTCCATGGGGGAGGGCTGACACCAGTGTCACAGGGGGTGTCGCGGGGGGAGGCAGACTGGAAAGAAGAAAACGGCAGACGGACCTACATGGAAGATGGTGGGAACACATACAGCAGTGTGGCTTTCCCTTGTTAAACCCAGGCCATTGGGAACCTGTTCTAAGTAGTGACACGGTTTCTTAATAACATTTCCCAATTAGTGAGACACTAGCTGAAGTAAAGAGACTTCTTATGAGGAGCGTGAAGGCTGAACTCCCTGGGGCCTTCTGCAGGATCTCCGCTGGCCTCCAACCTGCAGGCACCTGTAACTTGAACCATTCTCCAGACCCTGTTGTGGGGTCTCCGGCTCCCAGGCTACTTTCCCTGTCTACCTCTGAAGCCCTGTGATAGCCTGCAAGTCTTCGCTGATGAGAATTAATTGAAAATGTTTGGAACAGGATGACAGCTTGTCCCTGGATCCAGCAGAGCTGAGTGGTTCACAGGCTCAGACACTCACCAGGGTTTGAGATTCAACTGGAAATCCTTGAGTTTGTCAGAGCCTCGGGAAACATCCCAAGGTCAGGCATCAAAGTGCAGTTACAGCATCTCCTCCTTGAGAACGTGCTAGCAAAGGGAGTCGGAGTCAGGCACACTTTGAGGGCTCGGGGTTCCTCTCTCAGCTCTGACCCTTGATCTACAGAAATGAAAGAGAGGAAGCTTGGGGTGTTTATATAAAAATACTTTTCCATAATAATGTTAATAATGTTTCATGTTGTATCCTTATTTTCACTGCTAAAAGCATTCCTGTGATTTCCTTGATCCTCATAGTAATGTAATGTAAACAGGCAGATAATCTAGGTTCCAACTTACAGATGAGAATACCAAGGTTTATGGTGATTATTTTACCTTTCAATAATAACTAAAGAACATGAAACTACGTAAAGGTCTGATACCTTAAATACCGTCACTTCTTTTTTAATGTTACCTCATAAACTTGAGATAAGTTGATAAAAGAAAGCCCATGGAAATATAAATCTCGTTCAAGTGTCCTTTTAAAAATTATCTCCTTAGTCTCCAAATCCAAATGATACTCAGAAAAAGATTATGGGATTGTATCTTTTCCTTCCCCAACGCCAAGTGTGGGGCAGGCCCTTTAAATCACTCATGACAGCTAAGAAAATCTCCTATTTTTAAGTTTCCCAAGAGAAGGAGATTCCTCAAGTCCTGTGGGTAACGTTTCCTGGTGTTTAACATTTCTCAAAGTCAGGAAATCCTTTCTTGTGCCCTAAATCCCCGATGCTATGGCTCGAGCCCATTTCCTCCCGGTTGGTCTTTGGTGGAGATGCGGAACAGCTGTCTGCCTTTCTCCTCAACCTACGGGATCAGTTCAAAGGGAAGGCCTTTGTGTTGCTCTGCAGCCTCGTCTTCCGCGGTGTCAGGGATCCGTGTTCCTCTCACTGCTCTCTTGTTCCAGCCCTCGCACATTGCCTCTGCCTTCTCCCACATAACTCAGGGTTGCTGTTGAGATGCTGCGCCGAGGGGAGAGGGTGGAGGACATTTTTTTTTTCTTGGAGTTGGGGGAATCTAAACGCCAGGACAAACATGGATCCTCCTTAGGCCTGCCTGACGCCCACTTCTCACTTGGACACTGAGAGTGGCCTGAGATGGCTCTCTAGAACCCTATGAGATAATCACTGAATGAACACATTGAAATGCCTCAGAATTATAGTAAGGTATAAAAAAAAAATCTTTCTAGCCGGGCGGTGGTGGCGCACGCCTGTAATCCCAGCATTCGGGAGGCAGAGGCAGGTGGATCTCTGTGAGTTCGAGATCAGCCTGGTCTACAA
>NC_022030.1:47320287-47322787 GCF_000317375.1 Microtus ochrogaster
CTTGTTGGAGTGGGTGTGTCCTTGCTGGAGTGGGTGTGTCCTTGTTGGAGTGGGTGTGTCCTTGTTGGAGTGGGTGTGTCCTTGCTGGAGTGGGTATGGCCTTGCTGGAGTGGGTGTGGCCTTGTTGGAGTGGGTGTGTCCTTGCTGGAGTGGGTGTGTCCTTGTTGGAAGTGGTCTGTATCTGCAGGTGGGCTTTGAGGTTTCAAACGCTCAAGCCAGGCCCAACTTCTCTCCCTTCCTGCTGTTGAGACGTTGAACTCTCAGCTACCCCTCCAACACCTTGTCTGCCTGCCGCCATGCTTCCCACCATGGTGACAATGGGCTAACCCTCCGAACTGGAAGCCAGCCCCAGTTCAATGTCTTTCTTTATAAAAGTTGCTGTGGTCATGTGTCTCTTCACAACAATAAAAACCCTAACTAATATATAGGCTTTATACAGTTCCATGATTTCCATGCTGGATTTAACATTTAATCTTTGGCTTACTACATAATTATGATAAAAATCATGTTGTGATTAAAAGCAAGATAGGAAGCACCTTTAAAAAAAAGGACAAAACCTGTGAGATAATTTTGAGCTTTTTTATGCTTTCGTTGAATTCGTTGGGAAATATCTACAGGTGTTCATGGGAAGAGGCCAGAATGTTGTATTGAGGATAAAGTGACGGCAAGGACCCACCAGGGAGTGTCACCAGCAGGCTGCGCTTCTCTCACCCCGTCAAGGCTGGCTGTGCACACAGGGGTCCTAGGGACCTTTGACTAGAAGACAGAAACAGCGGTGTACTGAGTGGAGGGAGATAAAGTTGGCACCTGACAAATATCCAAAGATTGAAAACACTGACATTGTATTTGGAGTGAAGATAATTGGAGAAAAACAAAGGACTCGCAGAAGGTCTCAAGATAACTGGCGGAACGACACCAGGTGCCTCATTAGTTGTTGCTAACTCATAGCAACACGTTGACCTGACACACTTTTTCTTCGTTTATTTACCCAGAAACTGTTCTTGAAAGCCTTTTGAATGTGTGCACACTGAACTTCAGTTTCTATAGTGAAAGGTGGTTGATAAAGAAGACAGAAAGCTTTTTTGTTCTGTTTTGCTCATTTGTTTGTTTGTTTTAAGTATCTGTTCAAATGCCTGATTCACAAGGTCACCGAATGATCTGTCTCCAGGCAGGAAAAAACTGGCACTTGTTTATCTTCTTCATTAGGACCAAATGACCCTCTTCCAATAAAGTCATTTCATTCCCTATTCTCTTGGGCTCCTCCCAGGGAGGAGGGTGGTATCAATAAGCAGCAAAACTCCGGGGGTGTAACAACTCTGGCTAGGAAAAACCTGAAATCTAATTTTCCATCCCTGTCAAAACTAACTGTGGGGAACCAAACTGAGAGCTGAACTTCACAGTTCTTCTTGCTCCTAGGATTCTGGCTGTACCATATTCGGAACAGTCATATCAGAACTGTTCATGCCTCAGGACTCAAGCCACTATTTATCAAGGGATAGACCCCACAACCTTAGAGAGGCTTCTTCCCAGGATCTGGCTCTTATTCTTGAACCCTGTTTTAAACATTGACAGCCACAGTTACTTGCCTGAGCTGCTTCTACTGTAAGTAGAATTCCATATTCTTATGGTGAAAATAAAATGTTGCAGGTCCCCCAGTGGCGGCAGTGTCACAAAGGCAGGGTCCAGGCAGGGAGCTGTGTGGAGGGTGAGAAACCTTGGTGGGGCAGCCAGTCCCACAAGGAGCTGCAGCCCTGGCCGGTGAGAGACAGATGGATAGGCATGCCATGCAGAGTGAGGTTGGATATTTATTTAGTGGGTTATGAAGGGAAGGGGAGAGGGAGGGGGAAGGGTGACAAGGAAAGAAATGGGGGTGTGGAGGAGAGAGAAGCCACAGTAGCAGCTGCCTCTTTGGGAGAGAGGCAGAAAGAAAGAGCCAAAAGGAAGATCTGCCTGCCTCAGTAGTGGACAGGGGAAGGAGTGGACAGGGCGGGGCTTAAAGAGACAGGACAGACCACTACACATATACTTTTAAAAGCAGAACTAGGTACTGTGTGTACAGTTTTTAGCCCTGCCTATGTGAGGTAAAGGCTCAGTAAGTACCTGTTACTCTCTGTCTCTGTCTCTGTCTCTGTCTCTGTCTCTGTCTCTCTCTCTCTCACACACACACACATACACACACACACACACACGTCACACTATCATCTCATCTCAGGTGACATGAACAGGAATGAGTTCTTTGCCAAGAGCCACAGAAATGAGTTGTTTCCCTCCCGTTCTTGGCCATTACTTATCCTTGGGAGGTGTCCTTTTTATGATTTCTTGATCCCCAGCCACTTCTGCTCACAGCCATTGCCCAT
Organism: Microtus ochrogaster; assembly: GCF_000317375.1. NCBI lineage: Eukaryota > Metazoa > Chordata > Mammalia > Rodentia > Cricetidae > Microtus > Microtus ochrogaster. The sequence continues at coordinate 47,322,645 of NC_022030.1, forward strand.
TACTTCATCACCTAAATAAGTATCTGGATTTTTATCTAAATCCGCAGTGCAGTGTGGAGAAGAGAACACGGGTTGTTTTGTTCCGGATCAACATTTCCATGTGCAACCTGTGTTGTCAGACTGCCTTAGAAACCCTGACATAC
>NC_022030.1:47323993-47334511 GCF_000317375.1 Microtus ochrogaster
ATATATATATATATATATATATATATATATATATATATATTCCTAAACACAGACTTCTGAGTCTGTATAATGTTCTTTGCATGTGTGTTTTCAAAGCTGACCATTTGATTTTGGATAACCAGTTGGTGCCCTCGTCCTTGGGGAAAATGGTCTCTTCTGCTCGCAGCATTCCTTAGTTGTCTGAGGCTTTCTGTATATGTTTGAAGACACATGGGCTTTCCCTCACATGCTTTTGTTCCTGTTCAGTTCATGTTTGGGCACTTATGTTGGTGACTTCATGGAGATAGGTTCTGATACATTTTAATGCGATGAAATGAATAGTCAGAATGGGAAGGGAAAGTCTGTTTGTTATTGCTGAGACTTCTATGGAAGTTTATTTGGTACCCTTAAATTTACATATAAGCATCGCTTAGCCACTGGGTTAACCCATTTCTAATACTGTAACAAATATCTGAGATAGTCCAGTTACAAAAAGAAAAGGGAGCATATTGGTTCATGATTCATCTGGCCCTGTTGCTTTTGAGCCTGTGTTGAGGAAGAACAAAATGCTCATGATAAAGATACATGACTAGAGAAAGACAGAGACAGAGAGAAGACAGAGAAACTTGGGCTACACTTCCCCTCCAAGAGCATCGTCCCAAATACGCAAAGACGTTCTACCAGGTCCTACCTCTTAGAATTTCTACCACCTTCCAGTAGCTCCAAGCTGTAGACTGATTAGACCACCAACAAATGGTCTTCGAGAAACATGTAAGGTCAAAATCAAAGCAATGACATCCTCTTCCTTCCTTTGTGGTAGCTTTTACTTAATGCCACCACACTGTTGTCAGTTCCCAGTCTTGCTATGAAAGCATTCCTGATCTCTGACTGCAGGCTCATTAATTTCCCCTTTTAAATGATTTGACCTTACCTAAAAGGCAGGGTATGTTTTCTGTGCTTTGTAAGACAGATTAAAATAAAGGCACAGATATGTGTTCTAAAGTCTCTGATCTTAAGGCTATATCCTACCTGGGATTTATGGGAATAGCGTGGAGTGTGGGCATAGAGCAGTGTGGAATTTGCTTTGCATTGTGACTCTATATAAAAGCTTTATTTTAAATGTCAGTGTTCTGGTAAGATGGAGACTAGATGTAGACACCACCTATCATCCCCTGTCATCTTCCACTTGCCTGCGAGGAAGCTGCTGTTTCTCCGTTCATATTTATCTTTCCGTTTCAGAGCAAACAAAGAAGGTAGGTGACAAGTGGACTGATCTCTCCCAAACAATAGCTTTCCCGAGGTTTTAGAAATGGTGTCACATAGCTTTAATCTCACTTAGCACTTGGGAGGAAGAGGTAGGAGGATCTTTCTGAGTTAGAAGCCAAAACTGGTTTACATAGTGAGTTTCATGACAGCCAGGGCTACAAAGTGAGACTCTTAAAAAAGAACAAAAGTTGGTGGGGGACAGGGTGGGGGAGAAATGGTTATTAGGTTGTGAAGACTTCAAAGGGGACGGAGAACACAATGGAGATGGTTTATAAAACACATATTTAGGACGAGGCTACTCTTTTTTTTAAGATGTATTTATTTGTTGTGTATACAGTGTTCTGCCTGCATGTATGGCTGCAGGCCAGAAGGGGGCACCAGATCTCATTATAGATGGTTTGTGAGCCACCATATGGTTGCTGGGAATTGAACTCAGAACCTCTGGAAGAACAGTCAGTGCTCTTAACCTCTGAACCATTTCTCCAGTCCCCAGAATGAGGCTATTCTTGTTTCAAGTGACAGCCATCATATTCAAAGTATCTTAACCCAAAAAGCAGAATTAGGGTAATTTGTTGGCTTGTAAGTAGAGGTCCAGATGGTGAATCCAAATGCTTTGGATAGTGGCTGGGTCCACAGGCTCGCACGCTTTTGTTCTCCTCTCCAAGCTGTGTCACATGGTCTCCCAATGCTGCAAAGAATCCTAGAAAGTCGTTTGTTTTACTGGCATATTGTGAACATTGTAGCATTGGCTAGTTTGGGACCAGGAGGCTGTGGCAGTATTTATACATCAATCAACTTCATGACATTGCTAGGAAGATCGAAGGGGATGTTTATGTTCAGTGTCTAATGTTTAAGGCACTTGGGAGTAGGTCCCTTCATGACATGTCTATGATGGCATTTCTTCCCTCACATGGATGTGAGAGGGTACTCTGAGCAAAAATATCAAGTACGTGCAGGTTGATTCCACAGGGCACACTGGCCCCTTCCTTCAGCACTCTTGAGCTCTATTCCAAAGCCTGAGAAAAATTACATTATGTGCTTTCGTCTCTCCCTGAGGGTGCTCTCCTGAGTGCAGAACAAGGGTCTGCCAAGAACTCATCTGGCTTCAGAACCAGCATCATCTCTGGCCTCGCCTACATCTGAATATAATAATAATACATTGATAAAATACCTTGTCAAACTCCATAGCAGTTCTCTGCCATGCAGTCTCTTTACACCCCTGCTTCATAATTAAAATTGAAAGAACATAAGCCCGCTGGACCTGCCATTAGAGTGCAGTGTGCTTGCCATGGAGGGAAAGTCATGTTTGATTTCTGGGCCTAGACCCATATGCTGGCAGGGCCCTGGGGCCTTTGTTGAATGTTGTGATTCAACCTACTCCAATTTCTTATGAAACACAGTAGGTGTGTGTGTGTGTGTGTGTGTGTGTGTGTGTGTGTGTGTTACTGTTTCTCATTCTTGCTGGGTAGTTGGAAGACTGAAGTCTTCTGATAGGTATGACCTGGGAAAGAGTCCCATATGTTAGTAAGAAGAATGCATTCCCTTAGGCAGTCAATCCCGTGCTATTTGTGCATGGTAGACTGTAGTAATAGGAGCGGCGGGCTGCGTCCCGGCACCCGGCCGCCCACATGGCTAGCTCTACCCGAAATAATTACACGGACACTGTGTTCATTTAATCACCGCTTGGCCCTTTAGCTCTAGCCCTTACTGGCTAATTCTGATATCCCGATCAACCCATCTCTAATAATCTGTGAGCACCGGTCTTAGTGAGCACCGGTCTTACCGGGAGTGTATCTTCCCAGGAGCGGGGAGCATGGCGTCTCTCTGAGGCATCTGCTCCCGAGAGCAGAGCTGTGGAGTCTGACCTCACTTCCTCTTCCTCCCAGCATTCTGCTCTGTTTACTCCTCCCTCCTGTTTTAACCTATCAGGGCAAGCAGCTTCTTTATTTAATTAACCAATGACCTTCCTCCATCAGTAGACCTTATTCAGAATATGTGGCTGCTTGCATTTCTGGAGTATCCAGAGAGGTAGAAAAATTTAGAAGAAAATGAACATGTGCATATTTTGAGGCGCTCTTTATTTCTAGCATGGGTTGCAGACCACTGAGACACAGAAGAGCCCCCTGGCACTAGAGCATGTAATTTAGTTAGGAAGCTGTGCATCTCCTAAATTTGGCTAGATACTGCTTGCCCCATGAAGAAAGAGAAAGCTGATTCTCCCACATTTGCCTTCAGCTGTCTGTCCTTTCAAAACTCCAGCAGAGTCAGAATCTAGTCTTGCCAAAGGAGGATGGCCCTTTGTCACAGCTGATGGAAAGAAGCCATTTCTCCTGCAGGCCAAGGTTCATTGCATTCTTTGCAAGAAAGAGGGACAGATGTAATGATTTGTGTTTTTGAAAACATCTCAACTGTAAAATTTTTTTGTGCCTTCCAAAAAACTACCTGAATGAAAGCCAATTTTCAGGTGTTAGAGATGGCAATGTGGCTAGCAACAAGGGCTGCAACTAAGAAGCAGGAAACATATGCAAGATGGTTTATATGACACACTTAAGTCTAGACTGTTGCTGTATCAAATTGTTGACAGAGGTTTCTGTCCTGCCCAATCCCACAGCCATTCAGTCCCAAAGAAACACACAGGGGTCTTTCTTAATTATAAACTGGTGGGCCTATTTGCTCAGGCTCTCTAATTAACTAAATCTTACATCTAATATTAACCCACAATTCTTGTCTGTGTTAGCCACATGGTTTGGTACCTTTTATCAGGAAGGCAGTCTCATCTCGCTTGCTCTGTGTCTGGGTGACAACTGCAGACTGAGCCTTTCCTCTTCCCGGAATTCTCCTGTTCTCATCACCCTGCCTATACTTCCTGCCTGGCTACTGGCCAATCTGTGTTTTATTAAAACAATACAAGTGAAAAAATCGTTACAGGGCACAAAACCATTGTCCCACAGCATCAAATGGCAGGAATCATGTTCAAATTATCTTTTGTTTTCCTGGTTTTTTGAAACAGGATTTCTATGTGTAACAGTCCTGGCTGTCCTGGAACTAGCTCTTGTAGACCACGCTGGCCTCAAACTCACAGAGATCCACCTGCAACTGCCTTTAAGTGTTGGGATTTAAAGGTGTGTGCCACTACTGTCTGGCTCTTTCTTTCTTTCTTTCTTTCTTTCTTTCTTTCTTTCTTTCTTTCTTTCTTTCTTTCTTTCTTTCTTTCTCAAATTGTCTTAGTCAAAAAAGAAAAGCCAAGGAATCCTTTTGTCTGGTAAATGGGATCTCTAAATTCTGTAGGCAGTGGCTGCCTCCATAGGCACAATGCATTTGCTTTTCTCTCCTCTTGGTTCTGATAGTCCCTTACCTGACTTCATTATCCTTAAGAGAGCCACTGGTAATCTGAATTTATGTTGCCTGTCTGAGCAACTTTATGGAAAGAAAGTGTTAGTTACCTATTGAAAAAAATTGAACAATTATAAAATTCATAATTCTAAGTAATATTTATTTCTTATCAATGTGGGGGCTGACTGTTGGGAAGTTTGTCTGAGACAGCAGAGCTGTTCAAATGTATTCATTCCTGCTGTAGATGAAGAGAAAATGTTTCTCTAAGGAAGGTCTTTTCAAGTCAAAGCAGAGGTACAAATGACCAAGTCCCAGTACACAGCCTGTTTCAAGGTCCTGCTTGCATCATACTTACAATTATCTCATTGGTCAAAGCAAGCCATGGGACCAAGTCCAAAGTTAAGGGACAAAAAAAAATGCATTCTAAATGCTTATTGGTGGAATCCTATAGTTAAATAACAAAAGGCATAATTGTAAGGAGAAGGAACTGAGATTAATAATTCAACCACATAAGGCATCTCTTTTCCAAGGCCAGTTTTCATTCTCAGGCACATACAAATGGGCTTGTTTGGAAACATGCCTATCTTTAATGTCCAGGATGCAAATTGGGAACTCTGAATGGCCCGTCTGAGTGATCTAGCACATTCTATGAATTGACAGCAGATCACAGTACATGATAGCACCTGAGAACCATAAGACATGCAAGAAGAAGCACATGGAGAAGAAATATAAGAAAACATGTATAGCACTGAAGAATCTTGGCTGCTGCTTCTGTTTGTCACCAGGGGAAAGAAGGAATTTAAGCATTCATATGCAGCAGAGTCCTTACTTCTGACCTTACAATGTGTTGGGCTACACAACAAAGGATGCATATGTCGAGGGTTCTTTCTTCTTAACACTACTGTCATGTGTTCTGGATCTCCACACCTGTGTATTTATATACACGCATGCACCCAATGTCATGGCTTTGATGCTGTTTATTCATAGAGGATCCATGTGTTTGAGCTTTGGCACATGGTATAGAGTGGCCGAGTGGGTGGCTGAGTCTCACCTACTGAGGTGGTTCAGTCATTGGAAGCACTGCCCTTAGAAAGAGTCAATATGGTTTTTCCAGAACCCTAGTTGTTTACTTCAAGAATAAATTACTGCAAAAGAGCAACTTGCCCTCCCACCTGGTCTCTCCTTTGAGAGTGCTCCTACCAGGGAGCCATTTACCATGGACGTGATAAAGCAGGAGGTTCTCACCAGAGCCCAACAGGCTCAAAGACCTCAAAAACTATGAGCTATAAAAGCTCATTTCTTTATACATTTTCTAGCTTTGGGAGTTTTGTTGTATCAATGGAAAGTAGACTAAGAGATGTGTGCATATGTGTATATTCACAAGGCTATAACCTTGCTTTTTGTGATTCTAAACATAAAGTTAATATTTTCTATAGTGTTCATGGCTACTATTGAAAGACAACAAATTGTCACAAAATTCAATGACTTAAAGCAGTGGTATTTATCTTATTTGTAAACTTACAATTTGGACTTTGCAGATACAATTTACTTTTTGCAACAAGTGTCAGCTAAAAGGCTGTGTCTGAATTATTGAAGAATCTCTTAAAGAGACTATAGAAATCACATTTATTTTTATAATCTACCCTTGAAAATCTCATAAAATCATTTTTATTGTAGTCTATTCATCAGGATTATCAGGAAAAGCCCATACTTGTATAAGGAGAAGATATGATTTCTACATAATTCTAAAAGTCACTGTTGTCACCTACTACAAAATAGTGAGTTCTATTATTGTCTTAGTGTTTCTATTGTTGTAATAAAGACAATGACCAAAAACAACTAGGGGAGGAAAGGGTTTATTTCATCTTACAAGTGTTAGGTCATACTCTACCACTGAGGGAAGGGAAGTCAGGGTAAAAACCTGGAGGCAGAAACTGAGAGGCAGGAACAGGAGACAGAAACCTAGAGGCAAGAACACGAGGCAGAAAACAGGAAGCAGGAACCGGGAGGCAGGGCTGACACAGATGTCTGTTACTGGCTTGATGATTACTTGCATAGTCTGCTTTTTTATAAAGCCCAGGACCAGGGTTGGTACCACCCAATTAAATAGGCTTCAAGACCATACATTATTCATTATTAATCAGGTAAACACTCACCAGTGTGCCTATCAGCCAATCTGTTTAGTGGGGGGACTTTTCTCAATTTAAGTTCCCTCTTTGCAAATGACTCTAGCTTGTGCCAAGTTGCCAAAAAAAAAAATTAACCAGGAGGATTATGATATATTCATGCACATATCATTGTACTTCGTGCATACTGTTATCCTCCGCCTCATGTCTTCTTCCTCTTATAAGAGTCTACATTTTGGTAGACAGAGATTGTTGCAAAGAAATATGCATGGCTGTAAAAATAGACTGTGTTTGTTGATTATGCAGTTGATGGTGAAGTCTACCATTGTCATATTCCCTTCTGCTTTGACCAAGATCAACAAAATCTGGCATTTGAAGTCATTCTTGTTCTACTATTAATTGGCTATGGAATTTTAACCAAGTTTTTAATTCCAACCAGACCTTACAGACCTTAGTAGTTTCTCTCTCTCTCTCTCTCTCTCTCTCTCTCTCTCTCTCTCTCTCTCTCTCTCTCTCTGTGTGTGTGTGTGTGAGAGAGAGAGAGAGAGAGTATGTGTGTGGAGTGTGATGGGTGTTTTGCTGGAATGTCTCTCTGTGAACCACATGCATGCCTGATGCCCAAGGAAGGCAGAAGAAGGCATTTACAGCCTTTGGAACTAGAGTTACAGCTGGTAGTGGCCCCCACATGGATAGGAATATTACCAAAATCAGCTCTTGTAGAAATTAAAAGAAGTGGTTTTGGTAAAGTTGCCAACCAGTGGAACATCATACTCTCTCTATTCCCCACAAAAATGTCCTTAAGAGTTTTCTTGAGTAGTTACAGTAATTGGAGCTACAACCACAGTTTTTCTCTGGATATTTCTGGATACCACATGAATATGGAACATTATACCCCATGTGAGCCAAGAGCTGACATCTGACCCTAGCAGACAGAGACAATGTCCCGGCAGTCTATAGACATTTTAACTGAAGCCAGTAGATTTTAACTCAATGAGTGGTTAAGGAACACATGGAGTTGCTGAGAGTTTAGTTTGATAAAAGGTTTATTATAAAACTCAACTCAAAATTGACTGTAGTTCTAATCTTATAAAATACTATGAAGACAAAGATTTCAAAAGCGAACAACCTAGGACTGGAGAAATAACAAGCAGTTAACAGCACTTTTTCTCACAGAAGATTCAAGTTTAGGCCTATTACCAACAAGGTAGCTCAGAACCACATAGAAGTCCAGTTTCTGGGGATCTAACGGGTTTTTGTTTTTGCTTTATTTCTGATCGCCATGGCCACTAGGTATGCATGTGGTACATACATACATGTAGGCAAAACACTTAAACATATGAAATAAATAAATCTTTAAAAAGAAACATTTTTCAAATTAAGTCAAGATCTAAATGTTTTCATTCTAATACTTCTATTTGATTTGTATAAGTTAATACAAAAATGCTGTGTGTTGGGCCAAACATGTATTTTTGGGCTTTCTTATAAGTCCCCTACAAAGTGCCTTTCCTTTGAGACTTCTCAAATTATGTTTTCTCTGAAGATACAATTTTCTTTTATGAGTGATAAAATCTTTTTGCCAATCCCCTTCTAAGGCACCTCCTACTTTTAATGCGGAACTGCATTCTGCTCTGAAACACTAACCAAATAAAAATGACCACTCTTTCTGGAAGCAGCTAGCTAAGACCTTTTGAAAGCAAGCCTATAGTCTAAACAACAGCTTATTGCCTGGAACGCTGTTTTTGAAAACCAGAGTTCCCCAGTGGTGGTTCTTATTCAATTTCTTCAGGCCTAGAAGACTTGAAGAGAAAATAATGTTTACTTTGAATCATCTTAAGATTTTAGTTCAGAACATCTAGAAAGGTATTTAAGCCATTCTAGAAAACAGAATATACCTGTGTTTCTTCAGATTCTTTATTTGGGATCCACTAAGAATAGATTCCAAGCATTAACTACCACGGGGGTAAGAGATGATCAGTATAATTGAGAATGAATTTACCTTATTCAATGGCCCTTTAGGCATGCCTGTCTTTTCTTTCCAGCAAGAAAGCTCATGGGGGAGGCTGGCTTGTTGTGAAATGATATACATTCAGAAGAATTGTTTCCCAAATATCCTTCAACAACTTATTTGTCTCCTGAAGTGTGAAATTTAATTACCCATCTAAGACATGCATACGTAATCACATATTTTTATTGCATGAAACAGTTCAGTCTTTTAAAATATAAGAACAGAATCCCAGTTACAGAAACATCTTTGACATCAGAGATTTGTACAAGAAAACATTTACTAGCAAAACTGCTAGTGGGTATTGATTTTCCTTTTGCTGTCTTTTGGTGATGTTGAACATCCACTTGTTCTCAGGTTTTGCTTGTTATGTTGACCAATGAGTTTTTATTAAAACCTCATCATGCTGAGGTCTCCTACCAAATTCATCCTAATCTTTTGCCTATCCTATTCTTTGCTGCTTCTCATCGAACATGAATCTTCCTCCGCCTCTGAGCAAGATCGTGCCCTTCCCCGGCATTTTTCAATCTCAGCTCCACTTCTCTTGAGACAAGGTGACCACGAGTGAAAATGAGGCTCCACACAAGGACAGAGGCACACTACTTCTTCAAGAGGAAGCCAATTAGGTGTGAAATGGCCAGTCATATTTTTAGCCATCTCCTCACTTTTCTGAGGGAGATGGAAATGTCACACTAATCTAATGGTTTTGTTCTTAGAGAAAGCTGAAGTCATCCTCATGACCTCAGGACGAAAGAACAGAAGGCTCACCTACTGGGAAGTGGTGATATCCGCTTGAAATTTACTTTGCAAGACTTGTTGGAAAATTTGATCTGGGTATTAGATAGGGACCATATACAGTACTAGGACCTGTGTGTACAGAGGAGAAGGCGGTTGTCAAGCCAGGGGATAGGATGATAAAGAAGATATGATACTTACGCAGAACTTAATTTGTGCCAGTGACTGCTTTGTAGGCTCAGGAAGTGGTTAAGGTAATTTCCCCCAAAGCCTTTGAAAGTGGGAACTCTTGTCATAATCATCTTTATAGAGGACACAGAACCTCAGAGAAATTCTTCTACAACTCACTAAGCCCATGATTTTAGCTCTAATGCCTTGCACACAATCAGGCCCTTTGTTTTAAATTCTTTCTTTTTGTTTATTCCCCCAAATAATTTTATGAATATAGAATATACCTTTATTTTATGAATATAGGATGTAGAATATACCTTTCATTTTGCAGATGGAAAGCAAGTCCCAGAGAGCTGAGATGACTTCAAGTTCACATGCAATTCGGTCTGAGAGGTTAGGCCCAAACCCAGGTCCCCCGAGACACACTCAGGACAGCCTTTCTCAGGACAGACCCTAGGACGGTGCATGACACCTACTGCCCTCTCCTTGCCCAGAGCAAGTCTGAATGACCAATCAGAATCTTGCCCAAGGCAAGGAGTAAAGCCTGAGCTGTCTGTCACTCAGGGTTTCCAACTTCCTCACTTCCTTGCTTTCCTGTCTTTGGACTTCTTTAGCGCTTGACTGGACCACATCTTTGGCATTATAATCACCACTCTGCCTTCCTGCGAAGCTCAAATTGCCTTGTTAGTTCTTAGAGGAAGCCAAGTTTGTAAGCAATTGCTGAGTCCAGCAACAGTACATTCTCAAGGATCAATAATGCCAGGAAAGTCAGGAGCCAAGTAGAATGTAATGGTCTTGAAGGTCATGTAGGAATACCCTCTACCCCCACCCATCACACACCACACATCACCTCCACCCTCCATCCTGCACCCTCATTCTCTACCCCCACCCTCCACCCTCACCTTC
>NC_022030.1:47334689-47336358 GCF_000317375.1 Microtus ochrogaster
CCCTCATCCCCACCCTCCACCCTTTACCCCCTCCCTCCATTCCCACCCTCTACCCCAGCCCCACATCTCACTCATGAGAATTGTTTGTCATGTACAGCCACTGGTGTGTGGTGGTTTACAGAAGCTCACTATTGGGATCTTACGTGAGCTGAGAACTGAACATCTGGGATATTAAATAACTTGCCTAAAGTCAACAATGAGTGTGGCCATGTCACGTTGTCCACACCGAGTACCTCCGTGAGCAGTGCTGGACCCCAGGCCTTCATTCTAGGACCGTGCTCCTAAGGACAGCTAGTGCCACAGGCCGTTTTCTGCCTTTTTAACTTGTCATTTAGGGACGGTTATCTGCGTCTTCTGTCCATGATTTCCATACTCTCTGGAGGACTTTGCTGTAAGGGAACAGACAACGCGAACAAAAGCCCTGCCAGTGGTTCGCCTTTTCCTTTGGTCTCTGTTGTCATGGAGAATACAGTTGTCAGCCATTGTTTGCAGCGAGTGCAGCTCAGTTTCTCAAGTCTGCTAACTGAGTCCATGTATGGCTGGTCCAGTGACCAGCAGAACAAAAGGCTGCAAATCATCCGTCTAGAACATTCATTGAACGCCTCTGCACCGTGGAATCCTTCTCCCGATTAGGGAGCTGTCTCGGGAGTAATGTTCTCTCTAAAAATCATGATATACACAGCTCTATAAATCGACGGAAGACTTGTGACCATTAAACTTAATTGATACTGAATTTAGAGGAATGTGTTTCAATCATGTTGCCATTTTATTTGAAAATTAGTTTCTGGGATTACCTCTCTGCTTCTCTTAATATTCGAGGACATGTAGTACTCTGAAGTGACATATCTATGAGGCAGGGGGAAGCAGCTCTGAGCAGAAGGCCTCAGAACAGGGCAAACAAACAGGAGATGTTTCCTGGCACTGTACACAGGAGACATTAAACAGGGACTAAACGTTGGCTTGAAGTGAACCCAGAAACAGTGTGGTTTTATATTTCCCACCCTGTGTCAATCTATAGAAAGGCACAGTAGAAAGGAGGCCCCAGGATGTGCTAGGAAGACAATTAACTTCTTGAATATGCTCTCAGGCTTGAGAAGGCACAGTTGCTTCCTTGGGATCCTTGTCAGCAAGAATGCTAAAGAGCTTAGGTCTGTGACTGGCTGTGAAAAATACCATTGCTAAAGGAAAGATCGGGAGCCAGAGAGACGCACAGTGCTACAGAGTCCTAGCTGCTCTTCCAGAGGATGCTGGCTCCATCCCCAACACCTGCATGGTGGCTCACAACCATCTGTAATTCCAGGGAATCCAATGCCCATTTCTGGCCTCCTTGGGTACTGTATGCATGTGGTATACATGTAGCTAAAACACCCAGACATATAAAAAGAAAAGAAAAGAAAAAATTCTTTAAAAGTAAAAAGCAAAGACAGGGTGTCCTCAGGACTCGTGTTCATATGTGAACTGAAGTCACAGGTCCCACTGTGTGGATACTTCCTTGATATGATCACATTATCTGACCTAGAGCCATCAATGAAGCATTTTGGAAAAGTACTTAAAAAATCACAACTGGCTTTTGGGGGGCCTGGGCGGTTTGGATGCTCAACTTACTAAACCTGGATGGAGGTGGGCGGTCCTTGGACTTCCCACAGGTCAGGGAGCCCTGATGGCTCTA
>NC_022030.1:47336458-47358641 GCF_000317375.1 Microtus ochrogaster
GGGGAGGAGGCGGAAATCCTCAATAAATAAATAAATTAAAAAAAAAATCACAACTGGGATTTCAAACTGGTGCAGCCACTATGAAAATCAGTGTGGATAATTCTCGAAAAGCTAAAACTAAATCTACCATTTGACCCAGCTGTGCAGTTCCTTGGTGCATGCATCCCACTCCACAGATACTTTCTCAGCACGCTGCTATGCACGCAATAGCTCGGAAAGGGAAACAACCGAAATAGGCTGATGAATCGATAATGTAAATGGGGTACCTGTGCACCGTTGACCACTATTCTGCTGTAAAGAAAACTAATGAATTTGTAGGCAAACAAATAACACATATTCTCTCTCATCAGTGTCTCCTAGCTTCAGCCCCTCAGATGTTTATATCCTGGAATAGTTGCAGAAACCAAGAAAAGTAAAAAGGGACCATGGCCAGTGTAGGAGGTGGGGGGACAAGAAAGAGGGAAATAGAAGGGTACAGTGATATGATTGGGAAATAGAAAAAGGTGCATTCTAATTGAAGAAGGGGAGGAGGAATAATACAGAAGAAGAAAGGAGCATAAAATAAGTGTAAGGATGTCTGAAAATTCATAAGAAATCATACAATTAATTATTTACCAAAAATCCTATTATACACATAAGTCTTTGTATAAATATACACAAATAATTTAAATGAAAAAATTCTGATCAGGACTCGTAGTATTTCCTCCAAAAGCCAGAAATACTCTAATAAAAAACCCTAGCATCAGTCATGAGACACCCTTTTGTGAATTGTTGGTCAGGTTGTCAATGAGACTCTCTAAATGTTACAGCCTGTTACTGTTTCCCTTGGTTGCTCCCCAGAGGTGGAAGGTAAGACCCTATGGCTGAAGACTTCATGCCCTTCAAACACAGGGCCAGAGGCCCTTGAGCTGGAACTGACCTGAAAGGCTCCACCCTGAGGTCTAGCTTTCATGATGACAGAAGAAGCCAAGTAAGCTTGTAAAAGAACAAAGCAAGCAACAATCTTGCCTAGTTACAATGTCTATGAACTACGACAATAATCAGAAAGTCACAATAACCCTAAGGTGCAGACATGCATATCTTTGCAGTAACCAACAACTCTCTAATTGGACTAATAAGAACTGCTTAATGAGAGAGAAATTATGCCTGGTACTGGAAACCTAGCCAACCTTGGAGATCTTGGAGAGCCTACAATCACCACTTTATTAGATCAGCATAATCCCTAATAACATTCCAAATAATTGTCCTTATTAATACAGATGAGTGCAGTCCTCACCTCTCATCACTGAAACTTTACAACAGAGAACACTGCAGAAAACCACAACCAATCAAAATGCAGAACTGTGGAACCCAGTTCCAACTGATACATTCACAAAACAGTCCCACACCATAAGGCTCAGGGAACATTTCTGAAGAGAGGAGAAAAGACTGTAAGAGACAGAGGAACAGGGAGTTTGCTGTGACATTGTGTCTTGCCCATGAAATCCCATCAACATAAACAGAATGAGAAAGCAGCAACAGACATGCTAAAGTCTCAAGAAGCCTCTACCCTAAACAAATAAGTACAGGCAACTACAGAATTCAGAGAGTAAGAGAAATCACCTTTCTCAGAAAAGAGGGCACCAATCGGTTATCCAATACCAATGGTCAGCCCTGAAAACAGACATACAAATACATTATACTGACTGAGAAGTTTATATTTAAAAATATATATACATATATGCATTCCACAAAAATTAATGGAAAAAGAAACTATAAATTTGAAAAATAGTAAGGAGGGGTATTGGGGAACTTTGGAGGGAGGAAAGGGAAGGGAGAAATGATTTAATTATATTATAATCTCAGTAAAAATGAAAAAAATCCCCAAATCCATAATTGCTTGCATCTAAGTTACCCAAATGCATTTATTTTATTACCACATTTCAAATGCATTCATGGGGGATAGAAAATTTGCAAGAAAAAAAAAGACCTGGCTTTCTTTTATTGAACAAAATAATAAACCCACGAGAAGTATGTTTTCCTCAAAACCTTCTGCAAATGCATTATGGATATGGTAATATTTTCCCAAATGGGCCATACTCATGCCTCTCATAAAGGCCTTTCGAAACATATGGCTCTTCCTCTGTCTTTTCTTTACCATATAGAAATGCTAGCTTATTTGTATCGGTTATTAACGTTGCAAACTGTGCTTTTTTCAGCCTCTTTCCTCGGAGAATTACAATAGATGAATGAGGATCCATTGGCTCTGACTTTTAAATTTCTCTCAGTTTTCCTTACCCCTGTTTTTCTTTTTTAAAAAGTATTTAGTTAGCTCTATATATGTGCCAGAGTTTATGTATATGACACCTTCACACAGGAACCCTCAGCAGTCAGAAGGGACATGGGGTACCTTGGAACTGGACAGTTGTGAGCTGTCGTGTGGGTGCTGGGAACCAAACCTGGGTCCTCTGAAGAACAGTTAGTGCTCGTAACCTCTGAGCCATCTCTCCAGCCTCACTCCAGCCTTTTCCTAATATGTTATAAACACCAAAGAATCTGTGAGTCTTTCTGGCTAGACATAAGCTTAGACTGGAAATACTTGCCATTGGGACAGTAGTTTTGTTTATATTGACACTGTAAAATTAATTTGCATTGTATTTTTTACATGAAGCTGCTGGCTCTTGGTATTACACCTGGAATACTCAGTTAACTAAGTCTAGATAATTTAGTGAATTTACTCTACACCTAAATTCTTAGCTGGTAAAGTTTCAACTTTTTAAATATATTATTTCTTACTTAAGGTTAAGATCACAGAATATAATTTGAGATAATTTAGTATTCCAAGACAGGCAGTGCGAGAATTTGTATAATTGAAAATTATAACATGCACTTTGGTGATCTATGCATTGTCTTCTTCATTCTGTTTCCCAGAGTACCAGACCTCTGCTAGAAAGCGTTCCAATTACAAAACAAATGATATATAATGTCTGTAATTGCAGGCATTCACAGTCTGAGAGAGACTGATGAATTTACAAAAGAAGTGACCATTTTTCCTCCATTGTGAAATATTAATATTTGAAATAAGAATGATGTTATCGAAGGCCAAAAGATCAAGGACAGATTTGTTTCCATGGATTTGGGGTAACCAGACAAGTCTTGTTTGGGGAATTGACCCATGAAGGAATTTCTCGTCTCTGGTGTTTATAAATATAGCAGACATCAGATTCTTAATTGACATGGATTAGAACAATAGGTAAGATTTTATTAGTAAGAAAACTGATTCAAATTGAAGTACCGATTGGAAAAAAAATGTGCTAAGTCAATATGACTGCAGAATTGGCAGCATGAAGGACAAAAATGAAAGTCAGAGGGAGGACAAGCTTCTGTGACTGTAAGGATGAGATGGTCTTTATTTTAATTTATGACATAGAGCATTGGTATTGTACGTTGTTTGCAAATAACAACTCGTGCTCAAAAGAACTTCCTTAGATGCACACTCGACTGTTCAAGGAATAAAACCAAAATAGAATATTTAGAAAGTGGACAGGGATGCTGAAGGAACAGCTGGTTATACCCCAGAAATAGTCTGACAATAATGTGTAGTAATTGAAGCGGCGGGGCTGCGTCCCCAGCACCCCAGCCACCTCCGGCTAGCTTTACCTGAAATAATTACACGGACACTGTATTCTTTTAATCACTGCTTGGCCCTTTAGCTCTAGCCTCTTCTAGGCTACTTCTCACATATTAATTTAGCCCATTTCTATTCATCTGTGTTGCACCCCAAAGTGCGCTTACCGGGAAGATTCTAGCCTACGTCCATCCTGGGTCGGAGCTTCATCGCGTGTGCCTCAGAGAGCAGAGCTCTCGCCTCTGCCCGCAAGAGTGGAGCATCGTGTCTCTCTGAGGCGTCTGCCCCCGAGAGGGGAGCTGTCGAGTCTGACCTCACTTCCTCTTCCTCCCACCTATGTTTTAACCTATCAGGGCAAGCAGCTTCTTTATTTAATTAACCAATGACCTTCCTCCATCAATAATGTTCCCAACACTTTCCCCAGGGTGCCCCTGTGGTTGTTCCAATGTAATTGCCCCATAATCTCATAGTGAGTGGCACTATTAGGAGGTATGGCTTTGTTGGGTTTGGAGGAAGTGTATCACTGTTGGGGTGGGCTTTGAACTTTCCTATTCTCAGGATCCCACCTAGTATGTCAACTGATTTCCTGTTGCATGCAAGATAAAGGACTCTCAGCTACTCCTCCAGCACCACATCTGCCTGCACGCTGCCATGCTCCCCACCATAATGATAATGGACTGAACCTCTGAAACTGCAAGTGAGCCCCGTGAATTAAATGTTTCCCTTATACGAGTTGCTGTGGTCATGTTGCCTTTTCACAGCAATAGCAAATCCTCGCTAAGATGGCCCTCCTTGACTCATGATGCCATGGACAGCCCTGCTTTGGCACATGTGGATTGCAGATATACAGTCCCATATGTCCTTGTTTCCTCATAACTCTAAGAGAGCTTCTAGATAGTGCATCAGACGTGAGCTTAGGTCACGTGCCCACCCCAAGTTCCCTAGAACATATCTCCAAATTAGAGAGGGAATTCATGAGGTGATCAAATAAATCCAACAAATGTTTGTCGTAGTTTTGCAGCCGACTCCAAATACTTGTGACAGATCAAGAGAGTAGGGACTCTTTTCAAGGGAACATGCCCAGTGTTTCTACAACACAAGGGAAGTGTAGGGGAGGAAAACCAGAGAGGAGGATGAGAGACGCGGTGAGCAACTGACACTAAGCTTATTGTTGGAAATTCATCCATGATCCAGATTTGTTTTATAAATTTCATTTGTGTCTTGTGCTGCCTGATCTTATGTCAACTTGTCACACAAGCTAGAGTTGTTTGAAAAGAGGGACCTCAGTTGAGAAAATGCCTCCGTAAGATCCAGCTCTAGGCATTTTCTTCATTAATGATTGAGATGGGAGGGCCCAGCCCATTGTGGGTGGGGCCATCCCTGGGCTAGTGGCCCTGGGTTTATTTATTTATTTATTTATTTTTTCTTGGAAAAAAAATTCTGCCTCCTCCCATCCTCCCATTTCCTTCCCCTTCCTCCCACTCCACTTCCCCTCCCCCCACTCCTTTCCCCCTCTGTCTCCAGACCGAAGAGCAGTCAGGTGGAAAGTCCAAGATCCTCCCCCCTCCATCTAGGTCTAGGAAGGTGAGCATCCAAACTGGCTAGGCTCCCACAAAGCCAGAACATGAAGTAGGATCAAACCCCAGTGCCATTGTCTTTGGCTTCTCATCAGTCCTCATTGTTCAGAGAGTCCAGTTTTATCCCATGCTTTTTCAGTTCCAGTCCAGCTGGCCTTTGTGAGCTCCCAATAGATCAGTCCCTCTGTCTCAGTGGGTGGGTGCACCCCTCACGGTCCTGACTTCCTTGCTCATCTTCTCCCTCCTTCTGCTCCACATTGGGACCTTGGGAGCTTATTCCGGTGCTCTAATACGGGTCTCTGTCTCTATCTCCATCCATCGCCCGGTGAAGGTTCTATGGTGATATGCAAGATATTCATCAGTGTGGTTATAAGATAGGGCCCTTTCACGTTCCTTATCCTCAGCTGCCCAAGGCACTACCTGGGGACATCCCCCAGGGCACCTGGGAGCCCCTCTAGGTTCAGGTCTCTTGCCCATCCTAAGCTGGATCCCTTAATTAAGATATATGCTTCCCTGCTCCCATATCCATCCTTTGCAGATGATATGATAGTGTATATAAGCAACCCCAAAAACTCCACTAAAGAACCCTTACAGCTGATAAACACCTTTAGTAATGTGGCAGGATACAAAATCAACTCCAAAAAAATCAGTTGCCCTCCTATACACAAATGATATGGAAGCAGAGAGGGAAATCAGAGAAGCATCACCTTTCATGATAGCCACAAACAGCATAAAATATCTTGGAGTAACTCTAACCAATGAAGTGAAAGATCTATTTGACAAGAACTTTAAGGCATTAAAGAAAGAAATTGAAGAGGATACCAGTAAATGGAAGGACCTCCCTTGCTCTTGGATTGGGAGGATCAACATAGTAAAAATGGCAATTCTACCAAAGGCAATTTATAGATTCAATGCAATCCCATCAAGGTCCCATCAAAATTCTTCACAGATCTTGAGAGGATAATAATCAACTTTATATGGAAAAATAAAAAACCCAGGATAGCCAAAACAATCTTATACAATAAAGGAACTTCTGGAGGCATTAACATCCCTGACTTCAAACCCTATTACAGAGCTACAGTAATGAAAACAGCATGGTACTGGTATAAAAACAGAGAAGTCGACCAATGGAATCGTATAGAAGACTCAGATTTTAACCCACAAACCTATGAACACCTGATTTTTTGATAAAGGAGCTAAAAGTATACAATGGAAGAAAGAAAGCATCTTCAACAAATGGTGCTGGCACAACTGGATGTCAACCTCTAGAAGAATGAAAATAGACCCATATCTATCACCATGCACAAAACTCAAGTCCAAATGGATTAAAGACCTCAATATCAGTCTGAACACACTGAACCTGATAGAAGAGAAAGTGGGAAGTACCTACAACAGATGGGCACAGGAGATCGCTTCCTATGTATAACCCCAGCAACACAGACATTAAGGGCAACATTAAATAAATGGGACCTATTGAAACTGAGAAGCTTCTGTAAAGCAAAGGACACTGTCACTAAGACAAAAAGGCAACCCACTGACTGGGAGAAGATCTTCACCAACCCCGCAACAGACAAAGGTCTGATCTCCAAAATATATAAAGAACTCAAGAAACTAGACTTTAAAATGCTAATTAACCCAATTAAAAAATGGGGCACTGAACTGAACAGAAAATTCTCAACAGAAGAAGTTCAAATGGCCAAAAGATACTTAAGGCCCTGGGTTTTTTAAGCAAGCAGGCTGAGCAAGCCATGGAAAGCAAGCCAGTATGCAGCGCCCTCCATGGCCTCTGCATCAGCTCCTGCCTCCTGTTCGAGTTCCTGCCCTGACTTCTTTCCATGATGAACAGCAATATGATACTGTAAGTCAAATAAACCCTTTCCTCCACAGCTTGCTTTTTGGTCATGGTGTTTCATGAAGCAATTGAAACGCTAAGACACATATGTAGTCAGAATATATAAATGCATATTCAAATTGCATGCCACATGTAAACAATCAGCTATGATTTTTGTTATACAAATTTTTATTTTAAGAATTTGGTAGCTTATTTGGTGAAGATTATTGACTCTCTGTAGTCAACATGGAACCAAACAATTTAATCCCTTCCTGTGTGATGAGGTTTGAGATTTGACTAAGAATACTATGTCAAATAATGTACTTAGACAAGATCAAAAGAGTTTATGCAAAACCCTAATGTGTCTTCAGACTACTCTACACATAAAGTATTCAGGATAAAATGAAATAATGCCCAAAGCAGAGTCCACAATCTCTATTAGCATTCACACGGCCATTCTAGCACAGCTAAGCATCCTTTGTGGCTATAAATTTGAATCTTAAGAGAGACATGCAAAGCCGTGTTACTGCTTTCTAATCGGAACAGAACGTGAAGTTGATGGCAAGTGAAAACTCACAAATACATCTGGGAAATTTATAACAGGAACAATCTCAGCCATTGCCACCATTTAAAGGTTATGTCCATCATGCTGGGAAGAGGCATAAAGTTTTCACCCTTTTCAATAATTGGGTGTCACTGATGGCTAAAATTGTGCATGTCAATGATTCCACACTGATACAAGGAAATTGACGTACACTGTTCAAATGAAGCTAAAGTTTCTGTGCCTCAACATGTCATGCCAGGAATAATTACACAACTGTTTTGTTACCCTCAGCACTGCGCTGTGCTTTATACCAATCACCAATTCTCCCAGAGTTCCTTTGCTTGTTTTGCATAGCACAGCAGTTCTGGGATATAGTATTTGTAAAATGGTTGATGCTAGCACATGTTATAAATGGAGTCCGGAGCTCAGTAACACTGATAGAGCATGGGAGCATTTAGATATGACCCTCATTCTGTGTTCATTGCTTTAGTGTCATCAACAGAAAATTATAGGCTAATAGGTCCAGAAAGGACCTTAAGAGGTCAAACAGTATTTGTTGCAATCATCGGGTAAGCCCACACTGAATACATGTAGATCAACATCAATAAATTCCTCAGTACCCACTGTGTGTGTACATGCCTATAGGTGTATGTATGTGTATCCATGTGTGTGCATGTGTGTATGTGTATAAGTTTATGTGTATGTATATGAATTGTGTATTTGTATATGAGAGTATGTGTTTTTGTATTTTGTGTATGTTTGCATGTGTGTATGTGTATGTATGTGTATGAATGTGCACTTATGCATATATGTGCATGTGCTTGTGTGTGTGTGTGTACATGCTTCCCTGAATTTGCATGGGAGGCAGCAAGCTCAAGATACTTAGGCTATCTTTGTGAGATCTGCTTTCATAGCTTGATACTATTCATAAAGAATATCACATTTGCAGAGGAAATTTTCCAACGTGTATTAATTCTCAGAACATTAGTAAAAAAAAAGAAAAGTCTCAAGTTATTTTTTCATGCACAGACACAGCAATTAAGAAGTTTAAAGAGGTCTATAAATGAATGACTAAAGGATTAGAATCTGGAGGTCTTGACCCTCCATTCTTTTCAAATCTACTACTTGAAGGAAAGCTAATCTCTCACTTGTATTATCTTAATCCAGTAGATATCACTAGATCCAGTGGGACCAGAGACTAAACTTACAGGAACTTACAGAAGGTGCGCTTTCACATGTGTCTACCATGTGATTTTAATGATAGAAGATTCTTATTGATGTGGCATTCCCCTCTGTATGCTGTGAATATCATTGGTTAATAAAGGAACTGCTTTGGGCCTATAGTAGAGCTATAGGGGAACAGAGCTAGACAGGGAAAACTAAACTGAATGCTGGGAGGAAGGCAGAGTCAGAGAGATGCCATGTAGGCCCGCTGGAGACAGACACCTGAACTTTAGCTGGTAAGCCACAGACACATGGTGATACACAGATTAATAGAAATGGGTTAAATTCATATGTAAGAGTTAGTCAATAAGAAACTAGAGCTAATGGAACAAGCAGTGATTTAATTAATACAGTTTCTGTGTGATTGTTGGTTCTTGTGTGAACCAACAAGTGGCCTCCTTACAACATCCTATCGTCTGAGTGGTTTGTGCCTCTTCATGCCACTACCAGGCTAGCTCACTAATGGCTCTAGAGAAAAGGAGACTTGGAAATGAAGGTACAGAAGGCGCCAAACCTTATTCCAGTAAGGCCACAGGAGTATATATACAAGCATAGCCTTGGCAGGCTGGATATAAGAGAAAATGTCTACAGTTAGGAAGATAATATATTGTGTTACTAAAGAGCATTTTGGCTTTTGTCATCAGTGTTAACTAATACTGAAGGTCAGCTGTAGCCATTGAGCCTGCACAGGTGCAATGCAAGACTGTGGAGCTTGTACCATATTGTAACAATTATTACCAGGCAAACCCGTTGAAATGAGAACCGGATGCCTCTTCTTCGTAAATCTCACTTCAGATGTCCCTGTGGAACTGACAAATTGCCCAGGTGGAAGTCATCCCCTGCCAGGTTCCTGCAATTTTCTCAGCTTCACACAACTTTTCATTTTCTTGTTTCTTGTCATGAACATAGAAAAAAAAAAGAGCCACCTAATACCGCTGGGACGACATTTGCAGCATGGCTGCAGACTGAAGGTGCTGGACAAGTCAGGAGAGTCTTTTACAGCAGGAATTTGGAATCTGTCAGCTGCTTCACAACTAGCTGACAAGTATGGGGCGATTTCTACCACAAACAGGAAGCTCCCTCGTTGCACAGGGAGAGCAAGGCATTGTTGACTGACTGTTCCATGCCAACTGTGCAAACTTACCCAGGAGGCAATCCGCGCGGGTGTGATAGCACAAGGGCAAGAGGCAAAAGCTCACAGTCAGGAATTATTAAGCATTTTTTTCCCCTGAGAAGATGAATCAGGCAATGTCAATGCGGATGAGCAGATGCTCTCAGAGATCTGACAGGTGATCCATTGCTCCACTTTACAGCCATTTCCCACTCTTCCAGATGAACTTAACATATTTGTCAATATGCGTAGCTCTGAGGAGCAAGGTGCCGTGTGGGTGGGAAGTACCCAGCAGTCAAGCCATGATGGTTCGATGGACTCCTAAGCATTTTGGACTAGGCATCAGCATTCCATCGCCAGGATTGCTGACCCTGCCATCCTTTGCATTGGTGGTCAGACCATGTGGAAATTGGCCTATCCGTCGCAAATTCCCATAGCAATTATCTATACGGTAAAACACTGTTAAGGCATTTTACCAATGAGGATGTCAGTGGCTCCTGTTGAGTATCAAGAAGAGAACTGTGATCAACAGAAGTGGGTTTGGTGTAAGCAGCAGGAAGCTTGACTAAGAGTTGCTAAACTAATGGTTTTCTTTGTATAGTAAAAATTCTGTTTGGGGCATATTCATGTTTCATTTCTGCTCTCTCGCTTTCTCTTCTTTTCCTTCCTTTCTTCCTTCCTTCCTTCCTTTCCTCTTTCTTTCCTTTTTTCTTTTCTTTCTTTCTTTTTCTGAGACAGGGTTTCTTTATGTAGCCCCGAATGTCCTGGAACTTACTCTGTACACCAGGTTAGCCTCAAACTCAGAGACTCATCTCCCAAGTGTTGGGATTAAAGGCATGTGTCACCACTGCCAGCTCATTTCTATTTCCTGATAGACTGCGGCATCCCCACCCGACCACCGTGTCTGTAGGAAAAGAAGGAAGATGAAGAGAAAGAGCATTGTGATGTTGTTATAAGCTGTCCTCTTTACCCAGTACATACTGTGACCTCAAAGGTTCCCACTGATTTGTGCTTATATTTCATTGAAGCTACTGGGCCATGTACCACCTTAAACAAATGAAGCTGAAGGAAGTGACAGTTTCATTTCACTATTCTCTATAGTAATATTTAGCACAGGAATCCATTTGGGGTTAACTACTTAGCAGTGTCTTATCTGCGGGGCCAACATATATTCACAGATATTTCTAAGACAACTCATTCAACTAGTAGCTCTGTACCTAGCCCTCTTATTAGGCTGAAATGGCTTCTGTTAGGGGCTTGTTTGCTTTTTAAAATCCATTTGTATTATTTAATTTCATTTAAATGTTCCTCATGTTTGACCTAGTCAGCATAAGCTGGAGTTCAAGACTAGGTTCTAAACTCTCAACTCATTGCGCAACTGTCTTCCTGGAGACCTTATCCAGGCAATAAATATTCACTTCTCAGTCCTTAGCAGAAAACTTATAAATGTACATTTCCAGGCTGGGATGCACCTCTCGTCTCCAGGAGATTACAAAGGAAACTCAAATTTGGCATCTTTATAAATGAACACATGTTCTTTGCCTGTTACCTCTCTCTGTCCTCTTTCAAGGCTGTTTAGAGATTAAAATTCATTCAGCTGCAAGAACCCCAATCTTATTTTCTCTCCTGTATCCAATATAGTATCTACTATAATTATCTTCTTTCTCAGTCTTCATAGCTGTGGTCCTTTATATGCCACTCTGCTCAGGAGTCTAATGTCCTCATCCTGTCCATTCTTGCACCATCCACCCTGAACACAGTCTCTATGTATTTGCCGGATGAACCCAAGTCTCATTCTCCACTCAAAATCTCTCACTATGGAAGTAAAAGTAAAACACAGATCCTGAACGTGACTTGACGATCCCATTTGGACCAGCAACTGTTCCTGTCTCCAAGCACATTGTATACTGCTCTTTCCTCTCAATCCAGCTACACAGCCTCCTTTCTGTGTCTGGCACACACCCTGCTTCTTTGTCCCTGAAGATGCCACATAATGAAGTTCCCTCTTTGAGGACCATGTTATTCCTGTCTTCTTAGTGTATAACTAACTCTTTTGTATTATTTGGACATCAATGCTAATATTGCTTCTTCGGGAACTTTTCCCAAGATTGTTCTCACAGATTGATATATAGGAATTATGTCATTGCAAAGCATCTTCCTATAACAGAGCACACCCACACTATCATTTTAAATTGATGTTACAATTATTTGGTCAGTGGTTCTTTTCACTACCAGAATGTGAGTACCATGAATACAAACAAGGCAATGTTCTTCCTCTGTACCACTGGACCTTGGCGTAGTGTCTGGTACTTTTTTGACAGCTACTAGTTTGTTGGATTACATGATGGAAAAAGGGGAGCAGTGATTGGCCAGCGATTCTCTTTTGCAATGTTTCCCATTTGTCCTTCAAGTGCCAAATAAACATTTCTTTTTCACTCAAGATAAAGACGTTTTGTTTATTCTTGAAACTGTAATTTAATTAGAATGCTTCTCCCTTTCCTTTCCTCCCTTCAAACTCTCCCATATACCCTTTTCCACTCACCAAAAGCATGGTCTTTTTTTCATTAACTGTTACTGCATGCATAGATGTGTTTGTTTATATATATATACATTCCTAAATACAACCTGTTGAGTCCATATACTGAAACTTGTATGCGTGTTTTCAGGACTGATTGTTTGACACTGGACAATCAGCTGGTGTGCTCTTCCTTGGGGAAGACTACCTCTCCTCCCAGATTTACTCGGTTGCTTGCAGTTCTTTGTGTAGGGCTGAGTTCTCATGCAATTTCCCTGACCAGTTTGGCATTTTCATTGGTGTCATCATTTTTCAGCTCACATTTGGGTGGCCACGTTGGTGAGAATTTACAAAAGTAGCTGCTGCTATTACTAAGAGACATAATCCCACAGCAAACTGCCTTATCTTTCTGGGTCTTACAATTTCCCCACCCTCTCTTCGATGGTGTTCCTTGAGCCTTAGGTGCAGGAGTGTTTGGTAGATGTATCCATTGGGACTGGAATTTACAACTCTACATTTGACTGGTTGAGGCTGTGGTGGGTTCTAAACAGACATTAAGGCACCGACGATGCAGTAGTAATTGAAACAGAAGACAAGGTGCTCTGGCAGGCTGTATTCAGTTTGGTGGAACAAACATACTAAACCTGAGAACACAAGTTAGAGATATACAGTTGTGTCTACTTGAACACTCAGACACAAACGTGAGAGCAAAGTCTTTTACCACCAAACAGAAACACATTCTAAGGATTTGCTGTCTTTGTTCAGTGTCAACTTCCAGGTACTTTGCCTACCCCATGGCCTTTCATTTAGATTATTTTAGCCTTTGGGTTCACAGAGAACAGTGTTCTACCTTAAGTTGGCTGCTTCTCAATGAATTATGAAGGGGCTGAGTTCACATAATTAGGGTACGCTCTTGTCATAGGGAAAGTTGCTTTTCGGCAGGTTTCTAGCAGGCACCTACTTGAGCATCAGGGGCATTTACTCGAGAGGTCTGTGTCATTAAGAAAAGATCTTCCTGAGAATGCCCATAGCTAGTAAGACCATTTCTTTTCAGATCTGAAATGGTTTCTTTATGGCTACCATGGTACTGTCTTTTGAAGAAAGTGGTTCCTGAGACAAGAGACAGAGTTGTTGGCAACTCAAAACTGATCTATCATTTCTCTGAAAGTTAAACACTTTCCATAGATGTCCGAAAAGTGTACTACAAGGAGCCCAACTGCAGTGGCTTTGTGGTTTGTTATGTGTTATGAGCAGAGCTTGGAGAATTCCCTTGTAAAATTAGGTGATTCCTTGTCGGAAATCTACTTTGATTAGTTGTGTTCAACCTCTGGTAGCTTCTTTGCTAGATGTGAAAACTCTGGGTTGCAGATCTGAGTTCTCTAGTGATGTAGCTTTTACAGACAGCCACCACACCTGAGCATTCTAGGAATGGTCCCCGTGAAAGAATGAATATGCTGTGGACATCTGCCAGTCACCGCTGATTGTCATATGAACGTCCCTAGCTTATTATCCCTCCCCTAAAACACTATCTGTAGCCATATTAGAAGAACAATTACTCATACTGTTTCCTAAATTGAAGGAAGTTGGGAGTGAAGAGTTTACAGTTTTTCTCCTCTCTCCTGAGACTGGGACTATGCAGCATGTGAGAGAAGAAAGACCATTAGGATCCAACTGAAGCACCAGACGGCGATGAGAAATAGTGCTGAGTTCTGCTGACGGGCATAAGTTGTCTTTCTAGGTTAGTGGCCGTTCAGATAGCTCCATTCTCACCACTACCCTGCTACTTTAAGCGCCTACCACACATATAAGCCTCATAACATCCCTCCACAAGGCTCCTTGAAAAGAAATATTTGGTCAAAATAATTAATATAAGTTTAGCACATATCTTTAATCCCAGAACTCTAGAGGCAGAGACAAGTGTATCTTTGAGTTTGAGGCCAGCCTGGTCTACAGAGTGAGTTCCAGGACAGCTAAGGCTACACAGAAAAATCCTGTTTTGATAAAACAAAACAAAACAAACGAACGAACGAACAAGATAATTAGGGTGGTGTCTATAGCTTTCGATTCTCAAGGGCTAGAGAACACTTACACTTTAAATGTTTTATGTTACTATCCCAACTACGGGTTTCATTGAGACATTTTTATACACATGTTCCATCCTCCTACCTCACTGCCCTTCCCACCTATGGCCGTGTCTCTTCTTCCTCCCAGATACTGCCCCCTTTGTTTGAATATCACATGAATTCCATTGTTCTCCAACTCCTACTGTCTTAAACTCTTACTCCTCTCTTATGATCCCGTTTATAGTTTCATCACACACGTGAGCACAAGTGCACACACACACACACACACACACACACGCACAGGAAAAACACTCATACACGTAAAATACATGAGTCTCAAACTAGGATGGAGAGCAATCAAGAAGATACGTCTAGCCTCCAAGCTCATGTGGACACATGTGCATGCACACCTGCCTTTACATGTGTACACACCCATGACACACACAAATATGGTATGACCCGGTTATCATTGGGACAAAAACCTCAATACATTGACCAATTTGACCTTTGATCTGGCAGGACTCAGTTTCACGGGATTATTCATCTGCGGTACCTCTTTCCTTACTGCAGGTTGCCCAGGAATTCGTTGTCAGCTTCCAGAAGCTCCCCAAGTTCTCATGTCCCACCTTACCCCCATCTCCAAAGTCTGTCTCATGTGTTGCTCTGACTTACCTCCTTCTGTTCTTCTCCTGTCTCATCTCCCATCTGCTGTGTCTCCATTTCCTCTCATGTTAAAGAGCTCATGGGATCACACTGGGCCCGTTCTCACCATTCAGAGCTCATGTGATCACACTGGGCCCATTCTCACCATTCAGAGCAGCTGCTCTGTTCTCATGTAGGCTGGTTAGTGATATCAATTGCATCTGTAAATGTAAATCTCCTTCCCAATTCTTAAATTAGTCTGATTCTATAACCAAGGAATACTAAGTTTGGGGAACATCTTTAGATTTTTGACTACCACCCTGAGTTCATGCTACATGATTTTTATCACTCGATAAAAGTCCAGGAAATAAAACTGGAACCAAATGATTATAAACATAAACTTTAAAACTCTTTACCCCAAATTATATTAAACCAAGTAGAGGGGAAAGAAGCTACAGCAGGGGTTCTCATTCTGTGGGTCCGCCCCTCTGGCAAGCATCTATCTCCAAAAGTATTTACATTATGATCCATAATAGTAGCAATATTACAGTTTTGAAGTAGCAATGAAAATAATTTTATGGTTAAAGTTCACCACATTGTGAAGAACTGTATTAATGGTTGCAGCATTTGGGAAGGCTGAGAACCACTGGATTATAGAAAAGTTCATCAACATTGGGTGAGTACAAAAGACACAAAAGTAAAAACTGTTAATTATTTCTAATCTTATTAATCATTTTCACCCAATGGTGTCATAACACATTTCATTTTATTTTGTACGAGAATAGAGGCTAACCAAAGTACCCCAGCATATTTATTAAAGCATTCTCTAAAATGAGATTACAAGTATCAAGTAGTATATGAGTTGTCTTTAGATATTACATTTTTGCTTAAACATTTGTATGTTTATTTTTGTGTGCATTTTCACCAAAGGTTTAGCTTAGGAAAATCTCAACTATTGATTCCCTTGAAAAAAATCATAGAACAGTTTGCTCAGCATCCTGAGAAGCAGGGGTGCTGGTCTGAGATGCAATGGAGAACTAGGTATGAGGGTGAGTGGTATAATAGCAACACATGAGAGGCTGAGATTGGAGAATCGAGAGTTCAAGGCCAGCTGGGGGTATACAGCAGGGCCAGTGCAAAAGGAGCAGCAAAGCCAAATTGGGGAGTGGGGAGGAGAGAGGCAAAGAAGGGACACAAGTACACAGGTGATTGATTGGTCACTGGGACACACAACTTCTGTGGGACCTTCAGAAGGCCCTTTGATCTGCATCCCAGAGATTTCTAGAGAAGGAAGGGACAAAGATTTTCGATGGACTCCCATTTTGAACTATGGTTGCCTCACAATGTTAGACCCTCAAGTCACGTGGACATGGGTAGCAGCAGCTCCATCAGGTTTTCTGAGGAGAAATACAAGCTAGAACTGGGCAAAGATGCTGAGACCTCCATGGCACTGGGCACTACAGCAGTGGCTGAGCCAGTAGAAGCCGAGTGACAAAGCCCAGGTGTCCAAAATTACATCATTTACTTTAAATATGTTCTTTGTGTATACATAGAATATAGGTAAACATATAACTGCAATGCATACATTGCAGTACAGCATTCTTATATGCATTGATCCAAACCTTTGAAGAAGCAAAGGAAAAGATGAGATTAAATACACTAGAAGTGACACCTACAAGAGAAAATGGGAGGGCACCAGGAGATACTATGAGTCATCTGTCCACTCAGGTCTGACCCTGAGTGGAGACAGGGAGGAAAGAAAGGAGAATCAGTCTCAGACCGTGGGTCACAGAGTCTGGCTGGGCTGCCTTTGAGAGGCCTCAAGTCCAGTCAGAGCAGTTGTCACCTCAGTCATCCACTGGCTTCCATCCTTTCCGTTTCGTTTCACGTTCCCAGCCCCCAGCTCCTTCCTGATTGCTAAGCAAATGTCCCACTGTCCTTGATCCTTAGCATTCAGCAATGCTCACAGTCAGCCACTCTGTCGGCTCAAACACATTCAAGTATATGCACTTGCAGAAAAACAAACTACTGTAGCATGGGACCAGAACTCCATTTGCACAGGCATTTGTGCCTACTTGAAGAGCATCTTCCAAGAATGAAATCGGGTGAAGAAGCACGTTCTCATGCCGACCCGTAATTAACATTTCATGGAGGTGTTAAATACATGGCTGAAGTTTTAGAAACCCGCTTTCTGCTGAGAAACACATAACCCTATTCCCATTCCTCTGAAGGGTCCTTAGGAATTCTAACTAAAAGCAAGGAGACACTTGTGTTTCCAAGTCAGAGAAGCAAATGGCTTGGGGGCAGCTTCAATATTTGGCAAAGGCATGCTTCTTTTTCTCTTATTGCTCTGATTTTCACATTCTGACACTTCTGTCCGAATACCTTAAAGGGCTTCTGCTCTTTGGCTCCCTCACTCAGAGCTTCTGTAGTCAGCACGGGGCTTCTTCCAAGTAAATCTGAAGGAAGAAATGCTGAACCCGAATGTTGGGAGAACCCTTGAGAGCGTAAGTGTTCTGAAGGCCTTGTTTGTCTGGGTGAATGAGGGTGGTAAGAGCAGGTTTATGAAATAACTGCTTATTTAATTATTTCTGTATGGGGCAAGTTTTTCTGTATTTGTGCAGGTGACTGAAGTCATTTTATCCATTCTCTCCATGTCATTTTGCAATCAGTAGAGTGGCATCCTGTGTCATTTATGGATTTAAAACCAAATCTATAAATAAAAATAAGTCATATGAATGATTCTAAAGCAAATTCAGAAGATGCTAAATTAGAAAATATTCAGAATGGTCTAGGAATTTCCTGAATGCTTGTGGCGGGTGAGCATCTTGTGAAAAACATGGATCTCTTAATGTATCACTCAGACAAATATTGAGAAGGATGGAAAACGGGCTTCAGCAGCCAGAGGCTCTGAAGAAGAGCAAAGGAGACTCAGTTTCACTGGTGTTGGATATGGCCCAGAGCCATCTCTCTTTTGCATCTCTGGTGTGTCATGTGGACTTGCAGAAGACAGGGATGTGTTTTTGTAACTAGGTACACGTTTAAACCCTTTTCTGTCACACCAAGTAAATAACTCACCATGAAACACCCAGGAAGGGGCTGTAAACCTCAGTATGACATGGAGCCTTGTAAAATATTCATGTGTGAGCAATAAAGTGCTGCCCCATGACATCTGGGTTATTGGGTTGTTGTGGCCCTAGAAACATTTTTATTCTTCATGCTTGGTTTTCTCTTAAACTGTGAATCAGAGAATCCTCTAGAAGCAACCATCTAGGAGCAAACACTGTGATAAATTTGTCTCTCCTCAGCCCTGAAAGATTGCCAACTCTCATCAGTGTCCAAGATTATGGATGTGCCTGCCCGCATCTCCTCTTATAAGCAGGTCCCTACTCTGCATTTGGTATGGCCAAACACGAGGCTTTGAAAAGTAAAGACATTTGTCCAAGATTATCCTGTGGGGCTAGTCAGAAATAATAGACTAGAATTAAAATCAAGCCACCTGCCTTTTATTTCAGTATTTCAATGTTTCAATCTCTCCCTTGGACATTGCTTCTATTGAAAACTTGCATCCACACAGAGATTTCTTAAAAGACCTATATTTAAGGGTACTTAGTAGCCCGGCTATTCAAATGTCCTCACTCCAGCTACTGCAGCAGAGAAAGAAAACAAGAGGAGAATTTAATGCCCATTGAAAGCTGATTCAGAGCATGTAAAGGTGAAAGTGTGTGGTCGGAAGGCTTAGCTGCCCATTGAGTTCTTTTATTCAATAACTCAAGCAGCCTGTCGTGAGCTTTGTTAGTGCTATTAACACATCTGGCACTAGTGGCCATACATTGGGGACATTTTAGAATGTAAAAGTAGCTTTGTAGGCAAACTTGTGTTCAAAGAAACACTTTCAAAGGACAAAGCCTAACTTTATAGAGCACACCCCTCTTTAGGTAACTCAGCTCCACTGGGCTTTTGACAAAGTGTGTGTTAAACCTATATACTTTACATGCCGTAATGAAATATGTCCTCCTGTTCTGGATTGTGTTTCCTTTTAAAATAGCCCCTGTATTTCTGAGAAGATCCAGACATCAAAGACACTAGCATGACCGTCCGCAGTGGACAGAGAGACTCCAATGACTGTACTCCTAAAGCTTCGCCCCTCCTCACCAGAGCCAACATGCTAACCTGTGGGGATGACACCAGTGGGAGCCTTATGACAAGGTTGCTGGTTGGGTTTGCCCAGTAGAATTTAGTAACAAGAGGTCAGAGAGAAAACAGAAGCGGTCAGAGGAAGACAAGGTATTCTGTGTGTCTGTTTTCACCATCTTTTCGTCTGCCTCTCCAGGTTTCTAGAAGTAATTTCCAGAATGAGAGTACATGATGCTTGTCAGTAGGGAGGTTCTAAATTCTCACACTGACGGTCTGGCTGCCAGCCAATAGTCTTCTCTCTTATGTGACTCCCTTCAGGATCTGGTAACTGCATGCGCAGGCTAACACTAAATCAAGAGAAAGGCCCCAAGCCAAAGAAAGCATGATCAAAATGGATCAGGAGCAATAAAGTGCAAGACTACATGCGTTCTCGCGGGCCTTATTGCTGGCCTGTGCATGATGCATCGCGGAACTCTCCTGCAATGAAGACAAGGGACTGACTCTTTGTTCTCTTCTCTGTGGACTCTTTTCCTCCCCTGCTACTTTCCCAAAGACAAGTAAAGTCATAGGCAAGGATAATTTTTGAACCAAACTACAGCTCACCCCGAGAAAGAATACAAGGAATTGAAGGATCTTATGGAATTTATTCCAAGAAGTTGGAGGGGCAAGAGGTTAAAGGACATAACTAGCAGACATCAGGACATTGAGTATGTTCACACACGACAGCTCACCACTTGGCATCTCCCTGATGTGTGGTTCCCTGGCAAGGTTAAGCACAAAGCCATAGCAGACGGGCATGACAGTGGCTCCCATTCTGAGGCGAAGGTGTCTCTGGAGACTCAGTCCAGCCAACTGTTATGGCAATAACAAGTGTAACCATTTGCTGTGGCATTCATAGTCAGTTTCTGTCAGATTCTGCTTAGGGGTGAAACCATGTCCCCAACCCTGGCTGAGGACCGGTTGACTAGAGACAACACTCTGAATGCTGCCTCTTGGTTGCCACACTGCCAATGTCTGAGAAAGGTGGAATTTCCTTCAGCTAACTCCTCCGGGTCCTGTCTGACTTTGTGAAAGGTGTTTTGTCCTTAGGGATATTCTAGTGGCAGTGTGGTTTATTGTCTGTGAACCACACCACCTTCAATTATATCATACCATGCTTTGGAGCTCTCAAAGCACATTTGGACAGTTGCCTTATTGATGTCCATTGTGAGCCCCTAAAGCAGTGAGCACCTGTCTAGCGCTGGAGGCCCTTGACTCAACAGCACATGTTACCGATGCAGAATAATTTGCCAACCCCAGCTTGCCCTTGCTAAGCTACTGAGATCTGACAGGATCAGAACAGAAGGTGAGAGGCTAGAAGCTTAATTAAAGGAATAGTTTTGTTCAACCCATGCTCATCCTTTCCCCCTTCACCCGGAATGCTCACACATGCCAAGAAAATCACATTGAGGATGAGATTACGACCTAATGATCTCATTCTGGATGTGACATTATCTCATTTCAACGACCTGGGAAAGACAATGTCTTTTTTAGCTCTGGAGGAAATTTAACCAATGACAGAGCAAATTTACCTCAGACTTTTTGTTTTCCTGTTTTTTTGGTTTTTGGGTTTTTTCCAAGACAAAGGAGCCACGGCCAGCTATGTCAGGAAATCTAAACACTTTCCAAGTCTCTAATAAGAAGCTTGATGGCAGCAGTGCCTCCCCACCCCTTCTCTGCATGGGTTACTGCCATCCATATATGTCCTAGAAGTAAGATGTAGACATTCGAGGAGTGAGAAAATTATATGAGGTCTTTTTATTCCAATATCTGCTTTATTCCCCCAGGCAAAGGAAGGATTCCTGCCTTCTTCACAAAAAGATGGAGTATTCAACCTCATACACTATTACTCAATATTAAAAAAGATTTGGCCACTAAATAGCCTTAAAATACATCCCTCTCAGCCTTCCGTTCCAATGTGCTTTGGGTCACTTTCATTCATCTGCTCATAGCTGGCTGCCTGGATTAATTTTCTGGACTGAATATATTTCCTTGCATTACCAACATATGTGACAAATAACTAATCTGACTCATCAAAATGCATTAGAATGCAGTGTTCCAGCTACTGAAGGACATTTGAAATTCAGAGGTTGCCTTCCTAGTCTTCCTGCCAGTGACAGTAAGAAGTGTGGGGATGAAGCTTGCACCCAGTGTGTGCCTAGAATCTGCATTAGCCACGCTCTTATTGCTTTTCCAAGAAAACTTGGAACCCACCTCTATTTGTTTTGCACCCTTTAAAGTATTTTTCAAATTAAAATCTGAACTGTAACTGGAATAATTCCTGAGAAGCCTGGCATTGCCCAGAAGAGATCAATTATCCCAAATGGCGGCAAATGAGTATGTTTGATACCTAGTATAGTTTCAAGTATCCTAAATATATCATTTCTTTTCTAGGCCTATTTCCATATCATACACTCCAGCATGGGCCTTCTAAATCAGGAGGTATTTAGGCTGTCTTGGTAATAAATCTACAAGAGCTGTAAACGAATATGTGCAAAGACTGTGTAAGTGTCTAACTGGGCACAATCGGCGTCTATCAAAGGCTCTCTGTGTACATGCAAAGACCACTGAGAAGCTGATTCATACAGTTTCTCTTGGAAGAAAAATGAAGTGATTTTTACAACTATGTGTTATCAGATACATATTAGGAACAGGATGAGTGTGAAGAGCTGTCACCCATAACATTCCAATGGCATTAAACACTATTCTATACATAGACAAATGCATCAAGCCTTTTAAAAGTCGATATGCTAATGATTGACTTGTGATTATTTTTCAAATAGTGGTTTTCTATTATTTTTTTTTATTAAGAAAGAAAAAAAAATTTTCCACCTCCTCCCAGCCTCCCACTCCTCCCACTCTCCCCACTCCCAACCTCCCCCCCTCCTAACCT
>NC_022030.1:47365678-47398868 GCF_000317375.1 Microtus ochrogaster
GAGCTGGGGGAGGGGGGTTTGCGCTCTCTTCCGGGACACTCCGCCCCTGGATAGCACAGACTCACCCGTCCAGATGGGATTCCTCAGCAACTAAACAGGGCCACCCGGTAGCCCAATGATCCGGTGACCAAAGGATGATCGGAGCAAAAGGGGGGGGGGGATTCAGAAGAGCACAGGAGAGCCTGGCGCGCGCAGGAGCTGAAGGTTCCCGGGCTCCCTTACAGGGGACCCTGAGGCCTGCCCGGTAGGCAGGCACTCACCGCTCTCGGTTTTCTATTATTTAATCTTATTTGCTCTCAGGAAGTTTTCATGCACCCATGTTTTCATCATTACATGCTTGGAGCTCTCTCTCTCTCTCTCTCTTTTTTTGTGGGGTTCACACTGGATTAAGAGCCTACCAAGAATCCAGGAGCTGCAGAGGCAAGCATTTCCCACAGACTTTCTTCTAAACTTGAGAGACCTGTGACCTGTTCTTTAACATCTAAAGAGCAAAAATTGCCCATGGTTTACCTCTGACGGTGATTGTGAAGGGAGGGAGGAACCTCTCATAAAAATACCACAGAGCCCTTTGCCAATACAAAGTGTGAAACGGACACAGGTGGGCATTTGGCTGGGTGCGCAGGGAGGCTGCAGATATTCATTATCACACCATGGAGACGCATGCCTCCCTCTCACACATTCCTGGAGAGAAGTGTTCTGATGCAGGTGAGCTTGCCAGGCCTGCAGTTTCGAGAGCTCAGCGAGAGCAAGAGCTATTCCAGGAGAGTGTGCAGTTCAGTCTGTCAGCCCATTGGAATTTGGGGTCTGCGGATCTGCGGGGTCATTTATTGGTCCCTTATACACCCAGTTTCAATATTTTTGACGGTGATGATAAAGTATCATGTTGAGAATACCATGGCCCACTCTATACAGTACTGAGCCACCAACAGAAAACACTCTTTCTGTTGTCACCCAGAAATATATGCAGAAGTTTAGAGATATTCAGGTAAAGGGGGAAAATTAAGGAAATACACAATATACCTCCTCATTTCAGGGCCTTACAGTGCAATCGGAGCAAAAGCAAAGGTGTCCAGTATCTAGGAAGTGCTACAGGCCTTCAGGGGGTGGAGATTTACTCTTCATTAAAATCCAGGCCTCGTCTTGTTCAGGAACTTAAGAGGAGGGAAACACTGGCCACAATATAGATAGACCTAAATTGAATTTGGATTAGCCAGGACTAATAGCAAGATGGGTCAGCATTTCTATTGCACGGGATCAGGGTTTAAAATTTCTTAAAAGGGAATGGTCCTTTTAGAGAAAACTCATTTAGCACCATGCCCATTTGTGCGCTCTTTGTGAGCAAACTACCTAATACATGCTGTCTTAGTTAGGAGGATGTCTTAGTTAGGGTTTCCAGTGCTGTGACAAAACACCATGACCCAAAAACAAGTTGGGGAAGAAAGGGTTTATTCAGCGTACACTTCCACAGCACGGCTCATCACCAAAGGAAGTTAAAAAAAAAAAAAAAGGAACTCAAACTCAAACAGGGCAGGATTCTGGAGGCAGAAGCTGATTCAGAGAAAATGGAGGGGTGCTGCTTATTGTCTTGCTTCCCTGGCTTGCTCAACCTGCTTTTTTACAGAATCCGGGACCACCAGCCCAGGGGTAGCACCACCCACCATGGGCTGCACCTTCCCCCATTGATCACTAATTAAGAAAATGTCTTACAGCTGGATCTCATGGAGGCATTTGCTCAACTGATGCTCCTTCCTCTCTGATGACTCTAGCTTGTGTCACGTTGACACACAAAACCAGCCAGGACACATTTGCTGCTAGAATCCTAACTGGCACCATTACAGTTATTCTTTCTAGATGAGGATACCTTCTAGCCCACTGAAAACATTTTAACTTCTCTGCAAGTCTAACTGCTTTGGGACAATTTGAGTTAGAACTCAACAACTTTGAACACAACTGGATACAATGACTGGAAGAGTTTTGTTATTCTGAATTTTCCTTGACAGAGGCAAAATAAGCTGTAATCTCATCAGTCTCTCCTTATCATTGCTAGCCTGGGTGTTGGGCTGTCTCCTGAGCAAAAGAGGGTAAGATTCCAAAACACCTTCTACCTAGCCTTTGTAACTGTGGCCCTGCTTGTATCCTTTATTAGCAGATGTCTGGATAAGGAAATGTCATCAGCCTAGGTGAAGAGATCCTAAGTGCTTGAACGAGGCAAGCATCCTCCATCAGTCAGGGAATTCAGACTGAGTTTGGGTCTGAAGAGAAATGATGGGTCTGAAAGGTATAGCAAGAATGTTCAATAAATTCTTGTGGGGCTAAGTTGGAGGAGAGCAAGGATATGTAGGTGTGGTATAATGAATGGCTATTTGGTCTCTGCCCCTGGTTCTTGGCATACAGCTCCTAAAACCCTTGATGTGCCATTGTGTGTGCTGCCAAAATGACTGATGTCCAGGAGCTCCTAAGAGCCTCAGGATAGGGCCTGCTTGTCAGGGGAACTAACCATATCATTAGAGGGCTAAAACTCTCAGGCCTACTCTCATTGCCCCCAGGAGAAGGAACTGAAGGTCAAGTTGATTGCTGGTGGCCAATGATATAATCAAGCATATCTGCATGAAAGAACCTCTAGAAACATCCCCAGAGGACCGGCTTCACAGGGCTTCTGGGTTGCTGGAGGGGACATGGAAAGTGCTCATATCTGCCTAACATCTATAAGAGGTGGGTGGTATCTCTTAAAAGTGGGTGTTCACCCCAGCCCTTACTATATCCTTTGTTAGAGTATGGCAGTAATTGCAAGTCAGTGCTTCCTTGAATTCTGTGAGCCTTCCCAGCCAATTAGTCAGACCCAAAGCAGGGACCCTGGGAATCTGATTTGTACTTGAGTAGCCAGAAGCACAGCTGCCGACTGAGTACATGTGACTTGCTGGCAGTGTGGAACAACCCGGAGAGACTGAGCCCTAATCTGTGAAATCTGAAAGTATCACAAGGTAGTGTCCAAATAGCATTAGACTGGAGGACACTGAGTGGAGGTTCACTAGAAAATGTCTGGTGTATGTGGAAAAGTCATACCCTTCCAGCCAACACACACACACACACACACACACACACACACACACACTACATTTGGTGAGCAAGCAGTGGTGAAGTCTTTGGAATTATACTGAGAACATCAAAAATGAAAATATTGGTTTTTTTTTTTAACCTGTCTCAAAAAGGATGAAAACAGAAACCCCAGAAGGACCATGACCTGAATAGAGGCAGAACCCTGACAAGGATGACAGTAGCTGCCGACATTAAGTGAGCACTTATCACATGTTCTGTTCAGTCCTCACATACTTTCTTTGCATAAAGGACCTGTTAGCTTTGCAGACCATATGGTCTCTATCACAGCTATTTGGCTTTGCCTTCCTAGCATAAAACAGCCATACACAATATGAAAATGAGCCGGAATGGCTGGTTTCAGCTTCTAGTAGACTAGCAGACCAGATGTAGCCCAAGGGCCACAGTTTGGCCCAATCATTGCTCTGGGAGGTGGGTGGTATTATTCCCTTCACCACAGACATGCAGAATCAGGCTCAGCTGCTTGGAGAGAGAGTGCTTTAGTCCCCTGGAAGAATACTCATAAAGAGCAAGCATGAGCTGCAGCCAGAAAAGAGACATGGAAAATGCCCAGCAACCAGAGTAGCTAACTACGCGCAGATAGCCACCGGGCACCTGATGCCTCCAGAGAGTGTTCACACGGCAGCTGGAGAAAGAGTGGCCATGGCAGGCTTTGTGAATTTTCCAGTTTGGGAGAACACTGGGCCTGAAAATATTAGGAGGAAAGACACACCGCCTGGTGGAGCCTTCAGCTGCATCCCTTGGGACCATATCTCCCTCATCAGTTTCCTGCTGAAAAGACAAGGCAGACTGGTCTTCAGCAACTGGGCAGTCTTCGGCAACAGACAGCCCTGCAAAAAGCCTCTGTTTGGCCGGGCGATGGTGGCGCACGCCTTTAATCCCAGCACTCGAGAGGCAGAGGCAGGCGGATCTCTGTGAATTCGAGACCAGCCTGGTCTATAGCGCTAGTTCCAGGACAGGCTCCAAAGCCACAGAGAAACCCTGTCTTGAAAATCAAAAAAAAAAAAAAAAAGCCTCTGTTTCGCTCACTAACAAGCGTGCAGTCTTGGGCATTGGGCAGATGGGCCTCTGGTGCTCAAGAGCCCGTGATCGAGCACAAAAGGAGCACAACAGATTTTACATTAGCACAGATATTCTGAAGTGGCTCTGCTCCTGCATCCTCAAGACGAACACATCGAATTGTATATTTGCTATTGAGGGCTTGCATTTGACACTCCTTTAAGGTTACAGTCCTCTGCCGCTGCCTAACTTTGGGTATTTACAACCTCATATTAGTAAAATAAATATGAGAAACAAGGAATAGGGCCAGTATTTGGATGATTAAAAGTCTGATAGCTTCACTAACACAAAAAAGAAAAGACTGGGAGAAAACAGTTTTGACACTATACTTATTTCTGTCTCAGGGGAAAGACCAAAATCACAATGATTTCATCATTCCTGGCCAATTTTTCTAGCTGTGGGAATTCATAGACATGGTCTACAATTGGGACAAGCTAGTAGCTTTCATGCTATTTTCCTCAGAATAAAACAAGAAATAACTTACAATCTGCTAAATTTTCTGAGCCCTACCTTGTGTTGAAGCAATGTAAACACTTTCAGCTGGCCTTGCTTTGGTGTACCGCTGCACCAGAGTGCAGGCTTTGCTTGAGAATGACAGTGAGCCCTGTTGGTGCTTAGTGAAGGTTTTTTTTTTTTTAATTGGACTTTTCTGACCTGAATCTTCCATGATGTCATTATGGTTAGCAAAAATTCATCTTTGAACTCAAGTAGTGTGTTCTCAATGTAAGAGGCTATTAGCCACACATATTTGCTTAAATGTAATCCCAGGAGATTAAAAATTCACTTCTCCAGTGTCCATCATCACGTTGACTGACTGCTATTGTATAGCGGTCACACTGGAAGCACAGGCACAGAACATGTCCATAACTTACAGGACTTCCCCAGAGGGTACCGGCAGTATAAACCGGTTAATGTAGGCAGTCAAGGTACTCACTTCATAGCCTCTCCCTCTGAGAGCCTACCTGAAGGAACTGAGGGCCATAGGCCAGTATGGTGACAAGGTGAAAATCATTGCTGGCTTCATCGTACTTAGGCTACCCGGCTTAAAACTTTACATATTAACAAACCTGCATGAAAATAGAGACACGAATAGATAACAAAAATAAAGCAATGAGAAACCACGACTGTTTCAAATGATGGGAATATGAGCAGTCATTTAGTTTCAAGCGCTTTGTAGTGGATTGTCCAGTGGTTTTGTCTGCCCTCCGCCTCCACATGGGGTGCCCAGGAGACACTCACTGCTTGAGCTCCTGGAACTAGCCATGCCTGAAGCTCTTCATCTAATCCAGCTGGATTTCCTCATTATATGAGCCATCTAAGCTGATGGAATTGGGATGTTATTGCTTACAACCAAACAAACACAAATAGTAATTTGTCACTTTTATGATTTCTATACCTTCTGCAGTGTGCATGCATTACTCTTAAAAGATAAAAAAATATTAATATTCAGAGCTTAAACACAGTCAACAGTGTTCTACTGTGTTTTCTACATCAACCATGTGCTGGTATTCAAGAGCTCCTACTGAGCAGTGTATCTGAATAAGCTAGAGTTGATTTGCAAAAATCCACAAGGAACACAGCATAACCTGCCAAGATAACTTTGCTTATTAAAGGGGAATTTGAGACAACTGTTACTGCTGAATTGTTTGGAGTTCTGGCAGAAACACTCCCAAAAATCTGATTGGAAGGTCTTTGGTAACTCCTATGGTCGGCTTTGGTTGTAAAATACAAAATAACATCTCACTTGACCAACAAAACCCAAATTAGCATAATTTATCATTAGAGAGAATTCTCATCTGCTAATCTGGCTCAGTCCAAGGATACTAAATCACAATTTTCCATTCTAACAAATGAGCCTATTTGCAAGTCTTCTAACACACATAGGTTTGGCAGTTGAAAGGAATCTACATGACTTGGCTCTAGGCACCGGCTAGGGAGCTTGCCCTGGGATGGTATTTTGGTTGGCGATGCCACTGAGATTTTTGAATCGCCCCATTCAAAAGATCCTTCTTCCTTCTTAATTGGCTGGCAAGAGAGTCACATGAACACTTAACAGCTCTTTACCTGTTTTGAAACTCTGCTAAGCATCGAATATGTATGTCCCCTTGCCTATAATTGTTCACATAACTAGTCAAAAGCTAACAGAAAATGGCCCATTGCTGAGGGCTCCTTTTGTGTTTCTGGGCTTTTATGGTGAGTGTTTTGGCAGTGGGTTTGACTGGGACTTTAAACACATTAATCCTCCCCTTGAAGTCACACATTCCAGTTTGCTTGGAGGTGCCAGGGTAGTGTTGGCTGGAATGAGTTGCTTGCTGACCCAGGCTCCCCCAAGAAATTTGTCACTGGCTTGCTATAGCAACCGGCAGCGTGGCATTGTACTCCGGCTTCCAAGGGGACAGTCGGCCCTCAGGCAGGGTCGTCTAAGGGCAGGGCATCTGCAGCTGTGCAAAAGGAAGTGATGGCCTGAGGGAGGGGATGCTTCATACCTGCTCCTCACGCAGCCCCTCTTCCTACTATTGTTTTCTGTGGACTTTCCCTTCTCAGTTCCAAAAGGCACAAGTTTTCTTCCCCCTCCAAACTGGTTCTTGTTTTGCAGCAGTTTGTGACCCAGGTTCCCAGCATGGCTTGCCAAGCCTAGGATGGCTGTGGCTTATGTAATCTGGGTATTTCTTTCAGCGTTGTCTTGTGGGTAGGCTACACATCTGTCAGATGTCAGAGGGCCTTTAAGTTTGCTATCCTTTGCTCTCCCATTTGACCCTCAGGCCCTCTCAGCCTTAGATAAGGTAGGAGTCTCCCAGAGTTTAACAATGAAGAGATTATTGTATTTCTCTCTTACTTTAAATCTAATAAGATTTTTTTTTCTTTTTCATTTGACTTTTTTAGTTCCAAGAGCTGCTGTGAATGACCATCACAGAGGAAATGAACGGCCGCAGTGCTCCGAGATCATAGAATGAGGGTCGTTGTAAGAGTCCATCACAGTGCCCATCACCAAAAACAATTATACTAGTTATCTATGGTTGGGGATTTTTATTTAACTCCTTCAAGGAAGAACAATTCCAGTTTTCACTGGTAGAAATAGTCATATAGTCTGATATTTGTTGTGATTATTAATAATGATAATTATTGTGATTTTTGTATGCTAGGTACTCTGTTAAATACTTCAGATAGATTATAAGACCACAGTAGAGTCTGAATGTTGTTATAATTGACAAAGGATAGTAATGTTTACTGTGATATTTTCATGTATGCTAAACACTATGGATAGATTACATCATCTACCCTTACAACCAACACCGCAAAGCAACTCTTTATGAAGACTAAAGTGACTGCACCAGAGGACACAGGAGGGTGACTTCACATCTGATCAAGAACACGGAACTTGTCAGCATGCAGAGAAGTGTGAGCTGAATGCTGGCCACAGATGGGGCTGCACATCTCATCTGAAGCTCAGGGACCAACTCAGAGGAGAAAGTTCGTCTCCCTGCAAAACCACTCTGTCAACCTAAGAGGGCTGTGCTAGCTAAGTAGGAGTCTTCTTGAGTTGTTCCTTTCCAGCCCATTAGAAATGCTCCAGAAATGTTAGCTTTTATTTACTGTTAGGTTCTAAGTTGAAATACTAGGAAGCTTAAGTGCCAGCTCTGTTGAATTTTTCTAGTCTGATCTTTTTTTTTTTTTTCCCTTTCTTTCTTTCTTATTGTTAAACAGCGTCTCTCTGTGTAACAGCACTGGCTGTCCTGTCCTGGAACTCACTTTGGAGACCAGTCTGGCCTCAAACTCACAGAGATCCTTCCAAGTGCTGGGGTTCAAGGTGTGTATATGCCACTATTATCCCAGCTAGGTCTGTTTGATTTTAGATTTGCCTGCATGCATGTATGTGTACCATATGTGTGTGCCTGGTACCTGAGGTCAGAGGAGGGCCTCAGATCCCCTGGGACTGGAGTTATAGATGGTTCTGTGTTGTGCTGGGACTTGACCTTGGCTGATCTGCTGTAACAAGTGCTCCAAACCTCTGATGCATCTCTTTGTCTCCCAAACACTTTGTTTGACAAGGTAAACAAAAACAGTCTTTGTGGATGACAAGCGATGGAAATAGCTTACAAGCTGATCATTGTTGATGACCCCAGCCCCACTGTTGACTCACGCCACCTCCGGGTTAGCTTTTCTTTTTGGTTAAAACCTTTTCCTAGCCGGGCGGTGGTGGCGCACGCCTTTAATCCCAGCACTCGGGAGGCAGAGGCAGGCGGATCTCTGTGAGTTCGAGACCAGCCTGGTCTACAAGAGCTAGTTCCAGGACAGGCTCCAAAACCACAGAGAAACCCTGTCTCGAAAAACCAAAGAAAAAAAAAAAAAACAAACCTTTTCCTATATGGAAGGTGGTGTTTGTTCAAAGTTATTTTTGTCTCAATAAGGCATCTAGACTCTGAAAGGCCAGAGCTTTGAGAAGAAGGGACAAGGTGACATGACATCACCAGAGAATTTGAGGACATGAGCACCAAATAGAAGTACCTCACCATACACACACACACACACACACACACACACACACACACACACACACACACACTCGAGCTGTTAGGGAAGCCTAGGGGTGGTGATGGGGCTGGGGGGCAGGAAAGGAGCTGTTCAGAGCGGAGGGGAACCTATCTGCACAGTGCATGAAGCTGTACTAGGGGACCGGCACATGCCAGGAAAGGGCTGTGGGTGGGGCGCCAATCCACAAAAGCACACCTTGGAGCCCAGAGAGCAGGTGTCTGGCACCTCAGCTTTGCAGCCGGTGTCTACCTCAGCTGACATTTCAAAGGCATAACGGTAGTGTGTATCTCTGCCAAGGATTTTGATGTGAGATTTAGACAGTCTGGGCAAACCTACCCATTCCACGTGAAAATTGGCTCCCTTACTCATACAATTAAGAAGGATACAGAAGACCAGAGGGAAAGGTTGCTATTTCATTGTGGTAAGTTTGGGTCATAAAGTTTGCTTTATAGCATAATTCTGGATTGCCAAGTTTTGTTCTGCTGGAAAACAAAATAAAACAAAAAGAACCTCAATGCAAACCTTTAGATGGAGAGTTTTCTCTCCATCTAAAATGGCACTGGTCACCATCTGCAAAGTTAATGGTTGACCTCTGCAGGGTCAGAAATTTCATAGGTGAGAGAAGAGCATGGTAGCCTGGGAAGTTGTTAGGAAGAATCAAACTTGGAGGCTTGCTCTTCTTTGATTAAAGCCATGTCAGAAGATTCTTCCAAAACACTCTGCTCCACGCTTGGACGAGTCTGCTTGGAGGTGACTGTAGAGTGGATTGGTCCTAGCCTCTCAGGACTCCTGGATGGACTTTCATTACCGAGCTTCCTTAGGTCATTTCCCAGAAAATCTTCACCCTAAGGACTGCAGGCCAGTCACACTCCATGATGCTCTGCATGGCTGACTCTGTGAGCAACCGTGTCGCCCAGAGCTGTGAGCTCCACCTTCCCAGTGCTCCCTGTGGCAGTAAAGACATTGGAAGAGAAGGTGTGCCATTCTTCTTGAAGTAGGATTTGTCTCCCTGAAGATAAGCAGCCTGGAAGGGTCCTATGACTGGAGCAAATTCCCATTAATAACGAATCTGTGAGACATGGATGTTGAGAACTGATGGGTCCCCAAGCCAAGGATGAGGTGAGCCCTTGGCCTTTTTCATGTCACTAGTAAGCTGTGTGGACCTGCTTACTGCTTCAGAGAAAGCACACAGAAAGCACATGGGCAGAAGCAATTTCTTAGACCCTGACATCACAGTGAAACAAACTAGAGAAGTAAGAAACGCACATGGTAAACTCTCCTACAGTTTAGGTGTGACCTGGACCCAGAAGTCACCCTTGTGTGCACAGAAGCCTTGTGGTGTCATATGCCTCCTAACCAATAGGGCCTAGGCTACGGTTTTCAGGATTCATCTCTCAAACACATAATTTATTGAACATTAGCTTTTATTGATAGTGTGAAATCTATAGCTTTCACGTTAGCGGGGACTTTAATCAGGTGTGCTCAGAG
The DNA here is from genome assembly GCF_000317375.1 of Microtus ochrogaster. NCBI lineage: Eukaryota > Metazoa > Chordata > Mammalia > Rodentia > Cricetidae > Microtus > Microtus ochrogaster. The sequence continues at coordinate 47,375,873 of NC_022030.1, forward strand.
GGTCTGAGCAAACGAAACCAGGCTCTTGTCCCAGAGGTGCTGAGTGATCTGAATTCCCAAAGCCCACCCCCTGTCAGGCCTGAACCAGTATTTATTTCTCTCTAACTGGAAAGAGTGACCAGAAAGCTATAGTGGCTGGGTTTTTCAAGACCATTTAATAGCCAAGAGTCACTGATGCATCCTGCTAGAACTGGCATTTGGGCTTGAGCTGTGACTTCAAAGTTTCCTTAATCCTGAACCATCCCGAGTGATCAGGGGACTGCTTATCAGTAAAGACAGAGCAACTGAAGACGTTCTGAAAGGGTCTCTATTGTTATAGGAAAGGCTCCATGCTCACTCAGGAAGGTCTGTGTCTGTTTAAATGCTATACTTAGGAATCAGGTTTTATTTCCCCAAGTCTTGATAGTGAAGAGCTAAAAAGGAAGGAATTTTAAATTTATCTAAAGCTAAAGCATGTTTGAAGCCCTCCAGTAAACAGTTTTGGCGACTTAGCAAAATATTCAGATAGCCCATACCATTACATAGACATATTCATAGATTGTGACTGGGTACACAAAGCTTGCGAAAGATCAAGCCAGCTAAATCACCAACGTGGATGGGGCAGGCTTACAAATCCCACCTTCTGGCTGAGAAGCTCTCTGCCAGCAATGGCTGATGTGGGAGAGTTGGTTCTCTGGTGGGTGTGATCACAGCTGTGGGAGAGCCAGTTCTCTGCAGGGTGACCACGGCTGGGGAGAGCAGGTTTTCTGCAGGATGTGACCACTGCCATTGGGGAGCAGGTTCACTGCAGGGTGACCACGGCTGTGGGAGAGCCGGTTCTCTTAGGGTGACCACGGCTGGGGAGAGCGGGTTCTCTGCTGGGTGACCACTGAGAAGCTAACTCTGCTTCAGAGGCTGGCTCTACAGGCATGTACATATGGGCGGCACTAAGTGAACTCAGTCGGGGGAAGAAAGAACCTATGGGAAGAAAGGTACTAAGAGGATAGGGAAAGAATTGGAGGAGGGGGGAGGATGGGTGGTGGAGTTTATCAAAAGGCATTACATGCATGTATGAAACTTTCCAACTAAAAACCAAGTGGTTGTGAATTCCTTGAGAATGAGCTTGATAGTACTGCTCTGTGTTCCTCCCCTTGCAATAGTGCCACCTGCATGTTCGTGGTGTGTTTGCTGGGCAGGAACCCACAATTTCTAACTATAAAACTGTAAAATCCCTAGTATCAGGATCTCTTCCTCACAGTGTGGAAGACCTCTCGCTGTTCTGTTGATTGCCAGTGTGACCAAGACTCAGTGTTTTGTGCTGTAGATCTCTGAGTCCTGCCTGGACCCCCGAAGAGTTGAAATGCAGAATATTTCAGACTTTAAAACTGGACCGCTCTGCTATCTACGCCCTCTGTCCCTGACTGTCACACCAGGAGCTCCCTGACATCAGCCATGTGCTGCAGAGGCCCTTATGAAGCTGCCTTCGGGAAGATGAATATAAACAAAGGTTCTAAAGAGCCCACTGTCAGTCCCAAATGGGTTAAGGAAAACTGTCCTTCATCAGAAATGGGGATTTTGAAATTATGGGTAAGAATTCTAGGCTTGCATTCTATATAGATTGCGTCTCCCCCCCCCCCCACACCCTGAAAACAGGACCGCCAAAATTAGGGTTGCTTCCTTGAGCTATTTATTTTGACTTACTCCCTTTTTTCCTGAAATATCTTAAAATACAATTTGAATCAAAGACTTTTCTACATCTAAGTCTCTCCAAGGATTTGGTTGCTACTTTCTAAGTTGTGTTTTAAGCTGCCTTCTTTCATGTGCAAATGGGTTAAAGCAAATTGCTATCTCCCAGAGCAGATGCCGTCTACTCATTCATTCACTTATTCTTCAGTCATTCATTCACAGAAAATCCTCAGTGGGAGATATACTAAGATAAGCTCCCACATCATCTCTGAATGGCCTGGAAAGACAGCAGAAGGCACCAAGCAGAACACTTACGAACACGTAACACGTAGCCACTTTGAATCCAGACATCCATCGCAATAACTGACACAGGGACCTGGGCTGTGTGTCACACACTCCCAGCCATCAGAAGAGGAGGCTCTGACTTCCAGTCACCGTCAGAAGCTGTGTTATTACAGTGGAGTAAGAAGCAGGAGGGAAGAGGTAGTAATCAAATGTCAGCTTCACCTAGAGGCTCAGTTGTGGAGGAGCTTACGGGGGGAACATACCAGAAGCTATTGTTTAGGGTTAGAAGGGAACAGAAGCAGCAGGAAAAACCATCCACCTGTTACCCCAGAAGCCTTAGAAGAGGAAAGAAATATTGACTGCTGGAAGGGGTGGGGAATCCGTTTTCTTTAGGGGTGTGGTCCCTGAGAAGTTAGTTCACCATCACCATGCTCCAGTGGAGGCCTTCCCCCACCCCGCACTAATTAGACTCTCTGTGTTATTTAAAAAAAGAAAAGAAAAGAAAGAAAGAAAAGGGAGAAAGAAGGACCTGAAGTTGAGAGCGGGGCAGGAGGGGCAATTCAGGTGGGACGGGGGGAAAGTACTGGGAGGGAACTTATGATGGAAATACATTGTATGAATGAAATCCTCAAATAATAAATTTGAATATTATATTAATATTACAAAGGTAGGGTCAAGCAGGCTCCACAGAAGGAGAATTAGAAAGTACAGAGGAAAACATCAGAGACCTTTACTGGGGTGAGATAAGATATTGGCTTCGCTTGGAGACGTGTATGAAACTATTAATCTCTCTTCCCCATTCACGACAGTGGTCTCCTTGCTTGGGTCACAAGCAGTGATCCAGGATGGGTAATGACCAAGTGGCTCATTCCCAGACTCTGGGTGCCGGGTGGGAGGAAGCCGGTGAAGAGGGCAGCAGTCTCCCCGGGCTGCCATGTGGTAGGCCTGGCTTCATGAAGAACCCTTTGTTTTTTCTCTTGGTAGCCAATACAGTTGCTCTGTGTTTTATTTTCAATTAAATTTCTACTAAGCTCAAACTACAGAAACACATAGCTGCCGGCACGCCCCCTCCCTTCTGAAAACAACCGGGTCTGTAGAGAAGCCGTTCATTGTACAAGCCCTGCCTTGTACGCGCCATAAAAGACGCATATGCCACCAGTTTGCGGACAAGTACTTTCCAAAAGGTGCTTAATGGATCCCCGGACCCCGGGCTTCCAAGGCAGCCCGTGAATAGAGCCTCTTGTTAGGGTGGTTGCTATAGCAAGCCTTTGTTTTTAATTCAATTGCACAGTAAATAATACTTTATACACAGTGGGAAACAAATGGTCACTATAAATTGCCTAGCCTTCATTTGGTCAAAAAGAGGCTTCTGTGCTTTGAGGGACAGAGCAGAGCACCTGCGTCCTTGGGCCTATTTAGGTTTCAACTGTTTCCCCACCTGGTGAGGTATTGAAACTTAGTGAGTTGTAAATACTTGTATCACCAATGAAAATCAAATTTATTAACACTAAAAAAAAAAACGTTTTAAACAAACACTTCCCTATACTCAGCCAAGATGCCCTGTAAGCTCTACATCTTGAGACACTGAAGAGCTGGAGAGAACACTACAGCAAGCACTAAAAAATAGACAGTGTGGTTTGGTCAGCTTCTACATCACATGATAAATAGTCGACAGCTTCGGGAATATCTGATTATTCGGGAAACATGGAAAATGGGGAGTGACCTGGAAGAAATCAGACGTGGATACAAAGGGGGTACCCTCACAGTAATACACAGTTGGGGGGGGGGGTCAAGAATTAGATGCTGCTGGGTTCAGAAAAATAAAAGGAGCATAGAGGTTAATAAAATGGGGACATATTCCTCTCTCCAGACACAGTGAGGTGAAAATTACCTCTCACCTGCTGGAGTGGATGTGCGAACAGGCCAGTGACCGAGGTGTGCTGGGGAATAGCCTGCACCGGATAAGCAGTCTAAAGCTAGCTAGCTCTCCAACAGGCTTCCGGCAGAGTAGCATCTTGTGGCTACCTCGTCCTCATTAGAGGACAACAGCTGTTTCTTGCTATAATTAGCTCACAGTTCAATAGTTAGCTCCAGTCTCTTACACCTGTACCACACACAACACGGAGATTACAGAAGCACATGTTGTTTTTTTCCTTAAATCACCTCCACTTACACACGTTGTTAAGCAGCTAATAGAAAACAACGTCCCTTCCCTAGTGCCTTCCCTCCCTGGATCGCTTTTTAAAAGCAAGTTGGGAAAGTCTTTGTTTTTTATGGGCTCCAGTTTCCTTTAGCAGTCTCACCTCCATGCTCCACAGACCCCCGAATTAAAGAGGGTCTCTAGAGTGGTCAACCAACCCACCATGCAGCAGGCCATAAAATCTTATTTTCAGCCACCTGCGGGATGATGGAGGGACGAGGAAGCTGAATGGAGAAACGGATGGGGGTCAGGGGCGCTCCAGCTGGCCGCTGAAGATGGCTTCTACAGAATTCTTTGTGGGGTGGAAGGGTGCAGAATCTCGGGTCATTTCCTGCCAGGTCTGAGCTGCATGGGGGGAGGACCTCCATAATCACGCCGCCTCACAGGTCCATTAGTGTCAGAACTCATTAGGAGACCAATCCACTCAGCAGCAGTGGGCACACAAAAGAAAGAACCAGCCAAAGTCTGCAGTTGTTAGGATGGCATGGAGGCAGGCGGGAAAGAGGGATGTAAAATTCCCGGCTGGGTAATTAGAGTCAGCAGGGGGGCAGAGTGGCAATGACAGGCTTCTCTTTTTCTCTCCTGGTGGTTTTAAAGGATTGGCAAGGGGAGTTTCTTCCACAGGGTGAGGCCATGGGCCCATGTCATCATTCATAAAGGAAAAAGGTCATCCATTTGCACCTCATTTCTGAGTGAAGCCGATCAGACAGACTGTGGGACCCTTGTTATTGAGATCTGGTCAGGGCAAGAGGAGGAGGAGGACAGTGAGGTTAGTTGCCTTGGGTGCAGCTCAAAAACGACTGAACGGCCCACCTGACATCTGCTACATGGTGCAATCCTGCTCCCAGGGCACTGGGCAAGGTAGGAGGACGTCTGTGGAGGTGTGAAAAAAAATTATAGCCTGGGCTTTCCAGTGTGTCATGCATAAAGTCAGTAAGGTCAATAAGGGTTAAACAACAAATTGGCTCAGCTTGTATGTCAAAATACAATGGTGGACCGGGAAGATTTCTCAAGTCAGTGAAGTGCTTGCAAGGCAGAATTATCATCTAGCACAACTATCTTTGGCTTTCCAGTATGACATTCTGATTTTCTTCAAGTTCAACCACAGTGATTTGGGCAAAATAGACACAAAACAGCTGTCTCTGGCTGTACTTCTCTTTCACAGCAGTTCTGTCAATCACAAAGGCTTACCCACCCATAAAAGAATGTAGACACTTTGTAATTGAAAAGAAATCTATATGCAATGAAATCCACCCATCAGAAGTGTATAATCAATGAGTTTTGACAAACATGTGCCTTTGAGGACCTGAATTCAATCCCTAAAGCCCATGTTTTGTTTCTTTAAATAAAGCCTGCCATGGAGAGCAAGTGGCCTGCACTTATAACCCCAGTGCAGGAGAGGGAGCGACAGGAGGACCTCTGGGACTCACCTGCCAGCCAGCCTAGCCTACTTGACAAGTTGCAGACCAGCAAGAGACCCTTGTCCCTCCCTCTGTCCAAAAAGGTGGGTAACACTTGAGGAACAACATTTGACGTTGTTCTCTGACCCCACATGTGCACACACACACACACACACACACACACACACACAAGCATGCACGCATCTATAAACACATAAACATGCACATTACACATAGACACACACAACATTATGGCAAATTGCTGCCTGCTTGACTGAACTTGACTCTGACATGCCTGCCGTGTCCTTTGGGCTTCATATAGACTAAGGTGTGGGATTCAGAAGCAACACCTCTGTGGCATGTGAGGGGTGCGCCCTGGAGGAACCAAATGGCTGCTGTCTGTTATCCTGTGCTGGCTCACAACAGGCCATGGCTCAAGCTGCGCTTTCTTCTGTGGTTCCCAAAATAGAGTCCTGAACTAAGAAATCATTTTAAGCATCAATTTGAAACCAGAGCTTCATTTTTATGAACACCTGAAACCCAAATGATTGTGTTTGCATTCTGTTTCCCTACTTCCTTTGTTTAAAGTCCTGACCTTAACTTTGCTATTATGCGTTTTGGGATTTCTGGAGTCCAGCTTTACCCAGAAGGACAACGAGGAAACAAATAAGCTTAAAAATCTGTTTTCTGACCTAACCTTACGTCCTAAGGTCACCACTGAAAGAATCACATTGAAAATCTGCAAGGTCTTAAGGCCAAGCCCAGGGGAAAATCAGGAAAACTAGAAGCTGTGAAGGACACAGATCTGCTGAATGTATTAAGCTTGCATATGTGTGTGTGTTTTTCTAATGCTCTAAGGTAAATTTATACCAACCCATACAGATGTACTCTTTTCTGTTTATTATTCCCAATTGGGCAATGGAGGCTAATGTCGTGCAAAGGAAAAAGAAAAATCAAGAGTTTGACAGCACTCCCTCAATTCATCTGAAAGTAACACAAAGCAAATGAGAGCTTGGTCTCTGGGCCAGCATTCATCCCTCCACACACCCATGCAGACTGGATCGTCTTAAATCTGATTTGGGATTTGAGTATTATTTGGATTAGCTCATTAGTGGGGCACCATTCTGACAAGCCACTAATCTGGGGCACCGGTGCACAGCACCATGACAGTATTATGTTGAAAATGAGAGATCTAATGAGAGTAGACGGTCCTTGTGCAAATGGTCCGAAGGTGCTTTTTAGGCAGCTCATGAGCCTAAATTTTGGGAATGCAGGATGTGGACAGATTGAGGCATCAGACTCCCTTGAGCTAACACACAGCCGCTCTGGCACCCACGGGGAAGACCTTTTGGAAGACAGCAGCGATTCTCCATTTCTGAGCATGGTCCTGGGAACATCAGACAATGACCCAGATTAAAATTGATAATCATACAAGGTGATGACTTTAGGGGTGGGAGTATTAGCGATCAGAGAGGAAACTTTGTGGTGAGAGTCCGATATGTTCTGGTGTCTTTGGAGCACAAACAAAAGCTGGAACCTGCAATTGCATGCATTTCAAGGTTGCTTGTCCAGTACCTGCAGTGCAGCAAAACTCTGCCATTGGCCCAATGTTGCAATCATTTCCTTTCCTTCCTTCACTTGCGATTTTAGTCATTTTTCAGTTAAACAGAACATACTGTCTCCCTTTAACTTAGAGTGGTCTGTTGCTAAGATCAGAAAATGCTAGACTCCAATAATGCATGATTTATAATGTCCAGATGTGGTTATAGGGCAGCAGACAACTCACAGTGGAAGGGGCTTTATGCCTCCCCCATCTCTTTCCCTCCTTGTTCCCTCAAAGGGGAAAACAAAATTTCCATGGCATTTTCTTGCTTGTAAGTGGAAAATCAAGCTATCAACGGAGGCCTGGGGTTGGACCCGGGAAATAGTTCTCTTCGTATTGTGCTACTCTGCCACCTAACGGTGGCTTTTAGTACTCTGTGAAAGGCCTGCCTGTTTGTGGATGCTCTTCAATTAAAAATTCTTCCTTGACCCTAATGGAAAATTCAACATCAATCACTCTATCAAAGGTCATTAACATGAACCTGTATAAAACACAAGAACATACACTTTTCATTCATGTTAACAACACATCAAGGAAAGCACATGGGTCATTTGTGTTTATATTATTTTTCCCTGCCAGGCAATGAATGGTCATTTAGATACAAAAGTCAAAACAAAAGTTTACTGTTAAGATATTTGTAAATGAGTTCAACATAGAACTGGTTTCTACGCTGTTACTGTTCTTTACCAAAAGTGTTTAGGAACTTGGAGGAGACAGTCTTCCTGAAACTAGTGATTAACACATTTTAGTTTCACCCCTGTCTGAGGAGTCTTCACTGACTGGACTGAGGTTACATAAACACCAAGGTTCTAGTCCCAACACGAGGTAAAAAGACCACAGACAGCTTCCGGCTGCCACAGAAGCCTAAGACATCTAAAGCAGACAGCAGGACTGTGGGGAGTGGGTGGCAAAAGGAAATCTGTACTCAAGAAGCGTGTGTTCCCAAGCATTTTAACCTTCGCAGCAAGAACCAGAAGGCAAGTTCAAAATAGTTTCCAGACTACAAAAATCTCAAAAAAAAAAAAAACAAAACCCTGAATTCTTAGACTCTCTGGGAGACAACTGTGAGAAGTGTGTTAAGTTGCTTGTTAGAACCAAGCATGGGTGTGTCCATAGAACACTGTACTGTCTGAGAGAGAGCGACTCATCCAAAGATCATTTTCCCAAACATGGTAGCTCACAGAAACGTGAGCAGCAAGGAGTGGGAGGTTTTCAAGCCCCTTCAACAGAGTCCATTATGATTTCAGTTTGCTGTTTCTTCTTGAGCCTCATAAAGAGCCTTTGCCCTTCAGCTGCAACCAAGCAGTTGTCTATTGTTTCACTTAAACACACACCAAAACAGATGATGCAGATTAATCAGAGTAGAAGAAGCACACGCGCTTTGGAAACAAAAAACTCAGTGCTTTCAAATGCAGTGCCCATTGGCCATAAGGAGCTCCGTTGCCAAGGAGTCTTACCAGGCATAGATGCCTCGAGAGCAGCCGCATTTCTGGAGGGGTGGTCCTTGACAGCTTACTGATACCCTTTGGACTGACGTCATGAAAGAAGGCTTTTCAAATATTTCATTTTTCCTGTGTGTGTGTTGGCAAGAAGGGACTGTGTTACGTGACTGCTTTTCAAAGGCAAGATTAAGAAAGGAGAACAGGACGCACTGGGGAACTGGAGAACGTGATCAAGTGCACTGAAAATGGAGTATGGAGAGAGGCAGAGGCGTGGTCAAGTGGCAGGAGCCATTTAGACTCAACTCTGAGCTGGTCCAAGGCAAACACACGGAGTACAGGGGAGCCACGGTGGTGTGATTTTGCAGCGTGAGTTTTGAGAAGCATGTTTTCTGAAAAGATGATTGCGTAGCAAGCCCTCTGCAGCTGTCTCACACACACCCCATCATCTTCATGTCTGTCCTCACCTCAGCACTCATTCATCCCGTGAGCTCTGTAGTGACTTAGGCAGTGACACCTGTCATCAGAATGATGAGTTCAATGTAAAGGCTAAATGTCTCTTTGCGGAGATGGGGCAGAATGGGCGTGTGAGAAATCTTCACATTTTTGGCAACTTTCAAATTTGGTCTTTCAGGGTCTCTCTTAGAAGTCACTAGAAATTCTCTCACGATTTGTGGAAAAAATTTCCCAGCACTCACTCCACCTGAGGAAATATTTTTGGATGGAGTGTATATTCACAGATGTAACTGCAGACACAGGACTTGCCTTTAGTGATACTGAGAATCGCCATAAGAAATGGAGGTAGCTGCTAAGAAAATAAAAAATAATAAAAAAGATAGGGATTAATAGATATTTCCACCAAATCCAGTAGTTAGTAATATCATCTAGAGCACCTATGGTTCTTCACCCTTAGCTGGGCTGAGGTGGGGGTGGAGCCCTCCAGGCCCAGGGTGTGATGAGTTTTGCACGTGTTGTCAGGCTACAGCTGTGGCAGCTGACATACGCGCACCAGGCCACATGGCCCCATTAGGAAAAGGTGAGGTTGTGAATTACTTTCACAGCCTGGAAATGACATATCTCATCCATCCAGTGCGCTATTTACGTCCAGATTGAGTGTGAGGACTTGTAAGTCATCTAAACATGTCGATTTCTTTATCTTTGAGGACTGGTAAAAGTGTGCATGCGTGTGCGTGCGTGCGTGCGTGCGTGTATGTGTGTGTGTGTGTGTGTGTGTGTATGCCGCACAAAAAGGTGGGAGACAGGGTCAGGGGAGACTGATAACATTTCAAGGGCTCATGAGCAGATCTGATTTCTGGTAGAGATGATTCCTTCTCAGTGGAGGCCCTACCACACAGGAGGGCTGAGAAGGCAGGTGTGCTTTCTGATGTAAACACTTGCCAGTCATTACAAACCCTAGGTGAGGCCTGTGGGCATGAAGATAAACACATTCCAGTTGTGTGTGAGGGAATTCCCTGTCTGTGACGTGTCCATTCTTCCTCTAGAGGGTCATGAGAAGGGAGGGCAGAGACTGTCGGTGAGCAATAATTTACTTTTCTACTTTGATCCAAATCTCACCAAAATCGGACCAGGTATATACTGACCACCCTGCCTCCCTGGCAGTTATCCAGAGACAGGTCTGACTTCAGGAAGCCTCCACCTGACAGGAAAAGTTAACAGCCTGAGTGTGAATACTTCCTGCTCCATTTAGGAATCTTAGCAGCAAACCGCCCTGTCTTCAGTCCCATTTAAATAAAAATATCCAACAAGTAGAGACCGTTTTCCCAGCTGACTGATGCTTTTCCATTTATTTTATAATGTATTTTCCCCTCAGCCAGGGATTGTTCTCCAGAATGCCAGGAAGGAAATATTTCTTCAATCATGTGCTGTGATTGGCTGGGGAGGCCTAGTTAGATACTACAGTCAGGTGGGAAGATGGAGGTGGGGTGGGGTCCAGAGATTTCCAACTGGGGATAAAGAGGTGATTTGCAATGCCAGCCTGACTGTTAGCCACATCTTTTGGCCGTAATCAAACTGTCTCTGTTTCTGTGTCTCCGTCCCTTGGGTATGTGTGTGCATGTATGTGCGTGTGTTTATCTGTCTGTTTCTGTGTCTGCCTTCCCGTGTTTGTGTGTGTCTGTGTGTGCTTGTGCCTATGTGTATGTTTCTGTCTGTCTTTGTATCTGTCTCTGTGTTCCTCCCCATGTGTGTTTGTGTGTCTATGTGTATCTGTCTATCTGTCTCTGTACCCCCGTGTGTGTGTGTGTATGTGCGTGTCTCTCTCTCTGTACACTCTCTCCATACATATATGTATATTTGTGTGTCTGTGTCTGTCTGTCTCTCTCTTTTTTATACGCATACATACACACCTCTTCAGATCTATCACTGACAGAAGAGTTATTAAACAAAATCTCAGCCAAGGGAATTAATAATCTCAAAAATTCATTTCTTTATCAAATCTTGTGGCTTGAAGGAAAAGCACTTTGTGCTTGCAGAGGATCACAGTACATTAATCACCTGAGTGGAAGGGCGGGGTTTCTGCTTTTAGTATTTGTCATATGAAGGGAAAGAGGAGAGAGAGAAAAAAAACTAGAGAAGGAAAAAGAGGGAAGGAGATTGGACTTGCTCTCAGAAAGTGTATGTAAATACAAGAGGCTGGGCCTGCTTTCGGAAGTGTTCCTGGTGGCAGAGGTTTGGAGGAGAGAGGGGGTGAGTCTGGAGTGAGAGCTGGGATGGGCAGGCACAGACCAAGAAGGAGGGACCCAAGTGTCATCAGTGTCTCTCCACTCTGAGAGTACAGTAACTACAATGCCTTTGCAATCAGTCAGAGAGAGGTCAAGGGGGATCAAGGCGGACAGACGCCACAGCCGTGGGCTCTGGGCAGCACCGCTACTTCACAGGGCAGACCACTTTTTTAAAGCACAGCTCTAAGCTGTACTCATTTGGGCGGTAGCTGTTATGTCCCAGCAGGCAATCACACATGAAGGATATGAGGTTGGGGCAGGAAATAACTTCTCTTCGTTGCTCTTGACCTTATTCCCTGGGACACTTGTCACTTGTCAGTCTTGTGATCCAGGAGGAGACAGAAGTCAAGAGGCTCGTGAGGAAATGAAAATCAGCTCATCTTGGTAAGGCAGCCACGGTTATTAGCATCACAGACTTAGCTGTCAATTTGCTTAAAGCAGTGGTCAGCAGTACAACAAAGGCTGTCTTCATTGAGTGTCGACACAGCCTGTTCTGAAAGTCTGATTATTGTGGGAAGAGAGCACCCTCCTCAAGTTTTCTTCCAAGTAGCCAGGTTACAATTACAAATCACAGGTACTGGCTCATTGTTTTTCCCATTGCCATCATGTCTCCTCTCCTGACTGCCACTTCATTCCCTTTCCCCTGCCTATGACTGTCTCCCAGACAAACTGCCTTCCTTCAAAACGCTTACCTTGGACACCACTTTCAGGACAAAGTGAATCCAGAGAGCAGTTGTGGAGCACAGACAAGGACACACACAGACACACACACACACACACACACACACACAGAACCTCAGCTGAGAAAATGCCTCCACTAGATCATTTGTTGAAAAGTCTGTAGGAGCATTTTCGTGGTTGACAGTTGATGAAGGGGGGTCTAGCACTCTTCCACCTCAACTGAGGTTCCTCGTTCCATTTGGCTCTAGCTTGTGTCAAGTTGACAGAAATTTAACCAGCCCAGCTGGTTTGTGCAAAGTTTCTGCACCCCCTATAAACCTCTCTGCCAATGCGATAATCCAAATCAGACCAAATCAAACCGAATTAGAAAAAGCCCAGGTTTAATGGATACCAATGCTCCCAGATGGCTTTCCAGCCCCCTAGAGAGGAGCCGAGGAAGGAAGACCAGAAAACCATGTGTTTGTTCTCTGTACAGTTTAAATACCCTGTGGGAGTGATCTTGAGCATCAATGGGGAGGGGGTCATCATTTGGGGGGCTTTCTCAGTGATGCAGTCTGGACTGAGGCAACTCCCAGAGGAGGTAGCTTGGGATGGAACTTCCACCCATACATTGTGGACCTTGAGATATATGGATGCCAGGGGTTGGGGTGACGCTTTTACCCTAGCAGTTTGTTTGCTGGTCAAAGCTCAATCTTATCGTGTGCAGGTTAGATGTTTTCAACGGATACACTTGATCTTGTTTTGTCTCTGATGCTTACCCTTCTAAACAGGATGGGACATTGTGAGTAATAATTAAATAAAAACCAGAACATTTGCAGAAATGTGGCTGGCATGCAGTAAGCTGCCAATAAAGGCTAATATTAACAACTGATCCTGTATTTTTTTTTGTTCAGCTTAGATCCAACCACCTTACTAAATGTTGTTTTTGACTATAAGAACTTAGAAGTTGACTTGAACTTTCTGGGCAATGATTTCTTAGAAAATAGTGTGAGAATTCCAAAATTTATTTATAATTTCTTTGTCTTGTTTTTCTGATGTGATCTCTCACAGTGTGAAACAGCAGCAGTGATGGCAGGTCACCTCGGCTCTGCCTTCCACAGAGACGCTTCCACTGCTTTACTATTAAATGAGGATAGTTGCTATGGATCTGAAAGAGATTACTCCTATTGCTTCTATTCTTAGATTGCTTAAAAGGTTTTCTTTTATATAGCTGAGGGAAGTTGTTAGTATTCAATAATTGAAACTAAAACTGACTCCTTTGTCATAAGAAAGAGTATACTGACTAGCCACAGACTCTCTGAACAAAGATTACTGCTGATCATAGGTAGACATTAGACATTGCTGCTTTGGGGTTATGTCAGTTGTATAACCAGTAATTGGTTGGCATCAAAACTAAAATTGTGTTTTGGGAGGTGGCGAGTCTTGTTGATTGGATGGAATTGCCACTGGGGTGACTGACTCAACAATGGATTAGTTGACCCTTAAAAAGTATGGGCCCATCACTGATTGTTGCCATGTAGCATACATCAATGAAGTCAGTGGTGATGAGTAAATTAGACTGTAGTGATTCGTCATTGGCTGGCCAAACAGCAGATAAGATGTGATGTCTGGAAAACAAAAACAAAAACAAGTAGGTGTCATGGTGAACAGTTGCCATGCAGCACCCCAATAAGATGATATACATGGAGAAATGCCTGATGCTAGGAAGTGGGTTACAAACCATACAAATCTATCGAAACTAATGTCAGAAAAAAAAGAGGACATGATAAAATGAGAACAGGGTTGTTCTGGTTATCCTAAAAAATTATTATTCATGATATACAATCAATATTAATGGGACATAGCATGAATGAAAAGAGGGACTATTTATACATCTAACTAGATGAACAAATTGAGAGAATTTTAGCAGGAAGAAGACTACTGGACAGTTTTTTGATGCTAAAATTTTGATCAGGAAAAATTATCGAGAGAAAGGGAGAATTCAAGTTCTAGATACTGGGATCCGTGTCAGACTGCCCATGTCTAAGATCATAAGATACATACTCACAATCACAGAGAGCGATGCATGCAGACAGATGAAGAGCTGCCAAGGGAAGAGCTACTTAGGTGGGAAAATAAAGAATTCAGGGATACTTACGCATGGTGATGTACCTACTGACGATAAGTGAGTCGTGCCTAGGGCTCAAGGAGAAAAGAAAGGCACAGTGGAGCTCAATCAAGTAAGTGGAAAAAGGGAGGAGGGATGTCCTGGGGTGTGCTTGGTCACAGAAGAGCACAATTATTCCGGGGGTAAGCAAAATTATAAAGCTCAGAAGAAGAGAAGGAAAGACAACTGACCTCTGTTCTCAGTGCTGCCCTTCTGTCTAGACTTCATTGGTAGACTCCATTGGCAAGACAGCCCAGGTGGTAGAGTCTACATGAGGGTCAGTGCACTGGGGAGAAAAGATGAAGACTTGGGAAATGGATGAGGTTGGCTGTGAGGGAAAACCACCGCCATATTCCCCATGTCGGGGAAGACAATCTAACAACAAATCCGTGGTGTTTCTGAAGCTCTTTGGGGATTTACGCACGTGCTGTAGATGCCTACCCATGAAAGCCGTGCTTCTCGTTTGGTGTGTACTTTACATAAGGCTATGGGCAGCACCTCTTCCTGGAGCGGCTGACAGGGAGGAATGATAGGAAGTCAGAGCTGTAACAGAGGCTCAGTGTTTTTATCAATGTATCAAATTATGATGCTCAGAGGAGGCAGGGGAGCCGGTGAACTGTGGGGCTTTGTAGTGTTGATTCAACATCAAGACAGAGACCCACTGCTCCCGTGAACCCACAGGAGCCTCATTAAGAGACAGTAAGGGTGGGAGTTTGCCTTGTGTGCGTGACCAGCTGGAGTCGCTGCCTCCGTCCAGATGCGGGGTTTTGTGAGTTAATGGTGTGTGACGCAGAAAAGGAGCTGTGAAGGGAGCAAATCTCTCTCTAAAGTGAACATTTTATAGAAATCCCATTTTCTCTGGGGCTCAAAGCCAGACCGATTTAGTGGATTAAGCTCTGAGGTTTCAGTACTGGGATGGATTTCAGGTCAACACCGGCCTACAAATCTGAGTGGAGGTGAGGAGAGACTCATGAAATTCACTGGTGATTTCTGGAATATTCCCTCAAGATGCCTGAGGCTGTGTCACCGAAGTGTGTTGAATTAACTCAGGAGGTGGTGATGAGCAGAAGGGGTATGGTGCTGTCGGGATAGAGCTGACATCGAATGCCCTTGCTGTTGGATTTTAACCTGGGGCACCTGTCTGGTGCCAACTCAGAGGAGAACAGCTGTATTTGCTTTATGCCCGTCGAATGCATTTTTTGTCAGTTCCAGACAAACTTTCATAATTATTTCTGTCACCTCAGGATGATTTTTCCCCCTCCAAGTCACTTCACACAAATCAAGAAGCAGGTGCCTCTTGCCTCAGATGCCTCGGCTTTGAGCATCCACAGCCTCCAACACAACCAGCTGCTGTGGTCCGTATGCATTTTCACCCAGGGTGAGAACACGTGATGGGTGATGCCCAGGGTGCCTCGCAATCAGTGGGCTTCAAGTGACGACTGCAGAACAGGCCTGGCATAATTAACACGGCATTCTGTCACGGATGAACACATGCCCCCCATCCCTCTCTCACTTCTCAACTGAGAGGCCATTTCTGGGTCTGATGATGGAAAAATAGAATGAGGAGCTACCATAACCTTACTCTTAGTTCAAAGGAGCAGTTGCGCTGTCCCTAACAATGCGCCCATTTTCTCTTTGGGCTCTTCAACATGCCTAACCTCCTAGCAGACATTGACATTAAAGGAGCGTATCTGGATGGGTTTATTCTGAGGCAGTCAGAAACAGCATCAGCACTCCGGAGGCTTTTAAAGTTGATATCTTTTATAAGCATTTGTGGTTAAGACCCTGGGCCGTTTCTATATGCCTCCTCTTCTGGGGTCCAGCAGCTCTATGCATGTGGGGAGCATAGTATCTCACTGGCGGGAAACCTGAGTGCCGTCTGTCCTCCAGGCTGTGCTGCACCTGTATTGTGCCTGAGCCTGAATAAAATGCCAAACACGCCAACCCATGAGCAGCCTGCGCCGCTGAGAATTGCTTGCCGTCCTTTTAGTGCTTAGGGGAAAAAGCAAGGTGGTTTTCCTCCAAGGTCTCGATTGCTACCTTTTGCTTTTTGTTTTCTTTAAGTTTTGTTCTTCTCTTAATACTTGCATTATTTTTTTTATAATTTCATATAATGTATTTTGACTATATCTCCCCTAAAACTTCTTGTATATACTCTCTACACCCTCAACTCACCACAGTTTTGGGTTTTCTTACTTCCGCCTATCCCTGCCCCTTTGTCAGGATTGTGTCGCCCAACTACACTTTGGAATGTGGCCTGCTCTGGAGTGTGGTGACGCTACCAGAGTCACATCATTCAAGAAACTGTCCTCCCCTCTCCCATAAGCTATCAAATTCCAATCATTTCTCAGCTAAAGGTATAATTCCATGCAACTTCCCCCCATGTTGGGGTTTTATCTGGTTTAGATTGTACATGCTGGATCTCTAGCCTTTAGATGCTATGATTATTCCCACAATGAAATGCTTATTTATTCCATTGATGGATGTTTATTGAGTGCTGGGCTGGAGCCGATGTAGGACAACCATCCTACATCGTCCTAAGAAGAGAAAACAACAGCATAGGTTAGAAGAGTAAACCTGAGACAGCGAAGACTGCATGCATTTAAGAGGTATCCTGGCAAGCCAGGTAGTGGTGGTGCCGGCCTTTAATCCCAGTACTTGGGAGATAGAGGCAGGTGGATCTCTGTGTGTGAAGCCAGACTGGTCTACAGAGTTCCAGGACTTCCAGGGCTACACAGAGAAACCTTGTCTTGAAGAAAAAACAACAAGAACAAAAACTAAACAAACAAACAAACAAATGCTGGCAGCAGAACTGACGAGATGAGCTCTATGCCAGGTCCTGGGCTTGGCCCTCAGGCTATAGTGATAAATAATACAAATGAGATTCTCACTTTTTCTCTTATGGGGGTTATACTGCAATAGAGAAAATACAGTAAATAGTGGCACACATTTAAAAACACAGATTTTTTTGTAGCTCAAAAAGAGAATAATGGCATATCTGAGAAAGATTATAGGGAGAGATTGAATACTTTATTGGGTGGTCTCCTATTGGAGAGCATCCCACGTGGATGAAACTTGGAGGGTGGAATGCACAAGACAGACAAGATGCTGCTAAGCACATTCCAGATAGATGGAAGAACCAGCATGCTGGTCTCAAGGCAAAGTGAGGTTGACACATCTCAGGAACTGTCAGGCAGCCTGAGGCTGTCAATAGACAGGGAAGCATTGCCACAATCATGTACAGCTGGATATGGCTCTAGATTTTTATCTTAAATAAAATTAGGAACCAGAAAAGAACTTGGTATAGGCTAGGATATGTGATTTTCACTTCATTTTATTTCTAATCATTCTGTTAAAAATATCCTGGAGTCATACAGGCCTAATGTGAAGTCTTTGTTGAAGTCCTAGAGAATGGCTTGGAAAGAGGGGGTAGCAGTGAAGGCAGGAAAGACAGACGGTATGCATGATATTTTCTGGGGAAGCCTGTTCTTCATTGGACTTAGGTGAGACAGGTCAAGTTCAGGAGGAGTGGGCTTGTCTATTGCTGCGACAAGACACCATGACCAAACCAACTTATGAAGAAAGCATTTCACTGGGATCTTCCAGATGCAGAGAGTGAGTCCATAACCATCATGACAAGGACCATGGTAGCAGACATGGCACTGGAGTCGTAGCTGAGAGCTCACATCACATCCATGAGCCCAAGGTAGAGAGAGAAAGAGAGCTAACTGGAACGATGTGGGCTTTTGACACCTCAACGGCCACTCCCAGTGATACACTCCCTCCACCAAGGCCATACTTGCTAGTCCTTCTTAAAGAGTTCACCCACCTGGGGACTAACTGTCCAAATAATGAGGCTATGGTGACCGTTCTCATTCAAACCACCACCAGGAGAATTCAGGAAATGTTTCTGTTTTCAATAATGGCATGGGGAGTAAGAACATTTAATGAACTGAAGACCGAGGCAGATCAGAAGTTGCAACATCCCTTTCCTTCCATTCTGCTTGCTCTGTCCCCCAACATCACATTGCTTATGCAGTGATGGGGCATACAGAGCACCAGTAGAGTGGAAAGATATGTCTTTCCCTCCAGCTCGTGAATCTCAACTAATTCATCATCGTTCAGTTTTCTCGTTGCTGCTTTGGACTCTGACAGACAAACCAAGCTTTAAATTGTATTCATGTGCCATGCATAGGGCTAAGGTGCCTTCTCACAACCTTAGTCAGTACCACCTCTCAAGTACCTAATGCAGAGGAAGGAACATCAGTCCTTAGGGCTTAATATAATGTTGGTAGAAACGATGGCACGTGGGTGGCAAATCCTTGATCTCCAAAGTAATAATAACCATAGCTCCACTGCCAGCGTACTAGAAGAATCATTGAAATACAGAACTAGAAAGTTGGATAGATCTTATTGTTTTTAAGCACCTAAGACTGTACCCATTTACTGCAGGTTACTGTTTAGACACAGTTATCAAATAATAATTTCACTAGTTGATTTTCTTAAAATAATGTTTATAAGGTTTTTTCAATTGCAGAGTGTGCTTACTGTAGCAGCGTAAATAAATGCAGGCAGATATTAAAGAATATATACAGCTTTAATGGTTAAATAAACTTACAGAACCGAGGTTCCTGCGTAGCACAGGAGGCAGGAAAAAGGGGCCACGCAGGCTCTGCACACCCAATTTATCAGTCAACATTCACCAGAGGCAAACCCGCCCCTAAGGGGCTGGCTTAACCCTACAGCTTACATAGAGTCTTACTTCTGTCCCTGGAAGTACCTTGGATTAACATCTTACAAAGGCACTTTGCAAAGTTTAAAGTGCCATGCAGATGCAAGATGCTATTAATACTGACCTGTCAGCTAATTGGGCAGAGAGTAAAGTAGCTCTCCTTCTCTGGTAGGCATGGTTTCAAATTCTGGGAGCCCTTTAGACTTTGGATCCTTATACTTTGACAGCCCAGGGTTACACTGTGGACATACTGCATTCCGTATGTCTGTTTTGATGCTGGTCTCTGTTAAAGAGATATTTTTACATAGATAATAGGGGCCACAGCTCAGGTAACTGATTGACTCAAAAGAGGCACTGACTCTTTAAATCATCAATTAATCCATGGGTTGGTCAGCAACCGGAGAGGCCCATGTCAAGCCAAGTTGAGCATCTCTATAGCTATTGAATTTTTCTTTGGGATTTTTGGAAAGTCTTCAGCTGACTGGACTGCAGTTGTGTATAAAGACAAGCTGCGATGTCAAGTCAGGACCACTCTAGGCTCCAACAAGTGGAGGCCATGACTAAGAGCAGTGTGGTAAGGAAAGCCCGCCACAGCCACATTTTGACATGACCCTCATTCCTGTGGCCTGCTAACTGCCACCTCCAACAAGATCTGTCCTTGTCATCCTCATCTTTGCAGAAGTCAATGTTTTTATGTTTTCCTTTGGAGCTCTACTCTCTTACTCTTCAGCTTCTCTCTCAATTCTTTGCTCCTCCATTCTTCTTCTTCCAGTTTTTATTTCTTTGAGGACCTCTACCATTTCCACACAAGTCAGCTTATGAAGATTACACAAGATATATTCTTAGGATGAATTAAGATTCACTTTGATTTTCTGGCCATGAACTTCATTTTCTAACATAACAACACAGGTTTGAACTTACGGCATGACCTCTGTCTTGTCTTTTTCGCTGCCATGCCACAGGTCTTGAATGCCTTCTCCTCCTTCCTCTCTCAGTGGTGGCCACCCCACTCCTCTTACACAGGTTATATTTTCACTCTTATAAATCTGTCTTAGGTGTGTGAATGTTTTATAGATGGATCCATTGGGACTAGGCTCCACAAATCTGGATCTTGGTTGGTTGTGGTTTTCTATAGCGGCCTCTGTTTCAAAGAGAAGAGGAATAAGAATTATACTTATCTGTGGGTATAAGGACAAATGTTTATAGATTGTAGTTAGATATGCCGGCTTAGTAAGTTAGTGACTGTAGATTCTCCTTCAATAACCATGATTTCACTATCACTGATTAGTTACTGACTTTTCCATTACCAGGCATGGTCTTTTAAGTTCAATTAGAGAGCTGCCGATTACTGCGTATGTGCCACCACTGCATCTGTAGTGTTATTATGCCATGCTGGTCAGTGATGTGGTTCACAGACATCAAAGGTGGAGGAGACTGCTGGTTGCCTCTTTCTTGCGGGAGGTTGTATAGTGCCTTCTAGTAGCATAAAAGCCAGTCTTGAGAGAGGGAGCATTCAGGTCAAGGGACCCTGATACATCTACAAAACTCTTCCACACTTAAGGCTCAGGTAACAGTCCAGAAGAGGAAGCATAAAGATTGCAGGAGACAGGAACACACCAGCTATGAGATTGTGTCTCCTGGTAACATCAGAAGCTACACCCATAAAGTTTCATCAACATGGCTACTCAAACATGAACTGAATGAAAAGGACATTAACAAACACGCCAGACTTCAGGGAGAAAAGCTCATGGGGCCTCAGCTCCACACAACAACTGAGACACTGAGCAAAACAGGTAGCAGGAGAGTGACCCTCCTCAGGGAAGAGGGCACCAATGGGATGTCCAGTGCCAATGGTTAGCCCTGAAACATGCATACAAATAACATTATATGGACTCAACAGGTTATACTTGGGAATATATACCCAAGTACATATATAAATGCAATAACAATTGATTAAAAAAAAAAGAGGCCCTGAATTTGAAGGAGATTGCGGAGGAGTGTATGAGAGGGGTTAGAGGGAGGAAAGGGAAGGGAGAAGTGTTGCCATTGACATTACAATCTCAAAAACAAACAAACAAAGACACCCAATCTAAATCCTGGAAAAAGAACAACAGAAAACCCAACAGATTTTAAATATATGACAAAATGGCAATGTCTTAAAATCAGGTGATGGCTATAAAGGCTTCATGTTACTATTCTCTCTGGTTTTTCTGTGTTTGAACACTTTGTTTCTGTTTTCATTTTGTTTTATTTGGTTTGAGACAGGGTTGCACTGTGTGGCTCTGGTTGTCCTGGAACTCACTCTGTAGACCAGGCTGGCCTCAAACTCACAGAAGATCTACCTGCCTCTGTCTCCTGAGTTCTAGGATCAAAGGTGTACACCACCATTGCCTGGCATGTTTGAACAGTTTTATAACAAAAGTAACATTGGAAATTAAAATTGAGAAAAAATATATCTTAAATGATTTCTTTGGGTTGTATTATAATTCATTGACTAATGCTTTCTATCATGTGGCCATTTCCTTAAGAAAAAAAATTACTTAAAGAGCTTCATATTCAGTTCCTATTACACACACACTGTGCCTGAGGCAAATTTATTCCACCGAGGAGGGACTAAGAACTTGTTGATTTCTAAGAAGAGACTCCTAAGTCCTCATTTCACGTTATAGCACTTACATCTAACTGCATTCGTTTCAAGGTGGTAAACTGTTTCTACCTCGGCCAAATATGTAGCCTTGCATTTGTTGCATTCTAGAAGCCTGCTCTGCTTACACATACTTGCAATCCTCAATCCACTATTTAAAACTTTAATGTGAGCAGGCTTATTCAAGCAGGGAAACTGTGGACTGGAGTGAAGGAAAACTGATCTTGTGGGGGTTGTGCTATCTTGGGCATGTCAGATGGCTAAGAAATAAATAGGCTTAAAGGGGGGAAGAAGATATCCTTGGCTAAGAGCAAGGGAGTTTGGCAATGGAGGGGAAAATAACATGAAGGAGTAGGGAGGGGGCAGGAGGCAAATGTTCTTCACAAAGTAGCTTCATCAGGATGTGGCCATTAGTATAACACAGAGCCCAGGCTGTCACTTGCCCTTTCTTCAGAGGCTTTAATTGGGCCTGTGAGCATTCTCAAAAATGATAAGATGTCAACACTCATGAAAATAGAACAATTTATTCTGGAAACTTCTACATCAGATACTTCTTTAGTGCTGTTCTTTCCACAGTTCACAGAGAGTAGAAAGAACTTCTGTGTTGCTGTTGGAAGGGATGATCTTACTTCCATATGTCACTGCTGAATATTCCCAGAATTACCCAAAAGGAAGAGTGTTGGCCTAGATATTATTTCAAGTCATTCATAATGTAAATATTTAGTGATCCTTTTATTTCAGTAGTAAAGTTAATTTATGGAGCCTGATCTGAGTCAGACTTCCCATGGAGGAGACACACAATTCCCCAGAGCTGTTTCGTCTCTGTGTTCTCAAGCCATCTCCAGGCTTGCCCAGAGCAGCTGCTGCTCAGTTGCTCTCGTCGTGCCCAGGAACCACCATTAGGTAAGAAAAAAGTGAGGGCTGGAAAGGTGGTTGCATGTCCCTCCCTTACCTCAACCATGATGACTTCACATTTGTCTGTTTAATATATATTTTCACTGTGGCTTTCAAAAGAAAAATGAGAAAAGATGAAGCTGGGAGCCCGTGTACACTGAAAACACAGATGTAGTGACTTGAGTAACCTGTGCTGTCTTGCTTCTGCAACAGACCCTGTGGAGAAAGACAGAGCTGGTGAATGTTGCCTTGGAAATGTGACCTAGAGACTCGATTTTTGAGCTATCCCAGGTCCTACCAATAAATAAAAATTTCCTACCATTTTTGTTCTGTTTTTGTTTGTTTATTTTTGGAGTCTCCTATTATAGGCAGATCCTCTGCCACCAGGGTATTCAGAAGCCAGGGAAAGTGTGGAATGTTTATCACTATATATTTTATTTTAGAATTAAATCACTTCAGGCATCTGAGAAAAAGAAGAAGAAGAGGAAGAAGAAGAAGAAGAAGAAGAAGAAGAAGAAGAAGAAGAAGAAGAAGAAGAAGAAGAAGAAGAAGAAGAAGAAGAAGAA
>NC_022030.1:47398968-47419044 GCF_000317375.1 Microtus ochrogaster
AGGAAGAAGAAGAAGAAGAAGAAGAAGAAGAAGAAGAAGAAGAAGAAGAAGAAGAAGAAGAAGAAGAAGAAGAAGAAGAAGAAGAAGAAATAGAAGAAGACTGGAGTGGAGATTTTGACTGTTTTATTTATGAGGCACTGAGGAAAGGATAGGAAGGAATGCATAGCTGGATAGTAAGCACATACTGGAATATGGGACTAATAAAAAGGGAGATGTTATGGGAACAAACACAAACTCTATCTCATTAAATGTTTTACAATTCGTAAGATACTTGCCATGTATTATTGCACTTAAACACACAAACTTCTTATGCTCCATAACTGGGAAAGGAAAAGGATAAATCTTTCATCTCCAGTTTCCTCTGTCATGTCCACCTAAAGCAACCTCTGCTGAGTTACCCATACCATTTAGTTCCTCTCTCTCTTGCCTCCAGATTATCGAAAGCTTTTGGAGAATCATGCACTCTGGGTCTATGAAACGCTTCAATTTGGCCATTGTCTCTTTTCAGTGATCCTTCTTATCCTTCTATTCCATGTTCCAAGATTGCCTTTCTCCATCCAATCTGTACCTTTTTCTTTACCTTTTATAGGTGGTAAAATATAGCTTGAAGGAGATAAACATCCCAGGTCTTTAGGGAGTCTCATGTTGTACTATCCAAGTCTGCTATTTCTTTGTTTCTTTCCCAAGAGGTTATCTACCTCCTTTCTAGTCCTTAGATATCAGTATTCCGAGACTAGATTATGAACTCCTCTGACTCACCGCTTTGCTTCTATTCTCAGTAACACTTATTTTTCCTTGTCTGGGGCCGGGTGGTAGAATTTGGTCTAAATCTGTAGTTAAAACTCTTTTTGAAGATGTACAAGACCCAGAAGAGCAGGCGAGTTGCCCGAGGTTAGAAACTGGACAGAAGTGCCATGCTTCATAGGAAAACAACCATGATGCATACAAATGCCATGTTTTATCTTAGCATTTTACATGTTGCTTATGTCTTGTGCTACAGCTGTCCATGTGGCCGGATTGTAGGAAGTTATTATCCTACCACTTTGGTCACAAAAATATATGAAGTCTTCATTTATAAACACAATCATTTAATCATAATTATATCACTGTGGCCAAGAAAGTATTTTTAAATCAAATTATGTTAAGCCAATTTTATTATTTGACCAATTTTTTTCTATATAAAGCACTTAAACAATTTCCATTTTTTTCCATTTTCATTTAACCAAAATTGTTTTCAAAATCAATCCTTTCTCATGAATTTTATGATAAAAATTCAATTTACCCGTCAGGTTTCTTCCACAAACATATCAAATATTTCCTATTATATCTTCTGCTATTATGAGTTTCCTTTTATGACTCTCATTCTCCTGAGTATAATTGTGCAGGGTCAAATTTTACCCATAAAATACTTGTTTAAAATATTTTACTCTTCTGTTACTTTTTAGTGAAGAAAAAAAATGTTCCACAGGAAATTTTAGGTTAGTAATTGTCTAGTTAATGTCAGTTATTTCAACCAAGTCGACTTTATCTGAAACTCACTTTTGAATTTTTAATATTATCAAAGAGATAGATCCTTTACTTATTTTTAGGTAATTTTGTAATAAACTCTATTGTTTACAAGCTTTAACCATTGCCAATTTTGTTTCATGATGTTTTTTCTGTGTCCTATTAATTATAGACAAAAGATTGAAGTTTTTCATTTTGTGAATCTGGGCCCAGATACCAAGGAAAGTCCCTCTACGCACTAAGTTGTGTTCTAGACACTTGGGATATGTCTGTGGAAGCAGATAAGCCTTCTGCTCTGTGTAATTTCCTTCCTGCTGTGGGTGAGAAGACAGAACACAAGCAAACAAATAAATGTGAAAAAAAAATACTGAAATAAGGACTGTGAAAAAAATTAGTGCTGTCTGACTGTGACAGCAGAGAGACTGTGTTAGATTGTTGGTCCAGAAAGACAGGTGTCATCTGGGAGCTGAGACTGGATAAGTCAGTAACAAGGACAGAAGATGTTTCTTAATTATTGCATTTGCTAAAATTTTGCTTTTTAAAAATGCTTTTAAGCTCCAGAATCCATTGCTTACACATTGACACTCCACGTACAGACCAGAGAACAAAGCGTAGGTCAGAGCAAGCCGCAGAGGGAAAATGACCATCTTTCCACGTGGTTTTGTTGATTGGGACCACATTTGGAAGCAAAGACGTGTAAAAAAAGGAAGTTGTGCTAAGATGATAGGAGAATAAATACTTTTGCTCCTTCAATTAGTTAACGTTTTTGTTACTAGTTTTCCATAAACGTATGTGCTGTGGCGCCAGCTCCATCTCACTGTCCCCAGTATGGACATGTCTGATGAGCCTGGCGAAACTGAAGGACCAGTCCTGGAAGCATACTGTCTTTTAGTCTTCCTCCATCTTGCTTTTCACTAAAAATACCACGGGTTGATTGTTCCTAAAGATTTTATCTTATCAAATACAAATGATAGATTTAAATGTGGATTTTTCTGATAAAAAGTACAATTTTAAAGCTTAAAATACTGAGTTCTTCCAAGATTCACAGTGAGACCAAGACTTTGAATATGCATAAATCACTGGAGGGCAACTGTGGGCTTTTCTCTTTCAGTGTGACTTGCTGTGCACCGGCCGGTGTTACACACACTCTACATAATGACATCATGCCAACGGTTCTCTCAAACTCAGAGCCGTTTCTGGAGGAAGGGACTCATTTGTCTGTTGTTCTAAGAGTGAGAAGACGGCTAACAGCTGCCACACAGAGACGGAGACACCACCGCCATCTGTGGTTTAAATGGCAATCACAGCTCTGCTTGCACTTTCCTCAAGGACATTAGCTAAAACACTCTAGGTCTTGCCCTCGGCCTGCAGGGGCTTCAGCGGTTTGGCATGCATCTTCCTTCTGAAGGGTAAAGGATGTGTCTTATCGGCCTCTCCCTGCCTCCTTCCCATTCTTCTAATGTATAAATTGGCTCTTTTGTGCCCTCTGACACTGATCACGTAGCAAAGCAGAGGTTTTGTTTACAGGGACATTTAAAACAAACAGATGAAGCACGCACAATATTTTTATCTCTAAAAATCTGGACTCCTTTGCATTCACATGGAATCATTGAAAGCGCTCCAAGGAAAACCATATAATATAATGTAGACTGCCAATACTTAAATATTTTTTCCTCATAGACTCGCAAAAAAATATGCTTAAAATAAATAAATAAACCCAGCCTTTCCTTAGAAGTTTAGATTTATGTGGTGTGGTTATATATAAAACAGTAGGAATGACATTTAAATCATTTTGTCTTTGCATTCTCAGTGAAAAATTTGTCGTTTTTGAGTACACACCCCAGCAGAACAGCAGCGTTTGGGGTGGCTTTTCTAGTACTACTGTTGAAGCATTAGCAAGCCGCTTGCCTAGGAAACTCTGCATTTCCTTTGTGAAACACAATATACTCATCGGCTTGCTCATTATCTTAGATCCATCGCGTGTGCCAGCAAATTTTTAGAGCTCAGCATAGAATAAATAAATAAATAAACAAATAAACAAACAAACAAACAAACAAAAAATAACAGTGTGATTCTTGTCCTCAGAAATCTATTGGCTCACAAGAGGGTAGAACACAAGTAAACAATAATATGGTGTGCTCTGTTGAACATCTTCACTGTCCTTGAATCACTCAGCGCCTTAACAACACATGACAGACACAGCGGCTGTACACAATGCAGATCTGTCCCACAGTCCTGGAAGTCAATGAAACAGTTCTCTCGGGAGAGTTCGTAGGAAAGTCCAATTCTTTGTCTTGCCTAGCCTACATTCCTTGACTCATAGAATCTTCCTTCATCTTCAAAGCCCTGCACATCAATCTGTGGCTTCATCACCAAGCCTGTTTTTAGACTTTCACTCCTTTGTCTTTCTATAAAATCCCTTTTACAGTTTTATTTGTGTAGGTCCTGTGCAGGCAACCATGGCCACTGTAAGGTCCTGTGTGAAATGGCCTTGTCGTGGCTAAAAGATGCTGCTTGCAGGAGTCCTCCCAACCCCTGCTGCTTATTCTTCCTGCCTCCTCTTCCGTGATGATCCCAAGTCTTGAATGGAGAAAGTGTGATATAGATGGACATTAATGATGAGCAGGCCACAACCGCATAGTTTTTGACTTTAATCAGCTGTGCCTCTCTGCAATAACCACCTCCATTAAAAAAGAAGTGTCTCTAGAGTTGGGCTTTACTGATCTATGGCTATAAAGATAAGTGTTTATGCGTATAAAGATGAGTATTTAGAAGACAGTACGGTACTATGTCCATTTAACAAGTAATAGAAGTAAGTTCTCCCCCAAGGTTTATGACCTACCCAGTCAAAGATTCTTGGCCCAGTTTGTAATACCAGGTACAGTTCTGTCCTTTAGAGTGGGACTTAAGTCTAAGCAGAAAGTGGTTACCCCACAATATTTGTGGCACTATGGTAAACATAGGCAAAACTTATCAGACCAGTTGTTATGAGAGCTTTAGATTACAGTGGTTCCAGTTGAACACTTCAGGATAACTTCCTAGTCCTTAATTTGGGCACATTGACCAAGTCTCCTTTCCTATGTACATATCCACATGTTCTGGGGTTTCTAGCACTGGCATCCTTGGAGGACCATTTTTCCTACCAGTGTACTTATCATAGTATAAAGAGAAGCAAAAGTGTAAAATAAAATGAGCTTAGGAGAAGGTGAGAAGTAAGATGGGGGCAACATTGATAAGGGATTCAATGGCAACACGGTGTTTTGTCTGGTAGGCTTGAAAAGGGGGGAATTTTCTAAAGGACCAGAAGTCCCAAAGTCTTGGGTTACAAAAAGGCCAGGTAGAAACTCTAATTGGACTGGGCGATGGTAGCACACACCTTTTATCCCAGCACTTGGGAGACAGAGGCAGGTGGATCTCTGTGAGCTTGAGACCTACAAAACGACTTCCAGGAAAGCCAGAGAAACCCTATCTCAAGAAAACAAAACAAACAAACAAACAAAATGAAAGAAAAGAATAGAAAGCAGGATGCCCAAAGAGGTAGGCTGAATTAATCAAAGGGTAATGAAGCCCCAGCAGGTGGCAGGCCATATAGAGCTCGGGTCCCCACCCCCACCCCATTTCTTTATGCAAACTTCTGAGAAAGCCACCAACACTTAGATATATGCTCAGGTCCAGATGGTTGGGATCTCTGCCTGTTTTCCATTTCCATAAAATTAATGCAAACTTGATGTGGAAATCAACCAATTGTTAACTGGCAAAGTACAGTGTTTGATTTTTAACTGAGAAACACAAATATCCTTCCAAAAAAACTTCAGAGGCCTTCTGGGTTGATAGTCTGGAGCAGGAAGAAGGATATAAATAAAGATAATGAGACGTACTCATTTTTAAAATGACAACTCTATAAGCTCAGCAATTTCTTTGTAGAATATGAATTGGCAGGTGTCAGTGGGAAAAACTGTCTGACTAGAGAGTGGATGTTTGTTGAATAAAACCCATTAATGCTTATAGAATTCACTGTCCCCGGGAGGAGCACATGACAATATGATGTTCACAGAGATGTACTAAATGGGCTTTTTATCCATTATTTCAGTCGCTGGCAGGAAGAGGACCAGATTTGACTTGCTATCGGTAGCCTGAGTACTTCACAAATACTGATTTAACTGATGGGCAGGACACAATGAACCCTAATTGTGCCACCACAATGGTGGTACTTCAGTGTGACTGCATGAATGTTCTGTTTGTGATTACTACTCTCCCTTCAGAAAAAGATCAGAGACTTCACCCTAATCTCTTCCTCGGATTTCTCCCTAGGAAAGTCTCACATCCATATACAGCACTTGGCTTTGAAATTACGGCAATGAAACGGTGGGTAGTTTTACCTCCTTACTCCAGTCCTGTGTTATTGAGAGCCCCCCATGCCTTGTTAAAACAGTCATGTGTATGGCCAAGCTTGTTGCCTAGTTTAAGGATCTCACTATGCCTAGCTTTTCCTTAATTCTGTATTTTGTCTTTTGGAGAGAATGGCATAAACTGCATGGGGATTTGGACAATAGACCTAAACTAGAAGTTCAAAAAAAAATTCTCCACCACCAGATTTCTGTGAATTTGGAAATTCCATCTTCTTTTTCTAGCAGCCTGGAGGGAGACCAGTTGTCAATACCTCTGTGAGAACACTAATGTTGCAAAGAGATAAGAAGGATGAAGCAGGCTGAATTCTGATGGAGAATTTCTCCACTACTTTGCAGGGTGTATGCTGACTGGTCGATTAGTTACAGGTGAGTACTAATGTTTGGCAATGTCCATGCAAACACAAATAACCCAGGAACACATGGAACTGGTAACCAGGAATCCTGTGACTTGAACAAGCTTCATGCCTAGCAGTAAATGTGACTGAGCTAAGGACAAATCCCGAAGTAGATGTTGAAGAGAGAGACTGGAACATTTCATAATGGCGAGACAAGGAGCAGGAGAAACCAGGGAGAAGAGAACTGTGGTGTCAGACCGGGAGAGGCATGCATTCCATTTCTAAGCCCTAGAATGGAAACTGCACCCAAGAACTCAGACCAGGCAGGACCAGAGTTTGCTTCCTCTCTATTCAAGAGGAAGCAGGATTGCAACAGGGACTCTCTTGTTGAGAGCATCTGGAAAGTATTAACTCTGAGTAATATTTATGCTACCATTAATAGTAATAATGGGAGTAATTTGGGCTGGATTGTGCAGCTGGGCAGAGAGGGTTCAAAGCCAACTCGCTCTAACAAGCAATCTGCGAGTCAGCTTCATCCCTCTGGAATTCAGCTTCACTGAGAACAATACCATACTACAATTTGTTGCTGAGGATGCAGTGAAACAATTTCAGTGAAGGGTTTGACCCCTGGCTGTGCCCGGTGAATGCTGACTTCCTTTGAGGCACAAAGCTTTGCCACTTTCTAGGTACGAAACTGGAGCAGGTTTCTGTCCTCATTGTCTCCCACTCTTGGTTCTTTCATGCCTTTTCTGAAATTTCCTATCTCTAATTTTTATGGTATGATGAAATAATATAGAATTATAGTATAATTTTTATGGTATAAATGGCTGGTTGACAGGCATGAGTTTTAGTTTCAAATTTAGGGATGGTAGCCAGCACCTGGTCATGTGTGCATATGTATATGCACACACATACATACATACATATCCAATGGTTTAACATTCTAATTTTGAAACTCCAAAATATGAAATCCCCCCAAATCTGAAACTTCTTGAATGACTACATGAATGTACAAGTGGAAAATTCCATACCTGGTATGATAACTGGTACAGTCAAAACATAGGTACACTAAAAATATGTAATATTACCTTCAGGCTGTGCATGTATGTGAAACATAAATGAATTTGATGTTTAACTACATTCTATATGTGCAGACAGCCTAAACTCTGGAAAAATTCTGAAATCTGAAATACTTCTGGTCCTAAGAATGTCAAAGAAGTGATTATATATGCACGTGGACATGCGTGTGTGTGTATGTGTGTGTCTGTGTGTGTCAGTGTGTGTATGCTATCAGGACATACCATCCTCTATACAAACACACATTTAAGCCTCTGTGACAAACTATTCCTGATGTCCTTTAGTGGACGACAACAGCAAGGATTGGTGGGAGCTCCATTTTGCACAAGGTAATGCAGGTCTGGTCAACTCACAGCTGGGTATTTTTTACCTGTAAGTTTCTCCAGAAAGAGGGCCCTGGGGAGGCGCCCCATCTCTTCAATGCTTCATGCTTTGATAAGTTTTCTCACAGCTTGTTGGCAACAGTTGGTTATGTGACTTTAAACAAGACTGTAAGAGAAACTGGAGGTTTTTTTTTTTAATCTTCTCATAAAGTTCAAGTGTATTTAGACTTTGGGGAGGGCAGTTGCAAATTATAGATAAACTCCAGCTCAACCAACTATATTAAAAAGCAAAGATTTTTAGTTCAAATTCGAGAAATGGCTCGATTCTAAACCAAGCATTATGGGGTCCAGAGATTGAAATCAGGTAAGTCCTATTTCTTTTGGTCTCTGAGTACATTCTTCTTGCCTCGGCTCCTGACATCAAGATATTTTTATCCATGTATTAGTAAAAATGGCTGTCAGCAGCCCTTAACTCATATACACTTTACTTCTGCCTGGTGACACTACTGGAATAAACTAGCCTTCTTTTATTTATTCATGGAAATGTCCTAAGTAGGATTTTGGTTGTTTCTGCTTGAGTCACATGACATGCTGTGGTAAGGATGGGAGACCAGATTCATCGTTCCTCAAAGAGTATAAGGCAGGTTTTTCCACTGGAGTTCTGAGTTCTTTCGGGATGTGAGGGCAGAGCTGTCAGTCACTACACACCAGCTACCTGAAAGAGCAAGGAAGAGTCTCCATTCTGCTCTTTATCATGCATCGTGTGGGGCAGCCACTTGCTTGTGTAACGCCTGCCGGAAGGAGTTATATTGGAAATTATCAGGCAGATGGGCAAATGGCCCCTCAATCGTCTACTATTTTATAGAAATAATGGTTGTGTCGTTTGTAAATTTAACACAGAATGCAGCTGGGAGATGTTTGAGGGGAAAAAAGCACTATGATCAATGATCATAAAATAGCTCTTTTAAAGAAAAATGCAAGAATGCATCATCCTACAGGGAGGAAGAATTTTTCAGGCTGGCTTTATGGGTTGCTGTGTGGCTGGACTGGATTACTGTGTATCTCAATCTCTTTCAGGAATTCGTTGCTCCATCTCCCATGCCCATCAGCCTGAATTCAATCCTCTGCCTGCCTGCCAGGCTTCCATCTGAGCGGTCATCTAACAAAATAACCAATTACATTTGTGGCCGTGGCCTCCTGACGACTTCTCAGTTCTGTTCCGAAACCCATTTAAAATGCATTTCTCGTTTTACTACACATTCAAATTTTATTCCTCTGGTTATAGAGCTGTGAATGTCTGCATTTCATATAGACTCAAAATGAAGGGTATATAAGCATGTATAAATCACACTGCAAAAGTTGCATTTTCTTCATTGAATTGTACTCAATATTTGGCTGGATGAAAATTACATTATCTGGCAACTGTGCATTCTTTTTCATATCTAAATATGCAAAAGAGACCCCCACACAGTGAATTCTTTTTGTAATCTGGCTACAAAAGACCGTGTTTTAATGTGAAATAAAATTTCCTTCTGAAATCTAACAATGCTCTAGTGGGCATGTGTGTTTTTTATACCCATATGATTGGAGTTAAGTTTCATTATATAAAAATTTGGGAAGTTGAGTTGTTGGGAATTGAAAATTGATCTACTGTGCAAAATGTGCAAAACGGGAGCTATAATGTTGACCCCGCTTCATGAAGGTGACTACAAAACACAGACCTATCTTCTGATGACACTTGGACTATTGGCTTCAAACTTGAGGCTGGAGAGCTGAAGGCCTCTGGGGCTTTGCACAAATAGGAAGGGAGTGACTTTCCTTAACTCCTGGCACTTAAGATGCTATTTATTTGCTCACTTAAAACAAAAAGTTCTTAAAATAAACAAATACCCAGGGGCTAGTTCCATCAGAGCATGCAGTGGTGGCGTGATTCGAGGGCTGCATCCTCTGCAGCTGTGGGTACCACACAGCAGGGCGGCCTTGACATCAAGTCCTTGGCAACAAAGAAAACAAATCTCTTTCGGAATTTTGAAGAGTAGACCAGGACCCCTGAATTTAACCTAATGTTCACCCAACCAGTACACTCATGTCCTTAATCACTCCTAGATGCATAGCTTCCCCAAGCATCTGTCGGTGGCACTGTGGTCTGTGTACAAACATGCCAAACTAGCAGGATCTCTGTAATAAACATGTAGGAGCGATTGACGGTGGCTCAGTCAGTGAAGAACTTGCCTCACAAAGGCGACGACCTGAGTTTGCTACTCAGAATCCACATAAAAACCAGGGCCTGGTGGCACAAGTTTCTGATCAACGTGATGGCAAAATGGGAGGCAAAAACTGATGAATCTCTAGCGCTCTTCAGAGAGCTGACTTGAAGACCTTGTCTACTTGCTACGATTCTAGACTGATTAGAGACTGATCAAGCCTAAGGTGGAAGGCACCCGACGAACAAAGCTGAGGTTATCTTCAGACCTCCACATGCAGAGACAAGAGGATGAATGACTCTTCATTTCCTGAATAAGCAACATCCTTGAAAAATCTATTTTATGTTTTAGTCAACATAATTGCTATAGCTTTCATGAAATATGAACACACATGAAGAAACAAATTCTGAGATGATGAGTTTCTCTTCAGCTTTCCAGCGGCCGGCAAGACCACACAAGTTTCTAATACGTTCTTCTCCTTCCTAAACCTTGACAAATCAAGTAAGAGATCCCCAGCAAATCGTAGAGTTTTAATTATGTAAAGCAGAGATTCTACTTCCAGGAAAAGAGAGATGCGACTATTGTTAACTCTACAGACAAAATCCACACTGCAGAAAGCTCCACCAATAACAAATAGGCATGAGTTCATATCGCTTGGCAAAAGCACCCCTTTCTGAAAGAAATTTAACAAAATCTTTAACTTGGTTTATATGAGGCAACCAATATCCCAGTAGTCCACTTTTATCTCTTCTCTTTTTTCCTGGTGCTCATGTGTCTTTCTTTAGATGTTTGTACTCTGTCGCAATTTACCATTAGAGATGTGACCTGTTTACTTTCTGTGCAGTTATGTTTGCTGGCCTGCTGCTACGAGCAATGGTAGGAGATAGTCTCCTGGGTCCTGATGGCCTCTCTGGAGTCTGCCTTGGGTGTGGAGCTGTCTCACTCAAGACAACGCCTTTCTTGGGACAGCTCCATTCAGAAATAGGACAAGTGGATATGTAACAAGTATGGTGGTTTCTGCCCAGTCCAGGACAATCTGCAACAGTTTTCAAAACAACATTCCTGCCAGATTAGCTGAAATTTTCGCAGAGACACAGGAGAGAGAAGCTTGCCTTTTTCTTCTGGACAAGTCGTTTCTTTTTCCCTCCATAAATGTGAATCCTTAAGCTTCCTGTGCCTTCGATTCTGACCCAGTATCTGCTCTGGAAAACCAGGCCTGTGACTAAGTTAGTCTCAACCTCTTGACATACAGAAACACTCATCTAAAAGCGAATTAAGCAAACAATATAAAATAGTAAAGTTTATTATACCCAGAGACTCAGTTGACTTAATCAAGATATTGTCTTCCTTTTTCTCTCATGTCTTCCCCTTCCAGCTTTATTCTCAAACAGATTCTGCATGTCGTTGCCACTGGCATTCTAAACTTATCATTTCAGTGAGATCAACATTTTCAGAAAGTTCTAAAACTGACTTTCATTGATATAGATTACTGTTTTATTTGTCCAGCGTTAAAGCAACCATTAGGATGAGATACACAATGTGCGTAGTCCAGTACAAAATAAAAATTCAACACATCTTGTTTTTTTAAAAAACGTAGGAATTTCACAATGGGACTAGCTGCCCTTTAAATTAGTAGAGGACTCTCTGAGGGGTCCAGAGAAGTTGCCCAAATTGTAGGCTCCTAAACCCAGATCTGTCAAACACTGTGACTGGGGAATATGATCTACCTGGTTCCTAAAGTTGAAGTGAGTGCTCCCCAAAGAGAAATTGGAGGCATTGCTGAAGGCTTTAGCAATGCCTTTGATATAATGTGACAAATTCATATTAGTTTCATACACCTGAACAGGCTCCATGAGGGAAATAATAAACTTCGGTTTCACAAAATCTTATCATGGAATCCTGAGTTGGATATCTTTGGAGGCTTGAATTCTTCAAGTCTCATATGTTCACTGAAGGCAAATGTTCCTTCCTTACAGCAGACCTGAAAAGAGCCTTTTCTTGGGAGACTCAGATAAAGCAATATCCTTAAGTGATTGCCATGTGCCTACCAGAGTAGCCTCTAAAATGTTGATGGTGGTCATGGTGGTGGTGGGATGGAGGAAGGAAAAAGGGAGAGTCTCAAAATAGTATGTAGAATGGAGTGAGACAGCAACCCTTGAATTCATGTCCCAACATTTGGACAAGGGGCATTTTCCTTAACCTCAAGCTCCTCAATAATAAGATGAGATTTCAATGTTTCTAATCTCTCAGGATTATCCTGAGGACAGTTGGCGTAGAAAGCCTGGCACCAGCACAATCTTTGGAGGGCAGATAGGGAAACCCCTCCACAATAACTCCAGACCTGGATAGTTACGCATTTCCGGGTCTGGATAGAATGATCTAATGACTTCTGTTGAATATGAGCGAAAGACAAGCTGGGCATGTATAAGAAGAGCAAACAGAGCCGTGTGTGCTGCTGCATCGGAGGGGATTGCAAGTTATACGGATGGTGCAACCTTAATGCTCGTTCTGTCTAGGTTTACCCTCTTCTGCTCTTTACCACCCTATTCCTCACATCTGGGTGGAAATCATCATCACTTCATCATCTTGAGGCCTCAAGAATCACTTAACACAAGTGTTCCTCGTGGGCAAGCAGACTTCTAAGTCATGGGTTCTTTGTCATAGCTGTACCACCACAATGACATTTTAGTGTCAGACCCAATTTTTACTTTGATACCTATGTGCGTGTCATTGTATATTAAGCAAATGTTCAATATTTGGTGATCATTTCTACAACATGTAGAAAGTATAATAACTACAACATTCACTAGGGGCATTTATTTAGGTCCAACAGCTTTGAAATTAAATTAGAAAAGTATTGTTGCATCATGCTGGGAATGTAATAAGCATGTCATATTGACTTGTTTTATTTAAAAATAAAACTGAGACTAGTTGGAAATATTTTTCAAGTGATTGAGAAACACGGTAATTGATAGGCTGCAGAACTGATTTTGCTAGGAACATTTTTTAAGGCTCACAGGAAGACTCAGCAGAGTGGGTTTTTTGGAGGGGGGGGGCTTTTTTTTTCAAAGCATTGTGTTCTTCTGTATTCCCCTGACAATGACCACAGCTCTCCCTGGTGTAATGAGCAAGAGACTAAGTCAGTTCTGCTGAGACACTCATGGAAAACCTGAATTAGCTTGACATTTGTGGTCATGTCACCAGTGCTGATGGATTTCCATAATCATTCGGGGGAGGGGGGCAGGGAAGAGCCCACCAGTATCTGTCAGTTCAAATTTGCAAAGAAAACTCAACTGGAGGCCAGCGAGTGACCCTTTGACCAGCTGTGATTTCTAAGTTCTTGAAAGTGGATTCCCCACTGTCTTGACAAACTGAAAGGAAGCTTGCACCTCGTAAGGATGTGCACAAAGGTGAACTGCAGGGAAGTCTCTAAATTCAACTAAAAACCATTCAAAGTAAGCAAGATAGCACAGTACGCCAAGGAGAAAAATCGCAAACCAGAACTCCATTTAGGTTAGAATTGCAATTAAGACCCTGATTTGGTTAAAAAAAAAAATCATGTTTATTTCCATTACTCCATTACTTTTAGTATAATTAGGAGGACTGTGGACCTGATCCACCATCCCCTTTCCCCTTTAGCGCCCATATCCTGCTTTAAAGAGCCCAGCTCCCCTTCCGCCCAGAATTTCCCAATCCGCACATCACTGCAGTGCTCTAATCCCGTGTAATTGTATTAGTCTCAATAGCAGATTAGCACTAAGTGCCCCCACAGAAAGGGAGCTGTCAGCTCTGCTATTGTTTTTCATTTAATGTGATTCTGCAGCAAAGAAGAAAAGCAGCCAGAACTCTCCATCTCACATTACAGGCCACAGTTTCTTTCTTTCTTTCTTTTTTTTTTTTCCAGGCTAAACCAATTAAAAGGAAGGGATTTACAGTCCACAGGATTAGAGACTCTGTTTATAGCATCCTATGTTTCTTTTCATAATGCTTTGCATTTTTTGTCTCCTGCTCACAGCCATCTCCCTGGCCCCGGGATGCTGCGCTCACTCCCTTGTGAGGATCTCTGCGCGTTTCCTGGGCTTGCTGTTTGAGAACAGCCACCGAGCTGCCTAATTCTCACTGATTGTTTTAATTATGTTTCAGAATCCTCATGCATTTGCTGTCTGGAGAACAGGAGAGACAGAAAAGCTGGTACCAGTCCCATACCTGATATTCAAGTAGACTTGACAGAGCGGTGTGTTTCTGTGAAAGCAATCATTCCAATTAATTGGATAAAAACATCCTGGAGGATGTTTATCAGAGAAATAACTCTTGGCTCTCGGAAAGCAAATTGGTCAGTATCCTGATAATGCAATGAGAAGTGCCAATTGTTTTTTTTTTTCCCTCTAGAATCCTATCTGATATGGAAGGTGAATGAGACTTCATTGCAGCAAGGAATACAGTGGAAAATGCTATTTAAAAAATAGTTTGAAAAAGTCATGGCTTGGTTTGAGGGTTGGTCTGAGGTCTTTCTTTACTCTCCCCTTTTAAAAGCAAGTTCTTGCCTCAAAGAGTCCAGCTGATTTTCTCCCACCCAAGTGGATGGATAATTTTTCCCTTGGCTGGTACCGCAACAATAAAAAACTCACTCAATAGCTTTCTATTAGAACCAAATGGACGCGGGGAGGCATTTTTACTGTTAATGGAGCTTTTCTATTGAATTCCATTTTTCAGAATTTTATTTTAGTTTCAGTTGAATATTTAAACAGGTTTAAATTTTAAATATCTGTGCTGAACAAGCCCCGATATATATTTTTTAAATTGCTGTAATAGTTCACTGAGTTTCATTTTTAACCCAATACAATATGCATAATCCATTATGTTAGGATTACATAAGTTAGGTATGCTCAGACACTGGGCTCGGTTTCCCATTTACACAGCTAAATCATACCACTGCAATGGACTGTCTTATCAAATTATTTTTATAACAGCTTTGTTACTAACCAAGCATAAAGAGGGTTCTAAAATTCAACCCAGGGC
Source organism: Microtus ochrogaster (assembly GCF_000317375.1). Lineage (NCBI taxonomy): Eukaryota > Metazoa > Chordata > Mammalia > Rodentia > Cricetidae > Microtus > Microtus ochrogaster. The sequence continues at coordinate 47,413,842 of NC_022030.1, forward strand.
TCATTATGGTGAGAATACCCATTCTGATTAATGAAACTTTTATTTAAGGTTTTCCTTAAGTGAAATTATTCTATTCTAGTCTGTTAGCATGATCAGGAAGAAAAGCTAGGTCTCCTTTGGGGAGAATCATATTTCTGTGCCCACTAGTTTTGTAGTTTCTGGTTGTTACTCAGGGTTTTCTTGGGAATACTTTGATTCTTGGAAACAAAAAATTTCTTTTTTAATGTTTTAGGCATACAGGGGAGGGGAATAAGTAAATATGCAAAAATAGCATCCAGCTCTCAGGGAGCTTTGTTCAGTGAAAACCCAGAGGACTTTACAGAGGTGCACAGAGTACTAGATGACAGTTCTAAATGGGTCAGGCTGCCTAGGTTTGGATCTTACTTTGAACACTTGTTCTATGATGTTGGACATGTCATTTCACCAAGGCTTTTTTGTCCCATCTGTCAAATGGAGGCAATATATGCAGTTATCTCATCTAAATGCTACTATTCAGCAAGATGCTACAATGTTCTTAACCCAGTACCTCTCTTGTGGAAAGATCTCAGTTGGCATTGTAGTAGATAAGGGTCTCCTGAACGCAGTATAATGTACAGTCAATATCCTGTGAGCTGAAAGGGAGGGGTGGGTGTGAAAGTGAAGGTAGGCTGTCACTAGCAGAGAGCTGGAACCTTTTGCCCTGTTGTTTAGGGACAAGCTCCAGCAACTTCTCCCATTGCCGGAAGCAGAGTCCAGTGCAGTCTCTCAATCAGCCCAGGAAGATTGGAATTGGCACACATAAAGAGGAAGGCGGCACATGAGACAGCTGTGACTCTTTACTCCGCTGTGATATTTAAACTTAACTCGGTGTATATTAGCAGTGCTGTAGAGAAACACCGCTGCTCCATCCGTCCAGCACAAAACCTACACTCACAATTCATGCGCTAGGTTTATAACGGTCTCGGGCTAGAGCAAATTGGAGAAATTGATGTTTACCCTGAAAGCTTGTACCACTCGCTATCTGTAGCTGCCGTTGCCTTGGTGCATGTCTGCCAGCGTGCCTGGACTTAAATCCCTGCCTGATAACCTTTAACTCTTTGCTAGGAGGCAAAATCAATCGAAGGTAGAACTAGGTAGGAGATGGAGAGGGACCATATGGAGGCTCAGGCACACACAGCACATCCCTCTTCAGACTTTAACACATTCTGGACATAGCCAGCCGTGCTAAATAGCCACAAATTCTAAAGTCCTTCCTGTGCTGAGATTTCTAAGGAGTTTCTCGCCACTGTAAGAGAAAAAGCATTTCCCCTCTATCAGGCTGATCACCTTGAGAAGGTGTGAAGAGGCTGGAGCAAGTGTATTTCTGACGTGCTCCCGTCCCTGTGAACCCAGTAGGCAGGACTGCTGTGACCGCAAAAGGCCACCATTACAACTACATTCCTCCCTCCTGCCACCTTGCTCTCTTGGTCCCTTCTTCCTTAAGAGACAGTCCATTGATTAATGCCTCAGAGACCAGAAATTTCTACCTTCTAATGTGCTTCTGTGTATTTGCTGCAGGTATCTAGCTGCCCGTAAAGACAATGTGAGGTATTTTGATGTATGTAAATTATGCCCATATTTTGAGCCTAATTATTATTATAAAATTTATGGAGGATAAAACACAGGCAGCCCTAAAAATAGAATTTTTACTTTGATCATGACCAAGTTTTGGGCTCCCTTGGTAATTGGTCTTTCACAGGCTTTAAGGATTGCAGCCCATGTGAAGACGTTACCAGTCTTCCTACTGTGTTCAAATCACCCACAGCACAGGAGCAACCAGAAGTCACTGGAGAAAGGTGATGGCAGGAACAAACTTCTCTGCTAAGCAGTTCCAGTCCACAATTAGGTTGTGCCATCAGAGTTAAACAGCAAAGGGCACAGCCTAGGCATCAGGACACACCCCACCAAATGGCTCGAGGCAATGGCTAGAGACAAGAATTTGTTGGCATTCCTTTTGACTATGGGGGCAGGCTCCCAGTTTTACCTGAGGCTGCCTTTAAGTGACCACTCAGATGTTTACCCATGAAGTTAAAGTGATTCCCACACCCTTCCCTTCCTTTCCCTACTGCTTGCGGTTAGGTGTTGTTCCCTGCTTCTGCCTACCTCTTTGAATCCCCTCTCATGCTCTGAGAGCAAAGAGCTGCCCGCTGTACACATCCCATCCTCCTTGCTCTGATGCTGGAGTGATAACTTTTGAACTCACTTCTGCTGAGGCAGTGTACTGAATTTGTTTCTTCTGATCTGAAGAAGTAGGAAGGACACAGGCCTGGGATCCATCTTCCCAACCACCAGGAAAGACCAAAAGGTGTGGCTCCCAATGCCAGTCATGTCAGGCATATCAGGTGGACATGGGTCAGATAAGTGTCAGTAGGGCATCTGCCAAGCTGAGCTAATTTCTGTGTGAAGGTTTGCAGTCACAGTTCAGGTAGCTAGACATTATGTCACCTGCTTGGTAATAGAAGTAGCTCATGAAAAACACATTTTAAACACCCACATCCAACACTCCTTTTAAAGCAAGACTATGAACTATTCTGGAAATGGGACCCCAGTGTAGCAGAAGTTGTCAGAGTAGATGAAAATAAAACAAATATATGGGTCAAAAGCAGGGATAGTATTAAAAAATTGAAGATGATTCGGGTGGTGCCTGTCCTCCTGGCCTGATTCTCCTACAAGCCCTTTGGTGACCTTAACATGGCATTGCACTTCTTTGAACAACAAAATGAATAACTTAAAAATTCTCCAGGGTCCATTCCAGCTTGACCATTTTATAAAGAACTGCAATGTGTTCTACTGTCTCAGAAAGTAAAACCTACCATCTTAAAGAAGTAGGGAACTGTCCAGAATCATAAAGTAGGTACTGGTGAGGAAGAGTAGCCCCCACATTGAAGAAAACCGAAACATCTTGAATAAAGAGATTGTTCTGTGACTGATGTCCCATGGGTGTGACATCCTCATTGTCATACAAGTGGAGTAATTCCAACATCATCTACCCTAGTGAGTAGCAAGTAACATTGCACACAGACAAGCAAAAATCCTCAAGTACTGGACCGGGAGGCTGTGCTGTGACAGTTACTGGTTGTATTTCTCTGTGTAGCCATATTCTCACAGACTCCTAATCGTTGGGAGGCTCTCCACAGATCCAGCACAATTCCAAGTCCACCACATGCCTTCAACTAGCAATCCTTGAATCAAACAAGCATGCACAGATGTGTGTGTGTACTATGTGTTTTTATACGTGTGCATGTGTATATGTGCTTCTGTGTGCTTGTGTGTGCATGCAGACTGCATATATGGAGATTAGAGGGAAATATTGGGTGCTGGTCCTGATCTCCCACATTGTCTTAGCTGGAGAGTCGTGTTCACCACTGTGACCACCAAGTTAGCTAGCTATGAGTTCTCAGGTATTCTCCTGTCTTGCCACGGGAACACTGAGATTTCAGACATGTTCTGCTGTGCCTGGCTTTATGTGGTTGTGTGGCTCTGAACTCAGGTTCTCATATTTGCAGGGCAAGTGCTTTTACTCACTGGGTACTCTCCATCTCTCAGATGAGTATTAAATAGAAATTATGAATTTTACCACTGAGTTCTCATTATCCTTCTGATTTCAAGGATCAGAAGCTACCAGGTGTTGAGCTTCTATGGGAGGGAGGCAACATAGGTAAAGAGTTGGGGGCAAGATCTGTGGGGATACAAGTTTCCATATTCACGTGAGTCCAGTAAGCTAGGAAGGCTGACACATTTTCTCTTCCTACTGAGACTCGCATTAGCATATGAAAGGTTCTGGACACCCTGCAGCAAAGTAAGAGAAATAAATCAGTATTTGCCATCCTAATATCCTCAAGTGCTCACCTGTAAGTGGAACATCTGTTCACACACAGCCCATACACACATACACATACACATACACACACACCCATACACACATGGACAAACACATTGATGCACACACACTCCAATATACACATATACACACATCCATACAAACACATACCCATAAACACACACACACACACCCATATACACACACGTACCCATATACACATATACAAACACATCGACATGCACACATACACACCTCCATACACATATATACACACAGATACCCATAAACACACACACCCGCCCATATACACACACATATACACACGCACCCATACACATACACACACACTCATACACATATACCTATACATATACATACACACCCATACACACACACCCATACATACACATACTCATACACACACACACCCATACACACACATACACATATTCAACCATACAAATACACACACACATACACACATACAGACACATATAAGCAGAGACACAAACACACACATATACACACATTCGGCCATACTAACATACACACACATACACATATGCACATACAGACACATATATGCAGAGACACAAACACACACACACACCATTAGGGATCATCATGGAAGAGAGGGCAGCCAGAAGGTAAGAGCCAGCGATAGAGGACATCTGTAGAAAAACACTGTTTGCTAGGCATAGCAGGGTTATGGGCTTGTGAACTCACATCGGCTGTCACTGCATGCACAAGGCTTGCACAGATCAAGTCAGCCAAAATCCAAGCATGGTCGGGGAAGGGGCTGATGAGATCCCACCTATAGCTGAGGATCGGTTTGCAACTGATGACTGCAGGAGAAGGAAGAATCAGTTTTCTTATGGAATACAGACCTGTCTAGGGTCGCCATTGGTCCAATAGGTAGTCCTAGACACATGCATATGGTAGCAGCATTAAGTTGACTCAGTGGGTGTAAAAACAAAAAAGAAAAAGAAAAAATGATCACACAAAATTAGAATGAAAAGGTGCTGTAGGATGTGGGAGGAAGGGAACGGTGATGCATGAGAACTAAACACATTATGTGTACCTGTGAAATTCTCAAAAAAATCACAAAGTGCAAAACATATTTATTCTCAGAGACTGCAGCAGAGTTTTACAGGATGAGCTAAAAGATTGACAAGGTGGTTTCTTTCTGTCACTGACATGACAACCTCAAACTGCTCATATTCCTAGTCAGTAAAACTGTTGTCTTCATGGGACAACCGAGAAGCTCCCCTGCTCGTGCTCTCTCTCTCTCTCTTTTCCTTCCTTCCTTCCTTCCTTCCTTCCTTCCTTCCTTCCTTCCTTCCTTCCTTCCTTCCTTCCTGA
>NC_022030.1:47419144-47440493 GCF_000317375.1 Microtus ochrogaster
GCTCTCTCTCTCTCTCTTTTCCTTCCTTCCTTCCTTCCTTCCTTCCTTCCTTCCTTCCTTCCTTCCTTCCTTCCTTCCTTCCTGACAGGATTTCCCTGTATAACAGCTCTGGCTGTTCTGGAACTCACTTTGTAGACCAAAGTTAGTCTCGAACTCACAGAGATCCGCCTGCCTCTGCCTCCCAAGTGCTGGGATTAAAGGCATGCACCACCACCCAGCTGAGTTCACCTTCTTAAATCATTGCTGCATATTGTCCCTGAAAGCTGTGTATGTGTCCTCCTCTAGATTCTCCTCTTCCAACATAGGAGTCATTCACATACATACAAACACACACACACACACACACACACACACACACACACACACGTTCACTTCTTTCCCATTTTCTTTAACTCATGGGAACTTCAGGCTATGGCCTCCCGATCTCACCTGTCTATCTATACAATGAGTATTTATTGAGTCCTTGTCTTGTGACTGTGATCATAGTGCCACACACAGTTGTGAAAGGGATTGCTGCCCATGGGACTTTCTGTCTAGATGAAGATGCAGACAGATATTATACAACTAGAATGTTATATGCTAAATGCAATGATAACAGTAATAGTAACAGCTAATATTTATTGAGAGCTTATTATGTGCTTTGTATATATTAGCTCACTTCTGGCAACGGTGGCACTTGGTGGACTTTATCATATATTCAATTTTCATAAGTAGTATCTGAGGGGTCTCTATTGCTGTAATGAACTATCATGACTAAAAGTAACTTGAGAAGCAAAGGGCTTATTTTGTCTTACAACTCCCAGTCAATGAGGGAAGTCAGGTTATGAAGTCAAAGCAGAAACTTGCATTCAGGAACTTAAGCAGAAACTATGGAGGAACACTGGTTACTAGCTTGCCCTTCTTGGCTTGCTCAGCCTGTTTTCTTTTTTAAAAAAAATTTTTATTTATTTATTTGTTATGTATACAATATTCTGTCTGTGTTTATGTCTGCAGGCTAGAACAGGGCACCAGACCTCATTATAGATGGTTGTGAGCCACCGTGTGGTTGCTGGGAATTGAACTCAGGACCTTTGGAAGAGCAGGCAATGTTCTTAACCACTGAGCCATCTCTTCAGCCCTCAGCCTGTTTTCTTATACAACTCAATATCACCTGCCCAGGGATGGCCATGAACAATGTGTAGGGCCATATTAAACATTAATCAAGGATATGTCCCATAGCCTTGCCTAAAGGCCAGTCTGATGGATGTATTTTCTCATTTACCTTTTCTCTACTCAAATGACACTGACTGTGTAAGTCAGCAAAAGCTAAGCAGCCCAAGAGAACACTAGGTTTCTAGGAATCAAGATATGCCATACAAGTATGTGTTAGGTGGTCCAAAGATGTCTTTCCTGAGACCTTAACGTAGAATAGGACTGAGTTGAATGAGGCACGGGGCGGTGAAAAGAAAAAGAAAAGGGATTTATTGCAGGACCTAAGAGAAGTCTACAGTTGGAAAATGGTGGGTGGGTTCCAAAGTGTGTGTGTGTGTGTGTGTGTGTGTGTGTCTATGTGTGTGTGTCTGTGTGTGTGTGTGTCTGTGTGATGGGGACATGCTGACCATTTATTAGGTAGGAGATTGAAATAATTGCCACATCAGAAAGGGCACTTACCCAGCTTTAAGACATAAAGGGGTGGCACCCACCTTTAATGCCAGCACTCGGGAGGCAGAGACAGGTGAATCTCTATGAGTTTAAGGCCAGCCTGGTCTAAAAGAGCTCAGAACAGGCTCCAAAACTACAGAGAAACCCTGTCTCTAAAAACCAAAAAAAAAAAAAAAAAAAAAAGACATAACTTTAAAACCATGTTAAATAGATGCCAACAGGGATTCTAAGTAAAATATTGAGTCTCAGATGGTGCTGTGACTTTTAGTCAGCTCACTTTGCTATAGAGCAGATAAGTGATTTGTTTCTGGCTACATCATAGTGTCCATGTGGAGATAAGAGATGCTGATGTCATGACATAGCACAGAGGCAGTGGTGGTGGGGTGCTTGGGTATATTGAGAGGTAAGAACTAGGCAACATTTGCCTTCAGGTTTGCACAGCTGGGTACTAGTTCACACTGCTGGTGGTGAGGGGGTAAGACTAGAGGGATCAGAAAGATCTGGGGATCTTACGGGCTATCTGACTGGACATATCTAGTAGGTTCTTGGAAATGCTGGTGGGAAGCAAAGGAGTAAATACAAGCAAAATATGGCCAAGAGCAGGTGGGGAAAATCGCCCACTTGGCTGTCTGAGTGGAGCAGTTTACACTCTGAGTAGAAGCAGCAAGAAGACAATCAAGAAGCAAAGGAAGGTTGATCCTGAATTTCCTGAGAAACCGCCGCACTGCTTTCCAAAGTGATTGACAAGTTCGCATTCCCACCAGCAATGGATGAGTGTACCCCTTCCTCCACAACCTCTCCAGCAAAGGCTATCATTGGTGTTTTTTATTTTTAGCCATTCTGACTGGTGTAAGATGGTATCTTAAAGCTGTCTTGATTTGCATTTCCCTGATCGCTAAGGAAGTTGAGCATGATCTTAAGTGTCTTTTGGCCATTTGAAGTTCTTCTGTTGAGAATTCTCTGTTCAGCTCAGTGCCCCATTTTATAATTGGATTGATTAGCCTTCTACGGTCTAGTTTCTTGAGTTTTTCATATATTTTGGAGATCAGACCTTAACCTTCATCAGGGGATGAAAGGAGACAGAGACCCACAGTGGAGCACCGGACTGAAATCTCAAGGTCCAAATCAGGAGCAGGAGAGAGAGCACGAGCAAGGAACTCAGGACCCCGAGGGGTACACCCACACACTGAGACAATGAGGATGTTCTATTGGGAACTCACCAAGGCCAGCTGGCCTGGGTCTGAAAAAGCATGGGATAAAACCAGACTCGCTGAACATAGCAGACAATGAGGACTACTGAGAACTCAAGAAATGGCAATGGGTCTTTGATCCTACTGCATGTACAGGCTCTGTGGGAGCCTAGGCAGTTTGGATGCTCACCTTACTAGACCTGGATGGAGGTGGGTGGTCCTTGGACTTCCCACAGGGCAGGGAACCCTGACTGCTCTTTGGGCTGACAAGGGAGGAGTACTTGATTGGGGGAGGGGGAGGGAAATGGGAGGCGGTGGCGGGGAGGCGGCAGAAATCTTAAATAAATAAATTAAAAACAAATAAGCAAAGGAAAGGAAGAGTCACTGTTCCAGCACAGCAGGAGCTCCTTGGCTCTGCTGTCACCATGGCATGTTTACAACAGCCCAGCACTCAGCAGTTCCCCTTTCTGTATGCAGAGCATCAGTAGCCAAGGACCATCCTTGACAGAGAGTGTATTCTGGGTAGAAACCCCTTCCCATTACCTCAGTATAACTGTTCAGAGAGCATGACTGTCGGATTCTACCGCATCCCTTAGATGGCCCATGGGTTTGTAGCCCATTCACCTACAGCAAGAGCTCAGTAACCCACTTAACAAAACCTTTATTAACTTCCAACTCTCTTTTTCCCTGATGTCCTCACTTTGGCTTTTTGGGACCATTCCAAAGTAATCTGCCTGCTCCCAAGCCATTGTCCATAAACTTAGCTCAAGCCAAAAAAAAAAAAAACATTTCCAGTTAGTTACTTACTTTTCTTGTTTGCCCCTTTTGCTCATTTTTTGGGTCATATATATATATTTATATATAATAAATTTATATTACTTTTAATATTTTCCATATCTCTCTATTAAGATATATACAGAACATAATATAGGCATATGTGGAATAAACAAACATTAAAAAAATCTTAAATCTCTGTTTTCTATCACTGAAAGTGACTCTTACATCAACATCTTAATAAGAAGTTGTTAATGAAAGAACATGGAGATAGCCTCTGCTTGGAAATTTTTAGCTAATTAGTTAACTAGGAAAGGTTCTCCTTTTAGAATTTTCAGGTGATAAGTGCAAAAGTAGTTCTAAAAGTAAAATAATTTTCATTTTGCACTAGTTAATGAAATAAGCTAATTTAATTAAAGACCAATACCATACAAATACCCTAAGTGGCTGGTCTTCCTTGTGATTTCATACATCACGTGATGATCTGCTACTTTGAGAAAGACAGAAGAGACATAAGAATCAAGGGGGACAGCATGAAGTATATATATATATATATATATATATATATATATATATATATATATCCACTAAGTGTCTGTGGCCTCAAGCTCCAAATTCATATGTTAAAGTTTTAGCCCCAAGGGTGGTAGTCACTATAATTTGAGATATTTAGGGGGTGATTAGGTCATCAGAGTAGAGCTGTCATGAATGGGCTTAGTGTTTTTGTTAATAAAAGCCCGAGAATGAACCCTCGTTCTTCTCCCATGTGAGGACATAAGAGGTACCATTTATGAGTGAATGTTTCCCTTCTGACATGGAGTCTAATAGTGCTTTAATATTACATTTACAGTCTACATTTGTAGTCACCTTTGAATGGTAGAAATAATAATATTCTTTCTCTTTTTTCCTCCTTCATACCCTTTCATAACAAACTAATTTTTATTGAAAAGTTATGTGACATATTTGTTTAAAGTTGGAATGAAATACTGAAGTAACTGAACACAAAGGTAGAGTTCGGAATAATCTGAAAGAAGCTAATCCCTCTAGACCAGCATTCTTAACATGTGGGGAGCGACCCCTTCTGGGTCTCATGACCCTTTCCCAAGGGTCGCCTAAGACCGTCAGAAACCACAGATATTCACATTATAACTTATAACAGTAGTAAAATTGCAGTTATGAGGTAGAAATAAAAATAATTTTAAGGCTGGGGGTCCCCACAAAATAAGGCTTTCAGCATTGCAAAGGCTGAAAATCCCTGCCCTTGATAGAGGGGCAGCCTTGAAAAGAAGCAGTAAGGACAAGGTTTGAGTAGTGCTGAATCAAACTCAGAGACAGGCTCTTGTGTGGTGAGCATTTGGGGTGGGAGTTGATGTTGCAAATACTTTATGAATTAAAACATTCATTTTTTTATAATTGCTCTTGAAAAGCGTAAAATGTGGCAGTTGGTTAAATCTCTTCAGTGAAACCACAAATTCTGTGTGAACTGATGAAGAAGAAGATAAGGGGACAATGGTAATTGTGACTGCACCATGAGCTCAGGTGTCAAGATGCTGAAAGTCCCAGTGACTTTTATCTCTAAGCTAAGTAAGACACCTCTCAGTTCAGGAGCTGCCAAGCAGTGTTTCCAGGGAATTCTGGGGCCCAGGAAACCTTAATGGAGAGGGTAGCTGGGGGTAACTTGATTTGCCTGGGGGTGTTTGAGATATTAGAAATGTAAGTAATTTCAACTGTGAAGAATTAGATACCCAGAGAAACGAGTCCCGCTGTGCAAGTCACATATCCCCTTGATGCTCAGTTATGGGCATTTGCCAAAATACTACGGGTCAGATCCCATCACGGCAAATTTAAAGGAAGGTAAAAGATCATTTGCTCGCTGGCTGGGATTTTCTGTCATCATCATTGCTTGGAATCACAGTGCCAGTGCGTCTAGTTCATTTCCCTGGGGTCAAGGACTAAACATAAAACAAAGCAAGATCCAACTCCCCTCAAAGACGAGGTGAGTCATTAAGACTGTCCAGGCATGCAGACCAAGGCAGAATCCCAGTTATCTCCCTTCCATGTTTTCTCTCTGGGTCTTTCTCCTGGAGAATGGGGCAGTTCTAATTCCTTATAATTTCTTCAAAACATTCATATTTTTGTCTGTATTTGGGTTTCCTAGTTAATGCCACTGTGTTGTATTTTTTCCTGTTTGCATTCTACTAGCCGTCAGGTTAGATGTTTTCATTATAACAGGTCAACAGAACTGCTAAAGACCACTGATTGTACTGGTACGTGTTTAGGGTGTCTTTCCCTCTATTTGTATGTGTGTGTGACTGTGTGTGCTTGTAATGTAAAAACACCTGATGAGGACATTTCATTAATAGAACCAACAAAGTCTAATTCTTTTTTTCATATTTATTTATTATGTATACAATATTCTGTCTCTGTGTGTGTCTGCAGACCAGAAGAGGGCACCAAACCTCATTACAGATGGTTGTGAGCCACCACGTGGTGGCTGGGAATTGAACTCATGACCTTTGGAAGAGCAGGCAATGCTCTTAATCACTGAGCCATCTCTCCAGCCCCAAAGTCTAATTCTTATGCCTTTGTTCAGAGCATAGAGACTGAATTTTGAGATTCAGTGATATTCATTATAGTGTTTGTCATGTAATAATTATGTACAAATTCTCCAGGATGAAATAAAATGCAAATTGAAAACACAAATGTGAATTGAAAGTACAAAACTAGAATTTCTCTCATGTCAAAGGCTACTTATGGATGTGTGTGAAACTTTCTCAACTGAGGAAGTTCCTTTCAGTGGGTGAGGGCTTAACAGTATACCAAAGGCCCTTAAGGGACTTGCACTTGTTTGTCGTTCAATAAATTGACTCAGCACCTGTTGAATACATGGACTCTTTCTAGCATATGCAGATATAAAATTAACTCTCCAACTTTTGGATTCTTGAAGATTGTATTCTAATAAAATACGAGTTAGTAATTCTATAGAATGAACGAGGAAGAGATAGGAAGCAGATGGTCCTTGGCTTGATGATAGTTCAATCTTCAAATTTTCAATTTGGGATGAAACAAAAGCATATATAGCCACTCTTGTCTTTTATTTTCAATACAGTATCCAAGCTTTCATAAAGCATTCAAACTTTATCATAAAATGGGCTTTGGGTTAGATGATTTTGCTCAGCTATATACTAATGTAAATAATCAAAGCACACCTAAGGCAGACCAGACTGAACTATGATGATCTGTAGGTTAGGTATATCGAAGACACTCTCTACTTTCTGTATTTTCAATTTATAATTGCTGTATTGGGCTGTAACTCAAACATAAGGCAGAAACATCTGTCTTGTGTTAGAAAAAGATATGCGACAAGGGAAGTAAGGCTTTTTTATTTATTTATTTTTGAACTTTCTTTTTTTATTTATTTATTAAAGATTTCTGCCTCCTCCCTGCCACTGCCTCCCATTTCCCTCCCCCTCCCCCAATCAAGTCCCCCTCCCTAGTCAGCCTGAAAAGCAATCAGGTTCCTTGCCCTGTGGGAAGTCCAAGGACCACCCACCTCCATCCAGGTCTAGTAAGGTGAGCATCCAAACTGCCTTAGGCTCCCACAAAGCCAGTACATGCAGTGGGATCAAAAACCCACTGCCATTGTTCTTGAGTTCTAAGTAGTCCTCATTGTCTGCTATGTTCATCGAGTCTGGTTTTATCCCATGCTTTTTCAGACCCAGGCCAGCTGGCCTTGGTGAGTTCCCGATAGAACATCCCCATTGTCTGAGTGTGTGGGTGCACCCCTTGCAGTCCTGAGTTCCTTGCTCGTGCTCTCTCTCCTTCTGCTCCTGATTTGGACCTTGAGATTTCAGTCCGGTGCTCCAATGTGGGTCTCTGTCTCTTTCTCCTTTCATTGCCTGATGAAGGTTAATATTCAGGAGGATGCCTATATGTTTTTCTTTGGGTTTACCTTCTTATTTAGCTTCTCTAGGATGACGAATTATAGTCTCAATGTAGTAAGGCTTTTTTAATGGGAATAATACCACATAGAAGAGAAATAAAAAGCTGCTTTAACAATGTGACTTTTGAGCACATACCTGAAAAATGAGAGACTTCACCGAGGCAACCTAGGATTAGGTGGTTCTAAGCAGGGAAGAGTAAAGCAGAGCCCTAATGTTGGAGTACACTGGGTGTGGCTAAAGAGATCTCAGAGTCCCAGGATGGCGGAACAGAATGGTCAAGTAGAGAAGGTAGAGGGCAAGTCAGTTAGACAATAGTGTCCACAAAACAACAATTGAAGGCCATTGTTAGAGTTGATTGCAGAATTTTGATTGGTAGAGTACACGCACAGAGAGCCATGATCATTCCTGAACAAGGTCATAGGCCATACTGCATGCCATTCCTCTAACGCTAGTCAGTGTTCCTAGTGTGGGCTGTATAACAAGATCTGGCTTCAAATGGCGGGGAAAAGAAGGGGGAAAATGCAAGGAGCATGTTATGTCTTATTTCTGAGTTGGCAGACAATCTTTTCTTTAAGATGAAAGTTTCTAGTCCAGTGGTGATGGTGCACACCTTTTATTTTAGCACTTGAAGGACAAAGGCCGGTGGATCTCTAAAGGTTCAAGGTCAGCCTGGTCTATGCAGTGAGTTCCAGGACAGACAGGATTGTTACAAAGATGAACCCTGTCTCAAAAAACAAACAAACAAACAAACAAACACAAAACAGCAACAACAGTAGCAACAACAAAAAGATGGAAGTTTCTTTAGTCCAATCTAAATTAGTCAGGCTATCAAGAGTTCTAAGCAGCAATGAGTTAATCCTGGGCATGGAGATCAAAAGGGGCACAGGAAACATTTGTGGTACTGCTTTGATCTCAGTTATAAACCTCGTTTTTCAATCATAAACAAGTACCAATAAAATAGCTTTGTCAAGCTACCCCACAGAAAGCAGTTATAATATCTCCGAAACAATACCTACATATGCTCACCCACGTGCACACACAGTCCGTTGTTATTTGACAAGTCAGGAACTTGACTGAGAGTAAGAAGGAAAAGAAGTGGCATTTGCCACAAAAGGGAACTAGAAACCTTGAGATTTACAACGTTTAGAGGTCTGCTTGAAAGCTTTGCCCGTCTGATGATAACCATCTGATGATAAATTAACCCCTTAAGTGGCAGAAGGCCACAGCAAACAGTGGGTAAATGTAGATCAAGAAATCGGGCAAAGAAAGATGATATCCACGATAAAGGAAAACACAATAGAACAACACTCTCCCGGAGAAGCAATAGAAGACAGGAGGCAATGGTACAACATCGTCAGAGTGATGCAAAGTAAAAACCAGTACCCTAGAATTCAATGCCTACTGAATATATCTTTTAAAACTGAGAAAAACTAAAACATTTTAAGATGAACATAGCTACATGAATTCCCTGGCTGCAGATATGTGTGAAAAGATGCCCTAACGAATGTTCTTATGCCTGAAGGGAAATGATGCTCACCTCTTCGTGAGACAGTGAAGATGTCTGGAAATAGAATATGTGTGGATAAGTCTAACATGCTTATTTATGCATACACCCATGTATAATACAGTCCAGTCTTGTTATTTGTGGCAGTTTTGTCCTATAACATATCTGTAAACACTGAACTAGTGAATGCTGAATTATCACTCCTGAGGGCAAGGAAGTGTTAAGATCTTGTAAGTCTCTCAACACATTTTCATCCAACAATCAATATACAACACTGTTTTATGGGAGCTGCTATGTAAAGATAAGTTAATTAATATATGTGAAGCTTCATTATAATCAATAGCACTTTGTGACTTACGCCTGAAGGGAATTTCTCATATGCATTTTTCCACAGCCTTGTACTTGAGTAGTGCTAGAAGCATGTTGCTTTAGTCTTATACATTCTATGCGGTGCCAGGGGGTACAAAATCACCAAGAGAAAGGTAAAATATGTGCTCTAAATGGACTGATGCAAACATCAGTAAAGCATGACTAAGGATAATGCAGAGAACATCAGTCTACAATGTAAGGTATCAATCGCAGCTGGGAATATACACATCAGATAATTTTCCTGTTTTCCTTTTGACTTTCTTCACCTCTCTGCACATGACTATGAGAGAGTCACTAACACTGATTTTTGAGTTTCAGATAAATTTTAGTGAGAAAGTGAATTCTCAAATATAGAAACTACACAGGACTTACTGTAATTAACAAAACGCTGAAGAGAGCAGTTTTATGACACAAGTCGACTTAACACAATGAGAAACTCACACAAAAATTAAAGGAATAATACATCCACGGTGTTTCAAGGCAGCCTGATTTTATATACAGTAATATACTACTAGTTCTGAGTCAATTATAAAACCTCAAATATAGTAGTGCTTAAAGCTATCTTCAAAAACAATACAAAAAATCAATAAAGGAGACAAAATAGAGTACCAAGAATCTATCAGTCTCCCTACCTTCCCCAAAAATGATAAGAAAAAAATATTAAAACAGGTAAAATTGAAAACTAAGATATCATGGCAGAGGTAAGTCTAGTCAGATCAACGCTTACACTACTGAGTAGATCTGCACTGTGATGAATTCCGGCTATCAACAGAATGGTATCAAAAAGGCCAACCTCAATACCACCGAGACTATCCACAGAGGGTGCACTTTATCAACCACCCAAATACTGTTTGTGAAATTATTAAAAGCAGTTAATCATGTGAATAACAATAAGACAGATGAAGTAAATTTATTATAAAGTACACAAGATAAACATCAAGAAAGGAAGCATTTTGGGGAGAAAGAATGTTTTTTTATTAATGGAAATATCATCAGGAAAATACAGCAATTTAAGTTCTATGGGCTTGACTTCATTTCAAAACACATAACTGAGCATACATACTGAAGGGAGAAACAGACAATATAAATTTATATTTAAATATTTAGAACATTCTTCCTGAGTAATTGATAGGAAAACAGTAATTACCCTGAAGTTTGGTGCTAAATAACCATTTGACTTCATTTTCTGTACAGAGAACTACCCGACAACTCTGAGTGAAAGTTTATTCTCAGAACTCATGGAGCAGCCATTGTAATAGACCACAAGCTGATGCAAATAAAGGTCTCTCTATGCTTCAAAGCACTGGAGTTTTAGGAGATCCTTCACTGACTTACATGAAGACTAATCTGGAACTCAATAAACTGTCTACAAAAACTCCAATATCTAGAAATTAAATGAGAAATTTCCATGCAACCTATGGATTAAAGAAAGAGAACCATTAATTTTAAATAAAAAATTGGTTAATAAAAATATAGCATGAAAATTGTGTCACATAGCTAAAGCCATGCTTAAGGCATAGGTGAGATCCAGCTTCTGACTGCAATAATCTTTATACATCAAGGAGGAGAACTGAAAAGAACTGTTAGAAGGTAGAACCAATAAAGGCAAGATATCAATAAAACAGAAAGGACAAATAATTTTAAAACCCAAAAACATTTAATGGAACTTTAATACAATTGATAATCATATAAAGGACTAAAGCAAGGCAGCATAACACAAATTACCAGCATCAGAAATAAGTTCTTGTGGCATAAGATTAATATACAAGAACAAATTGCTTTCCTAAGTGCTATGCCACTATAAAAGGTCAGTATTTATAAATTCTGAGATTTGGGGGATCTGGAGGAAAGGAATGGGGTGAATATGGTCAAGATACACTGTATATACATGTATAAAATATTCACAAAAAAGAAAAGTAATTTCTACTTGTTCTATTAACAATGAGATAATATAAATAACAAGTACTTATTATTTATACTTATATTAAATTATAAATATATATTTATTTATACTTATATTTATACTTAATATTAAAATATATAATAAAAGGTGAGCTCCATCTTTGTACTGAAAACTATGATTGACAGAAATGAAATAAAACCTAAATAAACAGCTGTGCCGATTAATAGATTAGAAAACTCAGTGTTTTCAAGATACTTGTTTTTTTTTGAGTAATTCACAATTTAATGAAAGTAAATTCAGAATCTAGGTTTTTAAATGGAGTTAGAAGCTGATTCTAAATTTTGTGTAGAAATGCAAATAAGTAGAATATCTTATCAATCTTCTTGTTAAAAAAACAAATTCACAGAACTACATATATAATTTGCCTTCAAGACTCCTTACAAAGTTATAGTAATCAATGCAGAGAAGTATCAGCACAGGGATAGACAAACAGATCAATAGGACAGAAGGCAGAGAACAGACAGAAGTCTACCCTTACGCTGTCAATTGATTTTTTTTTCCTCATAAACTCGCCAAAACACCACCTGAGGAAAACAAGTTCTTAACAATGATATGTGAAAAAGATGGTCATCGGCTACAAAAGACGAGAAACTCAAGACATTCGAGAAAATAGATCCAAGCAAGCAGGCGAAAAAGTTTAACTTATTGAAAATCAGCTTTTAATGGCAAGGAGGAGGGTTACCTTTTAAGTGGCATTTAGTTTCTGGTCAAGTTACAACCATTGGCTCAGCCATTTCATTACTCACTATTTATGCAGAGGAAATGACAGCAAATGCCTGCCAAAAGATTGGTTCAGGGGCATTTGCTGCTCGACTTCCTTCACAGTAATTGACGACTGCAAACAGTACAAATATCTGTCAACAAAAGAATCAGTAAGCAAACGGTGGTGTTTCATACAATGAGATACTACCAGCCAAAACAGAGGTGGGACAGGTAAAGCATTGCTTATATACACAAGAACATGAATAAATCTCACAGACATTAGGCAAAATGAAGAATACAAGAAATAACTATATGACTGTACATCTAAGAGATTCTTAAGGGAGTGAAATAGCATAGTGTCCACAATGACTGAAGTACACAAGGGGACTTTGTGAAGAGGTAGTGATGTTTCATTTTATAAGACAGATAGACCCCATTGTATGTGCACAGGCAAGATGTGTGCATTTTGGGGTGCACACACTATATTTGGTAAATAACAGCTGAGTGTGGCAGTGGAAATACAGAAAACAAAAATACAGAATATTCACTATTAGAGATGGGTGATGGGAACAGAGAGGTGCAACAATCGACTTCACTTAGTTTACACATGTTTGGAATTTTCAGTAATATTGTTTAAAAGTCTACAAATCCAATAGTAGGGCAGGGTCATTCAAATCAGGCCACTGGCCTTTACATAGAACTTTCTATGAACATTTTAATTTTTTTAGTTCCCTAGAGGAAAACATTCTTCAAGTTGAAATTTATTTTAGGGATTTGTGGTCAATATTCCATCAACAAATATCTGTGTTCTTCCTATCAAGCTCTGTTATTTAACTGATCTGAGTAAAATGTTTAAAGGTGTGGTTGTCTCTGGGAAAGTAGAGTTGAATCCCCTTTTTTGAG
This sequence comes from Microtus ochrogaster, assembly GCF_000317375.1. NCBI lineage: Eukaryota > Metazoa > Chordata > Mammalia > Rodentia > Cricetidae > Microtus > Microtus ochrogaster. The sequence continues at coordinate 47,432,135 of NC_022030.1, forward strand.
AAAGAGATTGAATGCTGAGGTTAATTTGCTCAGAAACTTTGGAGTGTCTGAGACCTGAGGGGTTTCATCTAAAACAAGGGCACACATGGTGAAGGTTATGCTGGGCATGACTTGCTTCATCTGTTGCCTTCCTTAACTTTCCTCTACCATGGCTTTCTCTATCACCTGCTCCCTGCTGACTCCAAGAACAGAATGTGCCCTTTTGTTGTTGTTCATTTTGTTTTGTTTTGTTTTGTCTTGTCTTGTCTTGGACCTATATAGACTCCTGTGTTCTTTGCCAAAATCCTATGAGGATAGAATCTGTCTCATTAAAGTAGCTTCTTAGCATTCCTAGGTGCTTCTCCAAAGAGAAGGTAATGGATGAGGCTTTTCTGATCATGACAACAGTTAACAGTTAGTTCTGAGCTCATGGGGAGTTCCCATCCATAGCACAGAACCCCAGGCCCTCACCTGTGCATTAGAGGTAAGGATGCCACCTGCAAGCCCTACCCTTTCTACCTTCTATTAAGGCCTTGTATGGACCATTGATAACTGTGAGTGGCAATAAAGAAGAAGACACAAGTGGTGACAGAGTCCAAATACTCCGTCCCCCCAAAAATGGGGAAATAATCAAAGCAGGTTGCTATTTTCCTTCCTGGAAGTAGGCTGATGAACTATTCCCTCCCTGCATCTGAGGGTAAGAAGACACAAAGACATAGAGATGTTTGAACACAAAGCCCTTGCTCTGTTCCCTCTTCATTCATTACAGTGCATCAGACTCTTCTTTACCAATTATACTTCCCTATGATGGTCCCTCCACTCTCCCCAAAGCACAAGTACATGCTGTGGGAGATCCTTCTGCTCCTTCAGCCAATAGTCTTTAAGTACCAGCCCACATGGGTGTGGTCTCTTATACTATAAATGCAGTTATAAAGCTTGAGCTCACTCTCTTGCTTCTGGCTCTCACTTCTGGCTGCTAGACTCTGTTCCTCTTCCCCATTTGTGCAAAGGACTGTGATCTAGGATCTATAAGTCTACCCTAAATAAATAAGCCTTTATTACACTTAATTCTGAACTAGTGTGGGGTTACTTTGTATTTTCCACTATCATCTGGTGCCCGAATGTGAGAACCAGTCCACACTTTTTGGGATTGGTTCACCAGCCACGTGGTGTGTTGGGCACTGACTCTCCCACCCGCAGTTTTAGTTGGCCCTCAAACAAAGCAGTCTGCTGTTCAATGCTTCCCGGCTCATGGCCCAAACACTGCTGCCTGCAATCCCTGTAGTGAACACAGTCCACAACTTGCACTGACAGAAAACTTTGAGTTTTCTCTTCATCCTGGGTCCCAACTCTCGGTATTGTTTGATTGTCTTAATAACTGTTCTTAATTTGTTAAACAAAGTATAGTTTTAGTAAGTAAGCAACAAGTGCTGTTCACTGCTGCTAGTATCTCTTGGTCTCATGGCTGCAACTGCGATACCTGCTGACCAATAATGATTATTACACCTGCTCCAAGTCACTGCAATTGCCTTATGACAGATAAGATCTGAAGAACTACAAAAAATGACTGATAATATCTAGAAGTTCAATAATTATTTTGCTTATATTATGAAAGGTATTGTGCAAGACTTACACTATTTTCCTTCCCTTTATTTGATTCTAAGAATTATCTTTGTTTTCAATATCATTTCATTAAAAATGGTTTAATACTACAGAGAGGGATAGCATCAATTTGACAAAATTAAATTAAAGAATTTGTGCTGTTGAATCTAACTGTTGGAATCTGTTGGAAATTTATGATATGTCCAAAAATGAGACATTATCTTTACTTAACAAGTTGGAATCCTCAGTGAGGACATTAGAACATTCACCATTTGTCAGGGGAATGGTGAAAATGTGGGCTTTAAGCATTAAGGCAACCCTACACGATTGGCTTCAATTAATCTCAGCAGTCCTAGAAAATGGACCTCAGCTGCTTTGGAAGTGTTATTGAAGAGAAGAGGTAAAAAAAATTAAAGCAACAGGGAAAAGCAAAAGGATTTGAGACTTCCCAAAATCAAATTCTTGGTGAGAGTCATTACTCTGATCCTCAGGAACAGGCTTGCTATGATGAACGCACCTTGTCCCTATGTAGCACAGCAACTTTAAATGCTTGGAACAAGATTCAGGATCCAGGAAAGAGGACTGAGTCATATGTTAGGGTTAAACAGGGCCAGAGAGAACCCTTCACTGACTTCTAAAACAGATTAACTAAGGCTGTAAAATTAGAAGTGACAGACACTGAAGATAGATGTGTACTAATTGAATCCTTGGCTTTTGAAAATGCCAACTTAGAATGTAAGAAGAACCTTGGGCCTTTAAAGGTCAGATCAGCACCCATAGATGAATGGATCTTACATACAATGAATGTTGAAACATTTGACTATAGTACTGAAGCTTGGGTAGGAGAAGTGATTTCCAATGGTGTGAAAGACACTAAAATGCCAAATGTTTCAATTGTGAAAGAATAGGACATCTATGAAGGGACGGTAGACAAGGAATTTCTAGGAATAATATTTCCTCTAGGAATGGCAAGAATAGGAGAATTCAGCCTTCTGGTATATGTAGGTTAACAAGAGACAGACAAGGCAACCAAATACCGCTGGGAAACTCCTTGAGAGGCCTCTCACAGGCCCTGATGTCAAACAAGGCCCAGTCATTTCCAGTCACTGTGGAGAACGTGTCTCATCAGGAAAATTAAAGAATCCAGTGCCTACTGTAAAAAAAAAAATCATACTGTTCTGGATGATGGAATAGACCTGGAAAAAATAGGAAACATATAATTTGGCAGACTTCTATAAATGATCAAAGACCAAAGCTAAGAGTGTGTATAAATGACTTTGTAATTGAAGGATTACTAGACACAGGTGCAGCTGTGACTATCATTACTCCAGAATCTTGGCATCCAGATTGGCCTCTTCAAGAGGCAGATATTCAATTCCTAGGAATTGGAAGCCTATCTCAAGTAAAACAAAGCACAAGGTGGATCGAATGCATATGTCCAGAAGGACAGAAAGGAAGGCTGAAGCTTTATGTAGCTAATATTGCAGTAAATTTATGGGGCCTTGACCTATTGCAGCAAAGGAATACCCAGGTTAACATTCATGCAGTCCCCAAAACTCATGTTTCTGGGAAGGATATTATAAAATATTATTTAAAAAGATTACCAGCAGCCCAGCCTGGTCTACAAGAGCTAGTTCCAGGACAGGCTACAAAACCACAGAGAAACCCTGTCTTGAAAAAACAAACAAACAACAAAAAAAAAGATTACCAGCCATTCAGGCTGTACAAGAAAACAAAGCAACTAGTAAACCTTCAGAAGTAATAACAGCCTTGCCTTTAAAATGGTTAACTGAGAAATCCATATGGCTTAAACAATGGCCTTTGATGGAAGACAAACTACAGGCTTTAGAACAGCTGATACAGGAGCAACTAGATGCTCACCCTATTGAAGAATTAACCAACCATTGGAATTCTCCTGTATTTGTTGTTAAAAAGAAATCTGAAAAATGGAGAATGGTGACAGATCTAAGAGCTGTCAACAAGGTTATCCAAACCATGGGCCCTCTGCAATCTGGAATTCCTCTGCTTTCTCTATTACCAAAAGGATGGTCTGTTACAGTTATTGATTTAAAGGATTGTTTCTTCACTATACCTGGACAAGAAAAAGATTGAGAAAAATTTGCTTTCACAGTGCTTATTTATAATAATTCTCAGCCTACCAGGAGATACCAGTGGACCATCCAGCCACAGGGAATGCTCAGTAGTCTTACCCTGTGCCAATACTTTGTAAATCAGCCATTGGAAATAATAACAAGCAATTTCCTAAGTCTATAATTTACCATTACATGGATGGCATTTTTGTTATCTGATTCAAATACAGATACTTTAGAAAGAATGTTTGAAGAAGTAAAAAAAGGTTTGCCTATATGGGGATGACAAATTGCTCCTGAAAAAATACAAAGGAGATTCTGTCAATTACCTAGGTTACAAAATAGGTTTACAGAAAATTAGAACACAAAAGGCACAAATTAGGAGAGACTGATTATGGACTCTTAATGACTTTCAAAAATTGTTAGGAAATATTTCCAGTCTGTGACCAGCTGTTGGGATAACAACTGACCTAATAGTTCATTTAAACAAAACCTTAGATGATGACAAATACTTAAGTAGTCTCAGAGAATTAACAGCTGAAGAAACAAAGAATTGATGGTTGTTGAAGAGAAATTACAGGAGCCACATATAGATAGAGCACTTCCAAATCTTTATTGTATTCTAGTAATGTTTCCTTCCAGAATTTTCCCTACAGGGATTTTAATGCAGAGGGAAGATATTATCTTAAAATGGATCTTTTTACCACATAGACCCAATAAAAAATGTAAAACGTATGTAGGAAAATTCTCTGAATTAATTATAAAAGTAAAATTGAGACTTCATCAACTAGCAGGTATAGACCCAGCAGAGATAGTTCCTTTTACTGCTGATGAAATTTAAAAAAAGATATGGGAAGACAATAAACCTTGGCAAAGAGATTATGCTAATTTTTTGGAGAAATTAATAGCAATTATCCCAAATGTGATAGAATTAACCTTATAAAGAAAACTACTTGAATTATTCCCTGAACTTTACATGTTGCACCAATAATTGGAGCATATACATTTGATACAGATGGAAATAAATCAGGAAAGGCAGGTTACAGGTTATTAAATGTTATGGTCATCATGTCTATACCTGCACAAATAAAGACAGACAATGGTCCAGCATATGTGTCTAAGAAAATTAAACAGTGTTTTGCTTATATTAAAGGATATTACAGGTATACCAAATAATCCTACAAGTCAGGTAGTTATAGAAAGATCAAATCAAACTATAAAGGATATGCTAAACAAACAGAAAGGGATAGAAAATACCCCCAGAAATAGATTGCATAATGCTTTATTAATCTTGACTTTTCTTAATGCTATTGAGAAAGGAACAACAGCAGCAGAGAGACATTGGATAATAGGAAAAAGAGCTTCTCAATTAAATCAACCAGTATATTTAAAAGATGTGCTGACCTCACAATGGAAACAAGGAGATGTGCTGTGTTGGGGAGGGGTTTTGCTCTTTTTTCCACAGGAGAAGAAAAGCTATGAATATCATTAAAATTGATAAAGATTCAGTTTGTAAAAAAGAAACCTTTTGAAAAAGAAATGACAGCTTATCCACAGAGGTGAGAATCATACAGGTGGTAAGAAAACATTGTAAGGGTTGGGGGAGGGTTTTGTTCTTGTCTTTGCAGGAAAATATTTATCTTTAAAGTGTGGAGAGACCTTGGACATCTAGATGCCTAAAGATAAAAAGATAGCAATCCAGAAGAAAATCAACAAGCAAAGAAGAATTTACCTTATGATGCTGTATTATCTGCATGGTAAAATTTGATTATTTGGACACATATACATCTCTACTTAAAAATAAGAGCTGGCGTTGGAGTTGGACAATAATGGCTGTCTTTCTCCAAATCCAAGCATGTCATTAAAAGAAAAAGTCAAAATTTCTGTCTCATGTCAAGAGCCGTCTGGAATGGGACAGAAAGAAGATAGATTTTAAGGAAATACTTTACTTTTCTCCATGCCTATTTTGTTTATGTTGTATCTTTCATTGAATATATATCTATATGAATAATACTTAAAATTTCCACATTGAACAGTAGATTTTCCTGCAGTAATCTTTGAAGCTTCTAGGAAGAAGATGAAGCCCCACAACAACAACTCCACCTGGTTGAGATGACATCCTGATGCTGATGGTGCTACTATAAGACCAGTTTTTGGGTACCAGCTGAGAAAATGGTACACCTTTTTTTCAACATTCTGTCTGGAACTCTAAATAAAAACATCAAAACAAACAAACCAACAAAAAGACCTTATCTAGTACTCAGAGACCATTTGTAATTATACAAAACAGCAATCTTGAAAACTTAATCATCATTTTACTTTTACAGGATTCCATAGAACAAACATTGCCCAACATGAGAGCAGGAAGCAATTCTAGAAAGCAACATCCTCTCTTCCAACAAAGTTTGTTCTCACAGTTAGAGACACCATTTAGGGGTTATTACTCATGTAGGGTTGGGGGTTGGAGTAGAAATTATGTAGGCCTAGAGATCTCAAAGAAAAAAGAAAAGAAGGAAAAGAAAGATTCAATAGGATAATAGGTGATTTAGTGTGAACTTATTCACATTAATAATAATAATAATAATAATAGTGCATAATAGAGTTGTTAGCTATTATTTATGAACAATTTACACTTATCCACACTTGTATATTGATACAAGTTCAAGTTATATTTGTTATTTCTGTTTACAATATTTGCACCCCTATACAAAATTATTTTGTCATATTGTATGGATGCATGCATGTTTCTACCTCTGTTTAAGACATTTTGTATATTGATACAATTTTATGATATATTTATCATATTGCATTATATATTTCTACCTCTGATCAAGGTATTTATACATTGTTTACATTTTGATGTCATTGTCCTAATTTACTGCACAGTTGTTTAAAGATTGTTTAATATTCTTATATGAAGTCTTAATCTTTAAGTTATATAAGTATTAAGTATTATAGATCAATAGTCATATTTGTTATACTTTTAGTCAGACTAATTAGGTTCTTTAGATATATATAAATTGTACTCTGCATAAATAGGTAACCTTCAACCACTTCAAAGATCAGTAGATTATGGCATTTAAATACTTTAGGATTCTGTTGACATGAGACAGGACTGCTCCTGGCAGAACCAATCTATTCCTGGGAGAGTGTTGAACACCAAAGACTTGGAGTTTGTCTTCTTCTTGACACAACTGGCCTTTGGGCAAGAAACTGCCCATGCCTCAACCACTGGCAAAATGCACGGTGTCCAGACTAGATAAGCAGGATACAAGAAAAAAAAGACTGCCAAATCTTGCTAAGATAAGGATAAAATGGTTTTGAAAAATTCCCTGCCTCTGAAAATGGTCTGTCAATTACTCTAGGCCTTAGCCAAAGTTGGTTGCTTCAACATTGCAAATGAGACTTTGGGTGATTGCTCAGGTAGCCAGTTGTCTTTGTCATCTACTGCACATTTTGGAAGCTGCTTGATTGCACTTCCTGTCTACTCAAGTAATATTATCTCCCTTCTCAGGAAAGTCATAGTTACTTTCCTCTTATGATCTAGCCAAGCTGTTTCTAATACAAGACTTAGACTCCTTAGGATAGAATGTTTATTAAAACATTAACATATGTTCCTTGCTTAATATTGTTTATGCTAGTTATAATTCTAATCTTATACTTGATATCTGTTCCTAGTGTATATAGTTTTGTATTGGGTTTGGAACTCTCTTATTTAAACAAAAGGAGGAGGTACTGTGGGAGCTCCTTCTGCTCCTTCAGCCAATAGCCTTTAAGATACCAGCCCACATGGGCATGGTCTCTTATATTATAAATGCAGCTGTAAAGCCTGTGCTCGCTCCTCTTGCTTCTGGCTCTCACTTCCAGCTGCTAGACTCTGTTCCTGTTCCCCATTCATGCAGAGGACTGTGATCTAGGACAGTGATCTCTAAGTCTCCTTCATATAAATAACCCTTTATTATATGCAATTCTGAGCTAGTGTGGGTTTATTTTGTATCTTCTGCCCTCAGACACACAAGTGTACAGTTGTCCCCCTTTCTTGGGTTTTATTTCTTAAGATTCTTGTGTCATGTAAAACTTACATCAAATAAATAATGGGGTTTTCTCTTATTAAGTCATCCTTTGTTATAGGGACTCAGACACAAACATTGCAAAATTTTAGAAATTGTAGTTGGCATAATAACCAGGCTAGCTTAATATGAAACAGCAAATTTTAATGAAGGAATAACTTACAACACCAGGGATCCAGCGATGAGCAGGAGATACAAATAAAGAGAGAGCGGAGGGGCTCTCTTTTAATATGTAAACATTAGCCCAAGGCGAACATGCCCCCCATTGGGTGGAGTTTCCCCTACAAGAAATTTAAGAAAAATGGCGAAAGTTGCACTATTCAATGTACAGTTTGGTGACAAATGAGCTATTGTCAAAACCACATCCCTTGGTAGTTGTTCTCAATCTTCCTAGTGCTATGACCCTTTAGTACAGTTCTTCATATTGTTGAGATCCCCCAACCATTAAATTATTTTCATTGCTACTTCATAATTGTAATTTTTTGCTGTTATGAATAATAATGTAAATTCCTGTTTTATATGATGGTCTCAGGTGTGTTGAAATAAGAGCGGAGGAGCTGCGTCCCCCGCACCGGCCGCCCACATGGCTAGCTTAGCTTATGCCCCGAAATAATTACA
>NC_022030.1:47442278-47495371 GCF_000317375.1 Microtus ochrogaster
TCCCAGCATCCTGTTCTGTTTTCTCCGCCTACCTAAGGGTTGGCCTATGAAATGGGCCTAGGCAGTTTCTTTATTAATAAGAAATCATTCCCACATCACAGGTGACCCCTGTGAAAGGGTCATTTGATCCCCCTAAGGAGTATCAACTCCCAGGTTGAAAAGTTCTGCCTTAAGTTCACTGAAGAAAGAGAGAGAGAAGGGGAGGGAAAAGTAAGAGGCCAAAAGAAGGAAAGAGTAAATTTGATTCATTTTTTTTAAACTGCAGTTATTTACAGTATAAAAGAATTACACACAGTCAGATGGTGGTGGTGCACACCTTTAATCCCAGTACTCAAGAGGCAGAGGCAGGCAGGTCTAGGTGGGTTTGAAGTCAGCCTGGTCTACAGAGCAAGTTCCAGGACAATCAAGGCTACCCACGGAAACCCTATCTCAAAAAACAAAACAAACAAACAAACAAAAATTATACACACACACTTATACATGCACAAACATACACATGCACACACACTTTCAAGAAGTGTAATAGAGTAAGGAAACGTGCCTGTTCTCTCCAGTGGCATGAATATTCTTCCCTCCTTTGGAATGATGGGAAGAGTAACTTGTGATGGAGGGAAGGAAACTGAAAGTCAATTTCTTCACAGAGCTACGCTTGGCAATGCCCAGAACTCCCTAAAAGCAAGGGAGCTTCAGAGGGTAGAACTTTGCCTTTTTCTTAACAGGCTCAATGTATTTTTCAACTATGCCAGTGACGATGACCTGGTGCTTTCATTCAATTGGAAAACATAGTTCACTTTTACAGTCAGGTATCTCTGACTTTATCACTTTCCTGGCTGGTCCTCCCACACCCATGGTGAAACCTCAAATGAATTAGGTAAAATTAAGATTCCTCTTCTGCTAAGGTGGAGAGAATCCGAAGAGGACCTAGCAGGAGGGTGTAGACACTAGAGGAAGTAGTGAGGATGGTTTAAAAGAAATGGAAGCCATCTCCCTTCCACTTTCTGTCTCCCCTACCCAGTAAACCCTTTCCTGATTACAGTAAATATCTTCTTAGGATCAAAAGGAAGGTTTCTGAAATGAGTTATGTCCTCACAAAATTCATTATGGTAATGCTGCCATTGCAGCAGGGGCCCTTCCCTGCCTCATTTGGATCTGCTGCTGTGCCCTTGTTTCTATCCAGGCAGTTCGTCTACATTTTGTTGGTGTCAGACCTTTTCAGTACTCATCCCTCAGGTTTGTGGAGCAGCTCAATAGAATTACAAGAGACAGATGTTTTGCTGATATTTTAAGAGATGCATTCTGAAACAGCACGTGCTGGGTATTTCTCTTGCCCTATCCCTGCAGATACACTCACTCCTCCACTCCCACTATGGTGTGTCCCTCCGCCCCCAGAAGAGCTCCTTTATTCTTCAGCCTTCATATCTGCAGTGCGGGTTTCCAGCAGGCACAATTTATTATTCATGATATAGCAGTTTAGAGCATACACACCTCCCAAGCCTCAGAGGCCTATGGTGAAGAATACCAGGCCACCTAATGGGCACTGAATGGTGCCACCTTGATTTGAAACAATATCATTTTGCTCCTGTGGTTCACCAGGATGGCTGCTGGTTGTGAGTCTGAAGACAACTGCAAGGGACTTTCTAATTGGCAATAGCCTAATTTTGGCCTCTGGGAAGACCAGAGCATTTTGATCTGACATCTGTGCTTGACTTTCCTGGACTCTGTATCTCTCTGCTGCCCTGTCCTCAAGACTGGCTCGCTTTCCTCATCTACCTCCCTCAGTGCCCTAAGTGCTTTTCCTCAGCTCTCTGAAGCATCTTGAACTGTTGACCATACCTTTCTCAAACAAGTTAAAGCTTTGGCTTCCATAATTCTCAGACACCAACTCCTCCCTTCTTGACTGCTCATCTATGCTGTCTGCACTTTATTTCAGGCTGTTTATTTTCTCTTGCCACTTTTTTTGTCCATGACCCTTAACAGATTTCCTTTCTTTCTAGATATAAAGACAAGGATTAAGTAAATTCCCATGTGCCTGCTGTGGGAATTCCAGCACTTCTACATTATTTCTTTTCATCACCTTAGAGCATTGGGCACTGGGTGGAATGTTCTGTCCGATTTTGATATCACCGTCATATCAAATGTCTTCCTTGTCTTGACTGCAGGGTCCACATCTGTCTCAGTTCACTTCCAGTAACTATGTGGCACATAAAAGGAGCTGAAGATCCATGTACTGTCAGCTTTAACTTACGGAAAACACTGTATTTTGCAGATGACTCTGTTGTTTAGAAACTTTGACTTCAGTCACATGACATAGGAAAGTTGAAAACGGTGACTTTGAATCCATATCTTTTCATTACTCTAAGTGGTGAAATAAACCAAATGCCTTTCTTTGTCATCATGCACAGCTAATGAATGGCCAGTCTTCATCAGTTCATGGACCAAACTATAAAGCGTTCCAGTTTACCTAATAACTAGTATTGCTTGGAACATGCTGGAACAATGAATGTTTCTAGATGCCACTCTAAGTGTACGGTGTGTCAGTAGCTAAAGAAAAGGTCTAGAATACTCTTCCTTGCTATTATTGTGATCACATGACTTCAGTGGTGCTGCTAAAAGCAAAATTAATGAAGGACTGGGTTCTGAACAGGAGAAATTGGGTTTCAAATGAGTTTTAGATGTTAGAAAGAATTAATAGAATCGTTACCTCCTGTCCAAGAGACAACATTCTTAGTTTAAGGTGGATTAGAATTCCCTGAAAGCATGCTGCTAAAGCCCAACTGATGGGCTTCATCTTCAGATTGAATTCAAGTTTGAGTTAATATGTCTATCATCAGGCCTAAGAAACTCCACTTCTCACATGTTCTATGTTATGCTGAAGACATGTGATTACATGTTTAGAGACAGTGATTTAACCTAGTGTTTCCTGTGCTGATGATAACCACCCAGACCAGAGACGTACACTGGGTCTATGATCTGTTAACTCTTCTCCAGAGCCCTGTTTTTGGGGGGGGGTCCCTGCATTTTCCTCTTCCTTGTAGGAATTGAAGTTTGGTCTAGCAGCACCACTGATGTCATGGAATCACAAAGATAGTGTGGAAGAATGTTCTAGGCCTTTCCTCTAGTAGACCATCATGCCTACGTCACGCATTTTGCCTTGGCCTTCCCATTTGACTGGCTTTCGAGCCTGCTGCTCGGATTTGAGACATATTCCTGATAGCCACTCAGTTCACCTGGATCCAGTCATTTCAGTTCACTCAGATTTCCAATCCTGTTTCCAAAGAGCTTCTGACCTTTCCCTGCAATTTACCAACACCTCCAGGTGGAAATGTGGGCTTTCTCCTTTAATTCTTTTCCAGAAGCTATCTACCCAGTATTTTCCATCTCCACCTTCAGAGCTGAAGTCAGAGTCAGTAGACACATGAAAGAGTAAAAGAAATGAAGTAGGGTTCCTGCCAAATTAGAACACATGTGTGCCTTGTAGGGTAGTCTGTTATTAATGTGCATTAAGACTTGGGCACACTAAGTGCTTAATTCATGTCAGTAACTATAATAATATGACACAGCTTGAGGAAATGGTATTGTGTTTATACCCTCCCTGCGTGGGTCACTATTCAACATGGTCAGTTGGACATTTGGACTCAGGCCAGTTGGTACCCAGGCTGGACTCTGCTAAGAGGCTACTGCAGCTGCTATTATCCATGAATCCCTTGTAATTCTGTCTAGCACCCAGCAGGGAGATGCAATTGTCCGGCAAACAGATTTAAGAAATGGGCTAGAAATGCAGTTTCCCGGGAAGCATTTGAAAAACTAATCTCTCCATTTTTAACAACCACCACAAAAGAAAATGAAGAAAAATGCAGTGCACTGTGAGAATCAGTTAAGATGGGAAATAGTCAATAATTTATAACATTTATGAAGCATGCTTTCCTAGAAAATTTTACACAAATTGAATCTTCATTTTTATATCAAGGAATCATCTTACCTCATAACTGTGTGGCTGTTAGAGGTGTGCTTAGTTAGCTGGATGACTGGGAACAAATGACTTCTGAAGGCCTAGAGTCTTGCCACAGAGAAAAGCATTCTTGAGGATTTTTATGAAGCAGAAAGAGCAGGACTCCTGGCATCAGAATATCAAAAAGCTTTCAAAAGTCACTAATCTCACAATCCTATATGAACCTCAAGCCCCTTTAAAGTCCAATCGATTGTTCTATAGAATGGGAACAATGATTTTTCCATACCTTTTTACACAGCTGTTTAGAGAAAAACAAGAGCTAAAATAGACTTGCTAATATCTATGCTTGGTTTTGCTCTAATATTATTCTACAATAAATAATCCTTAAATGTTTGTAACAACAAGTATATTTCCCTGATGAGTTTTTAGACTAGTAGTGTCCTCTTTGATCATGACAGTGTTTGGGTTCAAGTCTGATTCAGTGTTTGCCAGGCTGAAGGTACAATGGCTATTTATGTTCTTGTGACTGTCAGTTGCATAACAAAAGAGCACATGGAAGCTCCCCGATACTGTAAAAGAGTGAGATGTAAAGTAACACATCACTCCCTGAAATGCAAGTTCCATTGGCCACATGGCCCAGCCCAATGTCAACGGGGCCAGTGAAACACCTCCAGTCTGCTGAGAAAATGTGCATGAGAGGAGAGCAAGTGGTGAATACAATTGTTCTGAAAACTACAAAATCACATGCAGATATTGTGATAATAATGGTGATTATTTTATATTCAGATAGTTAGTGGTCTGAGATTACTTTATAAATGATATGATTTGGAGCTTTGTAGAAATAGAAACACTCAGACATAGGGTTCCTCTTGCAAAGCCTACAGTTATTTGTGGAATCTCAAAGCATACTTTTCCAACTAAATATGTATCTAATAGACAAAAACAGATGGTTGGGAGATGTGATGTTGGCCAGGATCTGATCAGGGAGGACAGCTTCTAAAGTCCTCTCCGTCCTCCACTGAAGGTGCATTAGAGATGGTGGATTCCGTGTGATCAGGATGTACTTCAGTCCCAGTCACACACAAAGCCAGTATAATTTCCTTATGTAGTTGGTCACAACAATGACATCTATGTCTAACAATTCTACAGTGGGTAATATATGATTAGTCATCCTGACAGCACTCTGTGACACAGGACACAAGTGAACTCCTTTGTTATCAGGCCAAGGAGCCCATAGAGAACTCGGCCAAGCTTCCCTGCCTATTCTCTAAGTGTTCTTTAATCTTTAACTAGCAAGTGCTTATAAACTGTCAAGAACAGTGGTCCATAAGCTCAAAATATAGACCAACTTGGAAGGTCAGAGGAGTTAAAAGAAATTTATAGGACTAATTTGGATGATGCCATCTGAACACAAATGATAAGCTACATAAGTAAAAGTGGACCAATTACATATAAATGTGACTGGAAAAGATGGGTAGTTCCTATTCCAAAGTGACTCTGATCCCAAATACCCTAGAGTAGCAAGCAGATCCCATTCTGGAGTCAAAATAAGCACAGACAGAATCCACTCTTATTTATAAGGACAGACGAAGAAGAAAAAGAATTTAAAAGAAGATTTTCAGTATAGACAAGAATTCTTAAAAATATATATTATGTAAAATTTGTGCTTCTTGAAATGTGAGGATAGAATAAACATTAAGCACAACTCATTAACATGAGAAATGAATGAAGACAATTTGTAGCAAGGAGCACAGATGCATCTCAAAAGTATAGAATTATTTCTAACCCTGGGCTATGGTTACTTTCCAGAAATGCAAGTATGTTATTGATGGTCCTACCACGTTCCTTACTGCCTTCCTAAGCATTATTGGAACCATGGCATGACTATCACACCTTCCCTAAAGTAGAGAAAATACATTTAAATAGTTTCTTGCAACTATCAACTCAATCCTCCAGCGATTTCTTTCTGTCAGTTGGGAAGTCAAGGGAAAGAGAAACAGTCTGGCAGGGTTGGACTCTGCTCAGCAATAGAAATGAAAAATGGATCAGAAGGAAGAAAGCGTGAAGTTGGGAATCAAGCAGAGTCAATTTAAATACTGACTCTTGCACTGGGTCATCTCTAGCAGAACTGGATGTTGGTTTTCTTACCTATATAATAAGAATGTCAGCTTGGCAGGGTTGCTGTGATAATGCATTGAGCTATTGTGTATGGGGGTGGGAAGTCCGTCATATTAGAACTGATAACCCACACTAGATCCTTCTCTTTTCAACATATTAGTGTGTGTGTTTTCTAAATAATTTTTAAAAATAAGAAACTTAGAACATTTATGCTATGGGAACTTTTATAACGATTTCCTTTAATCTGAGAAAAAATTTAAGTTTATACATCTATAAAGGTATTTATTTATTTTCTGGCTTTTCTGTTAGCTCTCAGTTTTGAAGAGAACCTAAATATTGCCTTGTGGATAACAGACAATACAAGGTAGAAAGAGAAACTTAAAATTGTAAGTTGAAAATTCTTGGATTCTCAAACATGTAAAATTGTTTGAAACACGAAGAATTAAGCAGTTTGGGTAATTAACTCAAACAATTAGTTATTTCTGGTTATCTTTCAAGTCTTAACTGAAAAGAAAAACCAAAAGAGAAAGAAAAAGAAAGCTGACAAAGTACAATGTGTTTCATAATTTTGCTTTTATGAAACATTAATGGTCTTTGGTATGGATTATATCTATCCAAATGTACAAAGACACACAGCAAAATTATCCATAGAACTGGGGAGTTGGTTTTGTCAGTAGAGTGTTTGATTTGCAAGCATGAGTGTTGGATTTGATCCCTCCAAGCCTCCTAAAACATTACAGGCTATTGCTGTTATCCTTGGTTACTCCACAGAAGAGAAGGTGTGCAGGACACCATGGTCCCTGAGCTGAACCTATGAGCCTCCTCTCTCAGTACTAGCTTTCGTGGTAACAGAAGGGATCATGCAATTTTTCAAAGGAGGGAAGCAACCAATAGTCCTACCCAGCTATGACATCTATGAATCACAACAACAACCAAAATAAAACAATAACCCTAAAGATTCAGTAGTGGCACACATACCTTGATGGTAACCATCTGCTCTCTAATTGGACTCTAATTCCCCAACAAGAAGGAAGGTATGCCTGGAATGGGAAACCGAGCTAACTATCCAATATATTAGTAAAGATAAGGAGGAGAATCTACAACATCTACATCAAAGAACCAGCAAAATTCCTAACTAGATCCTAAATATGTGTCATCATACCCACAGATAAATGCCGTCTTCATCCTTCATCAAAGTAACTTCTGTTTGTAACAGATGGAGACCATTGCAGAAAACCACAACCAATCAAAATGCAGAGCTATGGAACCAGCTCTCAATGGATCCATCGTAAAACAACTCCCACACCTAAGGCTCGGGGTACATTTGAAAGACAGGGCTGAAAGATCATCAGAGAAAGAAAATCAGCGAGTTTCCCGTGAGATTTTGACTCGTAGTAATTTTAGAAGTGATACCCATAAAGTCTCAGCAACATGACAGCCCAAACATGAACTTGGACAAGAACAACAATAGATTTGGCAAAGTGGACAGGGCTAAGTTCAGGAGTTCTTCCACCCTACACACTGAACAGCTAAGGAATGCGGAGAGCGAGCAGGAAAATTAGTCCTTTCCAGGAAAGAGCATATCAGTTAGTTATCCAATAGCAAGTGGTCAGTCCTGATCACATGTATATGAGTAATTAATTACACAGACTGAGCAGGGTATATTTATGTATTTAGGAATATACATGAATATACACATGGGTATGTAACAACAATTAATAAACAAGGAAAGCAAATATTTGAAAAATAGCAGAGAGGGGAGAGGGGTGTAGGGGAGAGTTATAGTCTCAAGAAAAGAAAAAAATGCACAAAATTAAAACTGTTCTTAAAAAATAACAACACATAGACATAAGCCAGGCATTTTTGGTGTATGTCTTGGCCAGTATTCTACTGCTATGAAGAGACATCATGATCATGACAACTCTTATAAAGGAAACCATCTCATTGGTGCTGATTGCAGTTTCAGAGGTTTGGAATATTCTCATCATGGCAGGGAGTGTGGATGCTCGCAGGCAGACATGGTGCTGGAGGAGGATATATAAGAGTTCTACACCCAGATCCACAGGGAGAGACTCTAGGCTTGGAATGGGTGTTTTGAAACCTGAAAACCCACCCCCAGTGACAAACTTCCCCTAACAAGGTCAAACCTGTTAATCCTTTCAAAATAGGGTTACTCCCTGGTGACCAAGATTTCAAATCCACGAGCCTATGGGGGCCATTCTTACTCAAACCGCCACAGTGTAAATATTTGTAATCCCAGTACTGGGGAGGTGGAGACAAGTGGACCCCTGAGGATCGTGAGCTACTCAGTCTAGCTTTCTTCATGAACTCCAAGTCAATGAGAAATCACATCTAAAAACAAATCCAAACAGAAGGACGGATGGCACCAGAAGAGCGGTACCCAAAGTTGTCCTCTGGGACACACACACACACACCACCTGTGTATGTACTTATACACACATGAACACACGCGGATTCTTACAGACAAATTGTTACAGAGATGATGCAAATCAATGGGTGAAAGTTGTTTGAGTACCATCTGGTGTGAAGCAAAAGCAGAAATAATGTCAGTTGCAATAGTAGTATCATTAATATTGACTAAACTGGCCACAAGAGCTCCTTGGAAACAGCCGAATAATCTCAATGCTACTGAAGCCCGAGCTTTCACCTTAAGAGATTCAGGTAGAGTGAGCATGTCCGCGAGGAGAAAATAGAGGGTGAACAGTTTGGCTCCAAATACCGCCGCTTCTGGTACTAGGGTGCTGCTTCTGCTTAAGGTTGCCGGGAAAATCGAACTAATGTGACAGCCATTTGTGGATTCTGTCCAGGAAACCAATATTCTGGGGATTGTACTTTCCTCAGAAAGAGCACCTCTGGCCAGTGTCCAAAAAGACTGACAGAAAAAGCCCAACCGTTGTCTTGTGTTTAGATTTTTAACCCTCCAGTTTCTATGGAAAAGAGGTTTTTGCATTTCTTTTTTAAATGTAGTAGCAGGGGAGCCAAGGAAATATCAGACAGAAGAACACTAGAAATTAAAAGGAGTGTAATCACCAATGCTCTATGAGTATGGATCCTTCATCAACAAGCATCCTGGGTGTGTCCTGCCTGTCTCTCCATGAGAACGAACTGGGATCATGTCATCTCAAGTCACTTTCTCACAACTGGAAATGGGATAGATCTCTCCATCTATCAGTTGATACTGGAACCAGAATCAGAACTATGACTCCAAAAATCTATGTCCAGCATTTTTCTCTGTCTTTTTGGTAATAATGGTTCACAGACTCAGACAAGATTCTGAAGCAATTTCAGCTATAAAGAAAAGGAAAAGGAAACAAACTGGCATTAGTTTTTGTTACAGAGTTTCCAAAATTGCCACACAAACCACCACCACCACCAACAACAACAAATTTTTAAAGGAATAGACTAGCTTTGGGAACTGTGATAGCTAATCTCCATTGTCAACTTGATGGAATTTAGAACCACCTAGGCGTGTCTATGAAGAAGTTTCCAAGACCTTCCAAGAAGGTTAACTGGAGTGATGGCCTGGGTCCTAAACTGAATAGAAAGGAAAAAGAACGAGGGTGTGCAACTCATCTCTGTGCTTCCAGACTTCAGATGACCAATTGCTTCACATTGCCGTACTTTCCCTACCATGGTGCACTGTAGCCTCAAGCTACAAGCCAAAATGATACCCTGCCTCCATTAGGTTGCTTCTTATCCGTTATTTGGTCATGGTGAGAAAAAAATAACTCACAACTGTGAGAAATTTTTGCTAAAATTCCTTCCTAGGGGAGACATAAACAATGTGTACCCTTCCTCCTAAGGTCTTAAAGACAACCGCAGCATGGTTCAACCAATGAGTTTATTGGACTTACTTACCATGGTGTAATATGGAGTAAGTTCTTCTCCAGAGCCATACAGGAAAGTCTACCATGCAGGAATGGGGTTCTCCATTTACATAGAGTCTCCCTCTCCTAGGTTCCTTTGCCTATTTGCTCTGGTCACTTCCCAACGCCTAAAGCAGTTAAACAGCATTGCAAATGATGCAGAGTGGCTAGATACTCAGTGAGGTCTCATGATGAAGATCCTCTAGGAGGCGATGTAATCAGTCAACTAGCCCAGCAGTGGGTGATCTTTGCAAGTTATCACAGTTGAAGACCTCAAGGGTGGTTGTTTAACTCAGAGGCCAGTCCTTTAAAACAGCATGGAATGCATTGAAGTGTTCATTTGCCCTCCCCCTTTGCCTACTCTCTCAGCTCTTCCCTAAAAGAGCAGGGTCTACAGTCAGATATCTTACTTTTTTTTATTATTATGAGAGAGCAGGTCACATCATGTAGGCCAGACTGGCCTCAAAGTCATAATAAATCCTGCTCTAGCCTTGAATTGCTGGGGTTATAGCATGAGCTACCATACCCAGCTAACAGCCAGAATGCTTTTCTTGGCCTCCTTGGCCTCCTTGTCTTAGAACTTGAAACTAAATGCTCTACTTTGAATTTGGAATAAAAGCCTCATTTAGGAATTAAGGGTATCTCAGTTGAGAGTGCTTTCTTAAGGGACTTGGGGTCAATCTCCAGCATTGGGTAAGAAAAGAAAGAAGAGAAAGGAAGAAACACGAACACACACACACACAGAGAAGGGGGGGGGTCAATTTAAAGGCATTTAAAAAACAATTCAGCAGCATCTGACCCTTCTAAGTTGCCTCTTTCCTCCTTGACTTGGAGTTCTTGGGTAGGCTATCAAGAAGTTGAGGGCTTGAGTCAATGGAAATGGTCCTCAAAGTTCTAAAGACATCATTCCATTTTGGGAGGGCATAGTTCTGAAACTCAATCCAGCCTCAGAAGGCAGCTGCCTCGGCCCTCGGCAGTGACATGTTTGTGTTCTGTATTGGCAGTGTCTTCATGATGCCCATATGGCCTGGCAGGAACTATGTCCCCAGGGGAGTGGGGCCTGATGGAATTGTCGGGTATGATTCCACTTTTCTTGAAACACATTTTCCTCTCTCCCTCTTCAGCTATTTGTTCTCTGTCAGTGACTTCACAGGTGGCCTTGGCTCCTAAAAGCCAGCCATCAAAAGATCATGATCAAAGAGAGCCTTTAGCACGGACTGTGGACCACCTGCCCAGAGAATGCTACAATCAGAATCCCCCTCACATGCACGCCCCCATTTCCAGTGTCCAGAGCCTCACATAATTTTTTACTTTTCTCTCTGCTGTGAGTTCCAGGCATCGGGCTGTGTTATTAGATTTTGCAATCTCCCCAGCCCCCCAACTCTCCAAATGGGAAGGCTTTCCACAGTCTCCTCTACACTCGATGTTTTCATTTCAACTCAAGTCTTCCTCCTTCTGAAGGCGGTGGCATTAGCATCATTAGGATAAGGCAGCTGAGAACATGAAGTAGGGCTTATGAAACCCAAAATTAAATCTCCGTGCTCACCAGACCTGGCACGGACTTGTCTGTCTTGGGGCTTCAGTGTGCCTGGAAAGAACGAGCTCTGTTACAATCGCTATTCCCCGGTGGCCAGGGACAAGGGCTGTTAAGATCCTATGTGCTGTCACGCTAATGCTTTGAATTTACAAGGTCTGTTTGTGAAATGCCCTGCAGCTTGATTTCTCTCTCCTGGTTACAGAAAACCCCTGGAAGGCCCAAGGATGGGGCTGGTATTAATAGAATAGAGCTTCACCTCACTGTGAAGCATGGAGTGCAATACCCTCTTTGATACCGGAAGCTAGGTGAACGGAGGTAGAAGTAATCTAGACACACATGGAGGCATTTAGGGTGTCAGACAGAGGGGATCACAAAAATAAATGAGTTAAGCTAGCAACAAATGAGCTGGAAATGTAAAACATACATCTGAATTTCTCGGGTCGAAGGTAGAGAAGGGACAGATGGGATTGCCTCACGTCTGGAGAGAGGTAGCACAATATGTAAAGGGAAAATTAGAGGAGAGGAGGAGGGGACGGAGCCTGGGAAGCTGAGAGAGCAGATGACTCTGAGGTAAAGGAACAACTGCTGAACTGCCCAGCAGAGAAGGGCTAGAAGGCAGACTATGGCATCAAACAGACAGGCCTGAGTCCCGGCATCTGAAAAGAGGGTTCCAGCATCCAGCGCTCAGCCAATGGCCTGCTTGGCCTGTTTAAGTGGGGAAAGTTGGGAAATTCCATTCTGATTCCCGTTCAAAGGAAAGAAGTAGCCTGACCCTTAAGAGTTAACCTTGCTATGGCTCAGAGAGGTGACTCAATTCTTATGTGTGCTTACTGTTTTTCCACAAAGGACCCAAGTTCAGTTCCCAGACACTGCCTTGGGTAAACTCCTACTCCTAGTACCAAGTCTTTGTTCAACTTAGTTTGTTAAGTGTAGTTTTTCTGCAAAAAAGAAAAAAACAAAGAAAGAGTAAATGTAATTTCTCTCTCTCAAAAAATTATGGGCTTTTTGTTTCATTGTAAAAATAAATAAGTAAAATTGTAATTATGACTGCGTATTCCCTCATCAGTTTATTTACTTTTCCGAGGAGCAACTGTAGATTCCACCACACTAGGAAATACAGGGGGGAGCTCAAATCTGACCCCAGCTGCCTCCTGAGCTTTCTTCCTCATCTTGCTGACTGCTAAGAGCAGTTCTACTTTTGAAAGCTTTGTCCCTCAGTTACAGAGGAAACCCAGGCAGGGGAAGTACCACATGGGCTCAAAGGCATCCATGCTGATGAGCTGATAAGTGAATTTCTAAATTCTTGTCAATTTCAAGGAAGGACGGGTTATTTGGAATTTGGGGTTAGGACTGGATTTCTGAAGCAGGAATGGGAGACAACATCAAGTTAGAAAAAGCAATAGAAAAAAGATACAACTAGAATACTTTGTTCCTATCTGTGGACCAGAGAGAAACGGTGGCAACAAGTAGCCAGCTCATATATTTCATGGCTACATTATTCATACTGTTGTGTGTTTTGTTTCCATTTGTTTGAGATTACAAGTTCACCCATTCAACTGGTGCTTAACACTATTGGATGTAGATGTTTAGATGAATGTGGGAATGCTATTAGCTGTGTGCATAGGTCCAAAGGACAGAGGCTTATGAAGGATATTAATAGTTTTTGGTGTTATTTTCGTATTTGACCTGTGATTTCATACCACACCTTCCATTAAATATGCCAATATAGTTGCTCCCTGAGAAGCTGCAGAGGCAAAGGTTTTATAATACAGCAAGCTCTTCTCTCCTGTGGCTGTCATTGTTTGTTGAATGTTTTCCTACATTGAACTAAAAGCTGTCTCCCTGTGGCTCTTTTTAATTGTGTTCCAACTTTGTCTACCCAGAATACCTTATTTTCTTCCCATGTGGCAATTGTTTACTTACAGAAATATAATCCTTATGCCCTTATGTCCTCCCCACATCTTCTGTAGGCTCAGTGTGCTTTATTCATGCACGCTTTCCTTGTATGTGATGTCTTCCAACTTTTTTACCTTGGTAATAGATTCGCCAATGGATCTTGAAGGTATAGCATAAAACATTCAAAGATGGTTTCTGACCGTCTTAGACTATGACGGGGACATTAATTCCTCCATCAGAAGAGTGAGAACTTGCTTTTAGTGTCACCTCACACCCGGTCAGCTCATAGGGAACAGTGGTGTCCCCTCGGTCATTCTTACAGGTCTGCCCTTCAGCTGTGTCTGTCAATGGACATGTTCAGTTTTCTTGAATCCGAAGTCTTCACTCCTTCCATTTTTAAGTTTCAGTCGGCTACAATGGCTGTGCTATTTCAGCTGGTTGGAGCTACTGTAGGATGTTTTAGTCACTGAATGCAATGGGTATCTTTTTCACTGCCATTTCTTATTCTGCCAGGTTCCCATGTCACATGCATCCAACTTATGCTTACTGTTGGCATACAAAAGGTCTAGATGGGCTTTGTGCTATGATATGGTGCGAGATTTGGACCTTGGCGGGTGGGTCAGAACCACAGGGACAAGCACACAGTACAGAGTTTATGTGGGGAGTTTTAGTGGGGAAAGGGGAGAGGAAAGAGAGAATAGGGAAGTGCAGAGAGGCCTCATGGGAAAGAGAGAAAGAGAGAGAGAGAGAAGGAAAGGGAAGGAGAGAGAGGAAGAGGAAGACGTAGGCCAAGTTTCACCTTTTAAAGGGATCTGGAGAGACCACACAGCAGATCAGGTTACTGCCTGTCATCCATGCAAGGGTGACACACTCTGCCAGGTGCTCAAGGGGCAGAGCCAGGTGTCCCTGGATGCTAACACTTTATAAATAAAGATGCAAACTATCTCTGAAAATAATGTAACATTTTCTCTCCATCCTAGACACTGACCACTAACAAAGTGAGCATATCAACTTAATGCATTTATAGCAGCCATCTCACAACCAATGTGCCCTTTCTGTTATGAGAAGCCATATTGTGTTAAGTTATAATTTACCCTAATCATCATAAACTATATTTAAAAATTGCAGATTATGTCTTCTAAAAAATATTTGTGAGTTTGTTTTAGAATCCCGGGAAAATGATTTTGACACAATGATTTCAAAGTAATATCTAGGCAGGACCTCCTCCTAATTTAGCCTAAATTTTCTAACTAACTTATGGATAGCATTGGGCTTTTCATTCTGTAGTTTATTTATTTATAAGTATGATACTTCTCTATGAAAAAGATAAGCTCCTTGAAGGCAACCATCATCTGACTCATTTTTGCACGGAGAATCTAACAGCATACTAAATAACAAGGACTCAATAAATAGTTATTGAATGGCTGAATTGCTGAGCTACTCTAAACAGAGAATAATAATAACCCCAATTTAAAAAAGGATTTGAGGATGGTATCATCTTTTGAGGTTCCAAGACAGGACCTCATAATTGTATTTTTTTCTTTCATAGTTAAAACAAACTTATGGCCACTGCTCCACAATTTCTGAGTAAGAAGCATTTGCCTTTAAGCCAGAGGCTTCTCATTTGCTACAGAAAACTCTTTTATTTGTATATTTTCTCCAAAATTGGTTAGTGTTCCATCTAACCTGAAAGAGACAGTCAAGGTCTCCCAATCTGCAGTCATTATCTTGACAAGGTCAATTAGTGTTTTAAAGCAATGACACAGGCCCTTACCTTTCTTTCTCTTAGCAGAATGCTCCTGGCATCAATTGCCTTGGAAGCTGCATTGCATTAGAGGAAAGAAGGTGTCTCTGTAGATGCCAAAAGATGTTTTTCAGGCAGAGACAGGGAGGGGGGCACTTTATGGGTATTCTAGGAGGCAACTTAGCTCCAGGCTTATCATTCTGTGGCTGCATAATGTTCCAAGATGCCTGGGACTCTCCCATGGCAGCTTAAAGACCCAAGGAGACTGCTCGGGTGCCAAGCTAGAAGCGTTGAAGCAAGAGACATCAGTGAAAATGGGACCAAACATCCCTTGAGTAGTAGACATTTAGAAAGCCTGCCACCAAAATAAATAAATAATCAAATAAGTAAATAAATATGATAGATGACTTGTTGATAGGTAGGTAGGTGATAGATTAGATAGATAGATAGATAGATAGATAGATAGATAGATAGATAGATAGATAGATAGACAGATCTCCTACTAACCAAAGTAAAGAATGGAAATTAGATGAAGTTTCAGGCAAACACTAAGCTTTTGTCTAGTCTGTTTCATCATCCCTAGTGTTACATGATTCCCAGGGGATTAGTAGTCTAGCCTGTAAAATATTATGTGTCTTTCACTGCCCTTTATGCAGGAGAATGATGTGTTGACATGCTGTTAATATGCCTGCTTTCAAGTTATTTTTTTCTTAGCAGTATCTAATATGAATGGTGTGATTTCTAGATTTATCTTCCAGGGATCATCAGCTGTACGTCTTTATTTCTGAGAGAGTGTCAAGGTTGCCCTTGATCTCTCCATCTACACTTAAGGATACACATCAAAGAATTCCTTAAGGCTATGAGATTGCCCAGTATGGCGTGGAGAGGAGCTGATGTGGGGAGAATTAAAGAAGGTAAATTAGACTAGGTTGGGACAACATTCTCTTCTCTCTCAGAACCGTTCTGTTCCAGGCTTTACATCTCCTCCCCAACTCCCACTCGCTCACCCCATGGAGCTCTGCTCACCATTAAGCCCCTGAAAGTCAGAGCAGGTCACAAGAAAAGCTTTGATATGTGAACAACGTGAGAATTGTTGAAATTAGAGCAGCGGGGGCTGGGTCCCCCGCACCCGGCTGCCCACATGGCTAGCTTAGGTTATGCCCCGAAATAATTACGCGGAAACTGTATTCTTTTAAACACTGCCTGGCCCCAATAGTTGCAGCTTCTTATTGGCTAGCTCTTACATATTGATCTAACCCATTTCTATTATTCTGTGTGGCCCACAAGCCGCCTTACCAGGAATGATCTTAACCTGCGTCTGTCTGG
This sequence comes from Microtus ochrogaster, assembly GCF_000317375.1. Taxonomy (NCBI): domain Eukaryota; kingdom Metazoa; phylum Chordata; class Mammalia; order Rodentia; family Cricetidae; genus Microtus; species Microtus ochrogaster. The sequence goes on from NC_022030.1 coordinate 47,458,736, forward strand.
CGTGGGAGAACCATGGCGACTCACTGACTCTCCCAGCATCCTGTTCTGTTTTCTCCGCCTACCTAAGGGCTGGCCTATGAAATGGGCCTAGGCAGTTTCTTTATTAATAAGAAATCATTCCCACATCAGAGAATCGTGTCTCTGGCACATGAGTCCTGCTGTGCTCTGAGCTCTCTCTGTAGGGTCAACCATTTCCTCTGTCCTGAATGTGGGGATGTCCTAACCAGTGGTCCAGTAACAGGGTCAGCCAGCATCACCTGTCTCTGGTTCAGTGGGACAAGGTTAACACCAAAGCCCTCTAGACTGGAGAGTCAGCTGAAGTCTACATGGCTACACAGAGTGGCTCACAGAAGCTCAAGGTCTGGGACACCAGCCATCCACCCCCAACCACACAAATCATGGGCCTAGGAGAAAGAAGATTACACTTCTCTCTTCTCTGGGAAATAGCACAAGGAAAAAATTAGGTCCTCAAGGTGGCTTTCAATCTTGACGGAAAGGCTGGCCTGAAGAAGAACCACTCAAATCTTGTTTTCTGTTGTCAATCTCCAGGGTCCTGGGATAATTTGTAATTCAAACTTGGAAGCAATCCTAAGTGTTTTCCTTCAGAGTTATTCTTTCCACATGTAAAATGAAATAATTAAAACACCTCATCTGCTTTTATAACTTGAGTTTTTTTTAAAGGCAAGAAATTTCTGATTGAATCCATATTTTTCAAAATCTTCCACTAATTTAATTTAATATCAAAATTATTTCTTCCTATGAACAATGAATTTGCATACAAATGGTTCTTTGAAAGTAGATCTTGAAATTTATATTTGTTAGTAAATCATGATAAATCTATCATTCACATTCTTATTAATCAAGATACGTTCTCTAATACTTGAAGTTAAGAGGCTCATGCCTGCTTCAATCCCCTTAAGGAGTATTGTTCATGCTATGCCACAGAATGTTCCAAATAGCAGAGACAATATCCAAGGACTGTTAAGTGGACACGTGCAATGGTCATTAATCTAAATTAACAAAGACCTCATAATTATGTCTGTGATTATTCTAGCTAATACATGCTTATTATATGATAGGTCATTCATCAAAGTAAAAATCATCTGAATGTAAAAAATGCCCATAATATCAAAAAGGCAAACATGATCTCACTTCCATTCAGAATGTAAGGAGGTTTGACTTGCAGAGAGAAGTGGGGTGGTTGTCGGGGATTAGGGAAGGGGGAGTAAAGGAGAGACATTCACTATGTAGCATGCTGACTACAGCTGACAGGGAAGTACTGCATGCAGTGAGGAAATAAATGTATAATGTATGCATATACCTAAACAATATGTTACATGTGATCAATTTGTCCATGTTTATTAATTTACAAAGATTTGATAAAACCAAAGGAAAGAATTTCATCCTAGAACGTTTTTTCAACCAAGAGTCCTGCTTACAAATAAGTAGTAGTGCCTTCTGGAGGCTGTGGCCTGACTTTCAGGAAGTAATTATCAGAAGTATTTTTAATTTATCTTGAATATTTCTAACAACCTAACAATTTAAGAATGACCTCAGGCCACATGTATCCCAAACCTCTTGAACAATGTCTTTGTAAAATCATCCCCTGTTGCCCCTACCCCCCAGTACTGTCATCAGCCAGGAGAAGTCTTCCCGTCTTGCCCACTTCTACCGCCTACAATGCTTTACTGAATGACTGTATGACTTTAGGCTCCTGGTAACTTACTTGTTGTAGGAATAGATGATGCTGTAGTTACTGGTTGGCAATCTTAAGGAAACACAATAGCAGAAGATTTACTTGCTGTCTGTCTTTCTCTTCTTGAATAAGACTTGGCTGGAAGGATTGTTAAGAACTCATTCGTTGGACTCCATTTTTCTTCAGATTCACTTTCTTCCAGGACTTTCCTTCCTAAGCACCCCTACACACACACACACACACACACACACACACACACACACACACACACTGGGGAAGGGGGGAGAGAAAGAGAGAACCACTGGGATCTGTTTGAAACTGCTGATGAGAGTTTGTCACCTGAATAAGAGCGTATCCCATTCTCCTTGTGGAGGTCCGGACCCCTATGCTCCACAACTGTCCATTTCACCTGTTGAACCTTGATGGAGGAAGGTCATTGGTTAATTATAATAAAGAACGTGCTTGGCCCTCATAGGTTAAAACATAGGTGGGAGGAGTAAACAGAACAGAATGCTGGGAGGAAGAGGAAGTGAGCTCAGAGGCCATGCTCTCTTCTCCCGGGCAGACACGAAGCTCTGACCCAGGATGGACATAGACTAGAATCTTCCCGGTAAGCGCACCTTGGGGTACTATACACATTATTAGAAATGGGCTAGTCCAGGTGCGAGAGTTAGCCGAGAAGAGGCTAGATATAATGGGCCAAGCAGTGTTTAAGAGAATACAGTTTGTGTGTTGTTATTTCGGGGCATAAGCTAGCCAGGCAACCAGGATTTGGGGCGGCAGGAACACAGCCCACATCTCCTACTACAGAATGCCCATGAGCTGGGGCAGCAAGGAAGCGGCCCGCAGCTCTTACAACAGAGCCTCATCTCTCTCATGCACTCAGTATTCAGGATACTCTGTAAAGTCATCTTCAAGACTGTATGCTTGTACACTGGGATATTCTCAGTGCTCCTCTGTGTCCCCCACCATCCCTACTTCAGCTTTTCCCTGGAATGCCAGGCCCCTCCCATCAGCCCTTCCTAATCTAGCTCAGGTAATATTCCTGCTGAAACTTTCAGGAATGAACTCTGTGCATGCCACCGACTTAACTCCATGATTGTGACTTCTGAGCACCTTTTAGATTCCCTTGGAGTGCTGGTAAGACTGACTGGACTCCTGCTAAAACAATTAAACAAAAACATTTTATAGTAGAGATAGAATCCAATTACAGTACCGTTTTAAAGTTCCCTGGGTGATTTTAATAGGTAGTCAGAGCTCAGAACCCTCAATATGTAGGGCTCTCTGTCTCTATCTCTCCCTCCCTCTCTCTATCTCAGTCTCTCTCTCCTCGTTTCTCACAATAAGGGATTATGTCTTATCTACCTTTGCCTTTTTGGCAGCTGGCATAACGCCTTAATACATGGGAGGTATTCAAGCATTCTTTGTAAATTCAAAGCCAGAAAAATATGCAGAAGACAAACCACCATGACAAAACTTAGACTGTTCATAAACTTGCTTTTTATAGACTTCCAACCAGAACTCATGAATAAATGTGTTTATTTCTTGCTGATTAAAAATGAACAAGTGGTGAGGTAAGGAGTTACCTTTTAAGTTTTGTAAAGATGGTTGCCACCTTTTCTAAAATAAAAATCTATTATGTTGATATGCAGTGCTAAAACTCCAGTTTAAAAAACAAGAAAATTTAAAGAAACCAATGGAAAATAACTCTCAAAGACATCTAAAGAAAGAATCTAAGGATGAAGCCTTACATAGCATGGCTTCCCTTCTGTCGAGAAATAAAACAGGGCCACTCTAAACTTCTATGTGAAGGTCTGCTGATGTTCCCACCACGGTGCCCCTGAGTTTGGCCCTGGATGCTGGTTACAGACAGATGGTAGGTAGTGTGCCCCTGAGCCACTAATTCTGGTTACGACTTCCACTTATATGGTGACCTCACTCAACGGGAGCCCAGTCCCTGATAAACATCAGAAGCTTCCTGGGTGGTTTGTTAAAAGGGTGGAGTTTTCCTTAAACTTAAGACATAATGGTAACTATGGTGGCTCTAGGGAGACACAGTTTTTTTCACACGACAAAACAGGCCAATACTGCAAACTGAAGCAGAAAGAACCCATTGGCATGTTCTTAGACAAGAGAAAGTATTTCCTTATATAAAAACATAATTTTGTTTAAGTCCAGACACTATGACATTTTCAAATGCATTATTGACAATCTACTTAACACACAAATTTAATTCCTTTGTTCCAGACATGATGGAAAGGAAAGCATGCTTATTTCCACCAGAAAGAGTTTAGGCACAGTATTCAAATAATTCAATCAGTTGAAAATAGAAAGGCTTCTTGAAAAAAATATTTTTAAGCTGTCTATTAAAGCAGCAAGTATACTAACATATAAACAACATTTTTATTGGTTAAATACCTGTCAAAGGCAGACTGGGCAATAGCCCACAAACTGTCCTCCACCAAGAAGCCATGATGCTCTTCTCCTATGTCACTGCTCTTCAGGAATCATGAGTCTTCTCTTTTTCATCATGAGGCTGGTTTGTTTGTGGCTTTGACCTCTGCACACAGAAAGAGTGGTAGATGGCACCTAACCCCTTTCTTAGTCTTTTGGGGGTGGCAGTCTTCGTTTAAACTACAGTACAGAAAGATACCTTGACTATGGCTCATACATGAGCATGTAAAACTTCCATGTACTGGCTTTGTGATGCTTCATGCTCACCAGTTAATTTCACATTATTATGGACGTCTTGAGTTCCTTGAGTTAGAACAGAGAGTGTCCTTCATGAGGAGTGCTGCACAGCAGGCCAGCAGAGTGTTTCATTTTCTCTTGACCCCGAATAAACTTTTTTGGTCCAGTGACCACTTGTCCATTAAGTAGATCATCTTAGCAATGTATCAGCCCTGTTCATAGGCACCACAGCCTATGACACAGTAATTCAATGCCTAGAGGTTTCTCTTAAGAAAATAATCAAGATGTTGTCTATGACTTCATTTAGAAGGAACCTAAAGACAATCATGATGATTTTATTGAAACATTAGAAATAAGAGTCTACCCCTTTAATTTGTTAGATTATGTTAATTTAACAAATTAGTATTTAACTAATTTAACATAATAACAGACTTCATTAAATTATAGTTCAAATAAAGAATGGAATACTTTGCAGTTTGTGCAACATTATATGATTAAAATTTTATGGTATAAAAGATGTTTGTTTAGTTAAAAACTAGGTAACAAAGTAATGTGGGTTTTAAAATAAGTCACAAAAGACTTAATATCTTTGTCAGAATGATAATAAACAAAATTTAAAATAGTAGTTCCCCTTCTGAAAGGAAGACTAGTTATGAGGTAAAGGAGATCCATTGTGTTGACAATATTTCTGCTTTGGGATTGATTAAATAAGTTTATTATTTTTTTTTGTCTGCATAGTGTACCCATTGCTTCAAATGTATCAAATATTAAACAATAAAACACTGATATTACAAGAGCAATGCGTCTTCATTATAGGGCCATGCATGCAGTTGTCCCAGCTCTCCTCTGACAGGGCTATCAGGGTCCTGGCACAAGAATGTTCCAAGTCAGAGGAACTGGTGCCCTTTTCCTTGTTTGATAAAAGGACGCTCTACTTGCCAAAGCAAGCAGCTCCAGGGGCTGCATCTGCCCAGAGAGGTCATCTCGTTTTCAATGTGGTTCCCAAGGTTAGACACATTATTCAATTTTACACACTGGTGCTTTGTGCTCTGGCTTAGACATGTGTGCTTGCATAGGTTTAAGCACACTCACTTGCAATGACCTTTGTGACTATATATATATAGCGATATATAGATAGATAGATAGTTAACTCTGAATGGTGAAATTTTTGCTTTGAATTTTCAGTTTTGCTTACTGATATTTTCAGGTTTTTTCTTCATTTACCACTTTCTACTTTTCACGTAAAAATGGTTAAACAACTCTTTTCAGACAAGGTGCTTCCTTTCTCAGGGGGATGGCTAATCCTAAAAATATGCATTCAGAGATGACAGGAATAGACTGGACAAGTTCGTGTCTGGCCTGACCTCTTGGCTTGCACATTGCTCTCCCCTCCTTCCTCTCTCCTCCAAGCCTTGCTTCTGACAGAGGTTCCCTGTTTTTCATAGACTCCCTCACAAACACAATCTTCCCGCAGTTAGAACCCATCTTTGGAGATATTCCCATGCAGCACTTCTACTCTGTGGCCCTCAACAAGCACTGCGATTCTTACATATTCCTCTGCATATCATGACTCTGGTACTGAGCATAACAGTGATACTAGCACATTTTATTTTCACACGGAAAAATTGAAGGTAAGAGAGTTGAAAAGGAACTCCCAAAGTTAGTAGGGATTTTTAAAATAATTGCATAGCTACTTTAATCTCTAATGTGTGAGTTTTATATGTATGTATGGCTAAAAGGACAAAGAGAATCTACACAGGATTTCTCTTCCCCGCTAAGCATGGTTTTATTGTTTCTTTTTCAAATTTAAAAAGGATATATATGTATATGTATAAATATATACATACACCTATATATGTATATACATATATAGCTATATATATTGAGAGAGAGATGTATAGTTACAGATATTTATAAAATGTGGAAATAACTTTAAAAGAGTTTTTTTTAAAGGAACCTATGATAATTGCCCCTCTAGTAAATGACAGCTATTCATATGTTGATTTATTCTTTCAGAAGTTTTAAAAATATATTGTAATTACTTTTTATTGAGAACTTTCAGTGAGTCAGAGAGTATGTTAATCTAATCATGTTATATCTTTAAAACAATCTTATGATTAATGTCACCAACCTAAAATATTATTAAGAATCATCCCCTTGTGGGGAAACTAAGGCTTGTTACATAGTCAGTCAAGGATGGAAGGAAAAGTAAAGGGAAAGTGGTTGTCTCCAAAGTCCAATATCACATGACAAAACACATTAATGCATGTTTATGCACAGAATATGTGTTTGACTGAGGTCCCTTCCTAGAAGAATGTGACCTTATTTGGGATGATATGGTTGTGGGTATAACTAAATCCAAGGATCAGAATCTTCACAGGACAAAAGACACAGAAACAGAGGAACCTTGGCTCTGCTTGATGATGAACTGTGATCTAAAGTTATATGTAGAAATAAACCCCTTCCTCCTCAAGTGCTTTTGGAATGCAAAGTCTAGGACCTTCTCCTTCCTGGGCAAGGCATTATTCACCACCAAGATGGGGTTCTCAGGGAGAGGACTCATTCTACAAGATAATAACCTTGGAAGCACAAGGTTCAGTCTCTAGAACCAACCTACAGTTGTGGTGCTACTCTTCTCTAACGCCAGCACTGGGGGAGATCCCTGCTGCTTTCTGGCCAGAGAGCCAAGCTTACCTGGTGCTCGTCAGGCAAGTGAAAGAACCTGTCCAGGAAAATAAAGAGGACAGCTCCCAAGGAAAAATGCTTGAGATTGTTCTTTTCCTCTACAGGCACAAGCATTCATGTGTGCAGGTATCTACATACACATTCACACACACACACACACACACACACACGTGGTATTCTCAGGACATTATAAAAGACACTAGGCATATATTTCAATGATGGGTCTCATACCTAGAATGATCCTGGGTTCAAACACCGCTGCTGAAGAGAAATATTAACAAGAATAGTGCCACTACTACCAAGCTCAGTAACTAGTAAGTAAGATTCTTGAGGCAAAAATCAGGGGATTCAGGCTAGTCAGAATAAAGAGTAACACAGTTTTTCTACATACATTGACTTATCAGCAGTCTCCCTCCATTTAAGAGTGGACATGCATTCTTTGCAGGTAGCAGAGACTAAAATGCAAGTCGGATCAAAGGAGATACTCCCTACAAAGACAGCCGGCAAGAGCCTGGCACAGTCAGTGTTCTATAAATGCAAACCCCGCTAATATTAGGGCACATAATAGCCTTGTCATGAATGTGGCCAGTTAGTGCAATCAACTGAGTTCATTCCCCCCAGGAAGCCAAGGTCATGGTTCAACCCCTGTTAACTTGGCTCTGTTCCATAGTCACAGATTGTATACTGATCCTAGCCAGCTGTCACCTAGGCAGCCTCGTGGCTGCATAATTAAATCATCAAGAGCCATTGTCACTGCCGTCCAGAAGGACGTGGAGAGGCTCCTCCCACTGAGACTGTCACCAAACGAGAATGTTGGAAAGACAGGGAGTTTTGAGGAATACCTGGACCCTATGAGGCAGGAAACGTAGGGAGGTAAGGCATGAGTAGTCTGAATTCTGAGAGGAAACCACAAGAAGTGTGGGCCTGCTTTTACTGCAGCTGTCGCTGGCAGCTAAGGTCCATCCATCCTTTTCTCGACAGTGAATTGACTTCGCCCAGCTAGAGGAAGGTAACAGAGTGAAATGCAATATGTTCATCATTATGGCTGTAACCACCTGTGCGAGGATAAAACGTTGTCCCTAAACCTTACAGGAGAATTTGTGTCAGAAGATTTTTCTTAATAAAATGTATAATCTTTAATCTTACTTCCGGGCTACAGTACTAATGGGAGAACAATGAGGTTTACCTTACGAACTCACTGAGGGAGGGACCCAGTCCAAGCCAGCATTAAAAGAAGGAAGAGAAGTTTCCATAGATTTGACAAAAGAGAACTGAAGTCAAAACAATCTCTAAGAAGATTTATCTTTGAAAATAAAATACAACAAGACACCTATTTCTAAAAATAGGCACAAATTGACCTAAGATCAAAAAAGGTTAATTTTTGCTCTCCATCTTTATTAGGAACACATGCATGCACCCCACTTCTATCCTTTTGGGAGGACTGTTGAGGAATTTCCACACCATATCAGTAGATAGAGTCAGCGTATTAGGCTTAAGGAGCACTAAGTGCCAAGAAGAGGTTGCCTTCTCTAAAGTACAGCATTTCTGTTTTTCATTGACACCATGAGAGGTCTTCCCCTCTTCCACTCTGCCTGTCTGGAAGCCCACAATCTCTTGGATAACTCTGATCAATAGCTCAAAAGAGAGCTTCTCATACCTGGTGTTGGTATTTTTGTTAGATGATCCTTGGCTCCTGGAGGGAGCATTATTAGCCCAGATGAGAAAATTCTATTTAAACTAAGTATATTACTGTATATTGTGAGCTGCAGGCCATCCAAGATTACCTAGTGAGAGCCTACTTCAGAGAGCAGAGAGGAGAGAACTATATCTTCAAGTATTTGTATAGAAAACCTTAAGCCCAAAGTAACGTAAAGCAGACTATGCACAATTATTAACAATGCATTTCATGGGCAGATTCAAAAGTGATAGAACAGAGATAGCTTGGTTTTGAGTCTCTGCTTCTTTGTTTTACCAGTTTGTGACCTGGATGATGTCATCTAACCCATTTTTTCTAAGTGTATATCTACAGAATGGAAATGCATAGCATTAATTACTAATGGCATCATAATATTTCTATAAGCTACCATTTATTAGTTACTGTGAAGTCAATGAAAATCTATGCAAGGTGAAGTGTTCTTGGGATAGTGACGTTCATTCTGAGCAAGGTACTCATGAAATTGAATGAATGAGCTAGTTTGAAGCATTCAGCAGTGAATTTGACATTTCCTGGACTTAGTGAGGTCACAGACCCTGAAAAAGCAACCATCAAAGTTGAGATATTGTTAGGCATGTTATCACATGCCTTTTACCTCAGCACCTGGGAGGCAGAGGCAGGAGGATTTCTGAGTTCAAGACCAACCTTGTTTATATAGCAAGTTCCAGAACATACAGAGAAACCTGTCTAAAAGTATAATAATAATAAAGTTGAGATATTGCAGGGAAGCGAGCCTTCCTTCAAGATCAGTTTGACCTTTACTTCTGAGTTCCCTCGTACTTATTTCATCATGATGGTCCACTCATCCCCCTGACCATGTTAGTAGGACGAGAAGACCCAAGTAACAAAATATCAGAAACAGAAAGCCATTTTTTTTCTAAAAACACACGTCTTTTGTAACCTTCCACAGTGTAAAGCTTTTCAGTATTTGCATTGCACCCTTGCAATAAAGCCCCCTGTGTTGTCTATTCAAGGGCTTGTCCTTCACTCTGCTTCTCCAACCTTATCTCATTTTTCTCTTTGAACTCCAGTCATTCCTGATCTCTGAATGCATGCCGCTCTGTGAGCCTCTCTGTGATGACTGTCCTTCTCACGTGTCCACCTTACATTTCTTCTTCATTAGAGACTACCATGAGTTGCTCAGGCCTGTGACATGTCTCTTCTTCTCTAAACTCCTTGTGTAAATAATCATAAACTTCAGTGAAGGAAGATGCCTCATAAGACTGAGCTATAAAAAAACAGTGTAAAATTGTGTTCATCACCATAACCCCACTGCCTGGTCATTGTTCAGTTCAGATCTGCTAAGTTAAGATTTTCTAAAGATTATCATGGGTAAATGGGTAAATATGAAGGATTCTAGCGGTTCTCAACCTGTATGTCACAACCCCTTTGGGGACCACATATCAAATAGCTTGCATATCAGATATTTACATTAATATTCATAACAGGAACAAAATTACAGTTATGAAGCAGCAATAAAATGGTTGTGGGTAACAGCACGGGTAACTGTTCTAAAGGGGTGCAGCATGAGGAAGGGTGAAGGCCACTGGATTAGAGCTTAGCTGAACAAGTGAAGATTCCATCAGTACTGTAATACTTCCTATCAGGTCTGGGGAAGCCATTTGGCTTCAAATCAGGAAGAAGCCCAAACAGAGTATAGAATGGGGGCAAGGAAAGCAGCTGTCCAGATGCATGGGAAGATTTGGTTCCTGAGCATTTGTGGGGAAACATGCATGTTCCTCAGTTCCCACAGTGAGTCCAGGAGTTTTAATGACTTCTAGAATTGGCGGGTCACAAGATCATCAGTGTATGGTTGTGCTCTGTGGTAGGGTCAACGAGAAGGTGAATCAGTCTGAAACTCCTTCCTTCAATCCAGCACTCTAGGTTCTGTGTCTGACCCTTAAGGGTACTTACCCAGCTCACTCAGAGCATGGAGTTGCTACGAGTTATGCACAAATTGTCTTTGAGTAAAGGAGCCCATCTGAGAGAGCCCTTCTGAGAGAACCTTTCACTGACTTCAGCATCGAGAGGGCAAGAAGCTCATTTTAGAAGAGGTTTTAGGTAAAAAGAAACCTAGAAAGGGGAAAAGTGTGATCCAAAGCTTGGACCTGTGCTTTTGGCTATGGTTTTGTCTCTCAAAATTATTCCAGGAAGGAGCCATAGGCATCCTATATACATGGAAGACTAGATCCTCTCGCGGGCCTCATCACTTTCACTTTCAGGTCCTGATTTTTGGCTAGCAGGCCGCCCAGAAAGGAAGATTCTTTGGTGGAAGCATCATATGCACCTATGCTCATACCATTTCCATCTGAACCTCCAGAGATGATGTGCTCTATGGGATTGGGAACTGGAAGGTATGGATCACTTTAAACACAGGCTGTACACTCAATGTCATCTCAGCCATTTTCCAGCTACTGTGTGTGGACATACATCTCATCTTTTCTATGAAAAACAAAAGAAGGGAGGGAGATGGGGAGAAGAAAAAGGGGAGAAAAGAGAAGGAGAGAGGGAGAGAGGGAGAAAAGACATGAAAACATGTCTGTCCAATTTCCTACTGCAGAGAAGGTAATTAGCCCTGGCTCTACTGCTGCACTCTGAGTGCGATTACCAATCTCCCACTGAGGCCGCATGTCCCATGGGCTCCACGTGTCATCCAGGTGATGACTGAGACCTGGAAGATGTGGATGACTAGGGTCTAATGTCAGACATGGGAGATAGATGTCTTCTGTGGTCTAAAAACTTCCTATTGGAGTTAACTTCCTGGTGGGCCTGCCATCATCCTTCCTTCCTCAGCTCTGACCTCTCCATCTTCCCTCTCTCTCCTCCCTTTCAGTCCTTTCTCTCACATACATTTTTCCTAATCTCTTGTTTCACATTTAATTCCATTTAGGTATCTTAGTGAAGGATTTATACTAATTCTAGAGTTAGCATTATCACAGAAATGTGTATGTGTATAAGGAAGCTTCCTGTTTCCAGGAAAGAGTAAATGCTAAGGGTTCACTCACATGGAATTGATCATTGTCTTCTTTCTGTAGTTTTCTTAGGCGCTTTCTGCTCCTTTTAATAGTGGCTGTCCAGTTATCATCTCTGGCTCTTACAGCCGTGGGAACGGAAAAGAGTGGGAGATACTTGTCCATTCCTTCATTCTTGATTTTGGAGGTAGAATTCAGTCTGCTAAGCTGTTGATGCACAGAAGAAAACATGGGAAGTCTCCATTTGCCAGCATCTCTTGCAATTAATAATCAAATGGTTAAGACTGACAGAAAATTGTAAATAGAAGTGATGTACACAATCTTACCATCAGTTCCTTAAAACACATTTGCTGTGTTCCACTTTCTCATCTTTCCTCTTGGCTGACTAGAATGCGGAGATGCAGCCATGATAGGTTTAACCAGGTGCGTAAGTGTACCAGAGCAGATAGATGTCAGAACATCATGATAGAAGGAATGGGGTCCTCAGTCAGTCTTACGGAACAGAGCTGTCTATTCTGGGCATCTTACCTGCCACTGGTTTTGATGCTGTTCATTGTTTACTTTGATGTCATTTTTAACTGGATGGAAAATGAACTTTTTATTTGCTTGTTTGTTTATTTTTTTGTCATATTTTTGGTATCTTTTGTTATAGCTGCTTAGCCAGGACCATACCTAATATATCCTTTTTGTCTATTCCAATTTTTCTATTACTTTGCTTGGTTGACTCATAACTGGTTGACAAGCTGGCTCCTTAATCCATTAATGCCTACTCCTCAATATGGCATTTAATTACATTTGATGACTTTGAGGGACAGCAAAACTAGTTCCCTTTGGGCACAGGATTATCTCAAGTCAGAGTTAATAGCCTTAATGGTTTAAAATGTCACTAAATGGTTCTCTACATTTGGGGAAGGCCATCTGGTCATTTACAGATAAGCATAATAATAAGCACCAGGCAGATTTCCACATATGGGCTGAAATGCAGACATGTTCCAAATTATATACACTATAAAATTTACTCACCATTACTAAAACCCAAATCACAAGCTATCCCTTACTTGACTTGCAATAATGAGTTGTCACTCAAACAATATGATTGAAATGAGTCTGCCGGCAAACAAAGACCCCACTGGAACGCAGATTATAGTCAAGGTCAAAAGACAATTGTAGTTTGGGATGAGTTTCTGAGGATTCACATCAACAACGGCCCTCAGCTCTGCCCAAGCGCACACACACACACACACACACACACACACACACACACACACACACCAGACACACATACCACACATACAGGGCCAGCATGGTTTGTTTAGAGTTGAGCCATGACAGTTGGCTAAAATCATGTTCTAGAAACATTTACATCCTCTGAGTGTGATTGATAAGTCATGAAAGCAAATTGAAGGAGTGATAAATTAATTTCTTTGTCGTGATAGCATTTGCTTCTATTCCTTGCCTCCCTCTTTGGCAAGTTTTTTTTTAAAACCTTAAGAAATTTTAGCATTATGAACATTGAAATGTTCATAATGATCACTACTTCATAGGAGTAACAGGAAGGAAACATAAAGGGATAAACATAAACAAAGTTCTGAATTTTACCATTAACATTATTTAAGGGTATTTATATAATCAATAAATTTTTAAACATCAGTGCCTTCAGATACATACTTCATCTGATTCGTGAGTTATCTGCTAAGGCCCCCTTGATCCTGTGGTAGCACTGCTGACCATTCTCCTATTCCCTTTAATGACTCACAAAACTCTAAAGCATTTAAAAGAAAGATGTCCTTGTAATGAACGAAGCAGCAAGGAGTCCATTGGCTGGCTTTCTTGAATGTCTTTGGTAATCCTGCTCCAGCTGCTCAGCATGTAAAACAGAAATTGGCCACGTGACTACCTGGTCACTTACCTGGAAGAGTGTTACAATGAAAAACTAAAGAAAGCATAGCAGGGTATAAATGAAGTTTCTATATGCAAATTGCTATGGTTTGTTTCTTTTTCTAAAAAGTATTGGCTATGATCTTGAGTTAATAGTCAAGACTTATAATTCTGCTTAATGATTTTGTTGTTGTTGTTTTAGCCCTACGAACTAAAACCCAAACAGTAAATGGATTGAATTTCCTTTGTGAGTAGCCTACAAACAGGAACGGCTGAGGCAGCCCTGGTTGTTGCTGATTGGATGGGGTTTCTTTATCAACCAAGGCAGGCCAGAACTGACTGGCTCTGGGCTGCCCTTTTGTATTTTAAACTTGCACCTAATTTACCATCCAGCTTCGCACCTGGGTCTCTTTTGGCAACAGTATGGTCCAGATTTTTTTGGGGGGTGGGGGGGGCGGCAAAAAATATCTGCTTTTTAAATTATTTTTTTCCCAGATGTACTTTTCATGTAGCCAAACTTAGCCTTGTTTTATCATTTCCTGTCCCTCATTTCTAACCTCTTTGGGAACATTGTGACCAGCTGAGTGTTGACAATACAGGCCATTTAAAAGCATCTGTGATTTGCATCAATAAGCAAACTTTTAATATTTATTAATAAAGACAATACGAAATAATATTTCTATCAGAGACTGTTCTCTGTATGTGGAAAACTGGCATTTCTACAGGGGCACTTCATTTATTAATTCTTAGCCTATTTCCAAACCACATTTTTTCTTTATCCTGATTTGATTTTGATGCCAAACAAAATAGCAAAACATGCTCATTGTGGAAAACGGCTTGCTCATTGCCACAAACATGCGCCTCCCTTCATTGGCTGATGGTTCCATGCTACCCAAGTCGCTTCATTTGAGCCAGTCTGGTGTAGCAGGTTCTTTCCATGTGGCTCATGGATCCATTTTCCTCTTGGATTCTACACAACTTTTCCTCTGTATTCTGGGATTTTTTTTTCTCATAGAGTTGCTGAACTCCCACTGCCTGCTGGAATGAGTGTATACTTATTTAATATTTGCTGTTGTTGCTGATGCTGAGTGTATGAAATATTAGGCTCTTTGTGAAAACCATTCATAACAAGAGATTTCTCTTCCAGATAATGTGTCAGGGATCATGGCTTATTCCTAAGAGAGTCACCTCATATCTGCCCCCCCCATTTCATTCCCATTGCCACCCCATTCTTTCCTTGTTTTTGTCTCCCTGCTTCCCTGCCACCCCTTCCCATGATACATGAGAGCTACAAGGTAGAGAATCCCAAGGGCCCTAAAACATGGCACCTTCACTCTCCCTGTTGAAGATTACTGGGCATTAGACTACTGACCAATTTTTCATGTTTTTGTTTGTTTGTTCATTTTTGTTTCTGTTTTCTAGCTGGATGCATTGACGATTTTACCAGAAGCAGAAGGTGCTACGTGATCCCACGTACCTTCTGCTCCTGACACAAGAAGAGTGCTGTGTCCAGATGTAAGTAAGAGTCTTCAGAACATAAGGGGAAGAATAAAAAGCAACTTGATACCCACTATGCTAGGCTTGCAGGCTTAACTTTCTTTTGGGCTGGAGTAGAAAGAGGACCCTTGGCTAGCTCAATTCTCTGCTTACTGCTCAAAACTTGCCCGGCATTGAGTTGAGTCTACATACTTCTCATTTTACCCTGTTCATCTACAGGTAGGAGTGCTGTTTCTCTCTGGGGTCTTTGCCTACTCCCTGAGCTTATCTTCACCTTACCTTTGCCCTACCGCACCGCCTCTGAATATTAGGTAAATACCTTCTTAGTATTCTAATCCTTTCAGCTGGCACGCTTTCGGCCATCCCTTACATCTACCCAGACTGCTGTAATCAAAGCAGCACATTCTTGTTTGGCTCTATAGCCAGGAGATTTTTGTCTTGTTGCTCTTTTTTTTTTTCATTTTCTTTCCCTTTATCCATACACTTTTATTAGACCTTTGTGAAGCCAATTGAGATAGCAGGGAGTATATGTTATAATTCATTTGAAAAAGAATCAGCTGCATTTTGATGAGCAGGATCTACGCAAAGCATGCAGGAAGGCAGGCTTTTGTGCCCCTCTCTGAAGCAGGGTTGGAGGCACAGGCTGCCACTTGTTCTTTTCTCACCTCTGGCTTAGCAGTCCAGTCACATAGGCAGCCTGGCACCGATTGCTAGCCACATCTCACCCTCACTATGGCAGCAGGCAATCAATAGATAGATTAATCACACTTTGGGGAGCTCACACTCAGGGAGGGGAGAAAATGAGGTTTGGAAGAGGAGGCTGTAGTCAGTGTGTTCTGCTGGAGATCTCAGGATGGTCCACACAATAGAGAACCACAGAGAAATCCACTTCACCCAGAAGGGTGACCTTGACAGGCTGTGCAATGAAACCTTCTCAAAATTTACAACTTGATTTCAGCTGATGGGCAAGGCTTTACAGATACACACAGACACACACACACACACACACACACACACCGAAGTCGTTACAAATCCATACAAAAATATAATGAGACTTATTGATCAATAAGATTATATGAAAAGAATTTGTGTGTGTAATGTGTATATGTGTGTATATGTATGTGTGAGTATGCATGTGTATATATCTCTGTCTGTATACACATGTTTTAGTGAGTATCTAAAGTCACTGAAATTTGAAAAGATACAGAGGATTTTTTGTTGCTTTTTTCTTGTTTCTCTTATTTATAACTAAAGGGCTTATAATGACAAATTAAAATCAGAGTGAGTTGTCAGGAAACAGGATAGCAAAGTCCTGATTATTGGAAGGAGGTCAGGGTGGCTCTGGAGACCCAGGTTTACGGTAATGGGAGCTATTATGTGTTCAAAGAGCACTGCATTTTTATCAAAATTGAGTCTTCTCTCTGCTACCAAGGAGCCAAATGAAAGCAGCTGAATTTCTCAGCTGTTCACCTCAGCAATGGACTGAACCTGTCTCACGAAAATTAATGCAAGAGCAGATAGAAACCATGCAGACCAACGCATTTCACCAGCAGACACAGGTTCTACAAATTTAATTATTGTTATTTAGGCACATTTCTAGGGAAAAGCAACAAGGAAGTTAAATATCTTCAGATTTGGCTGCTTTCCCGTAACCTGGTTCCACAGCATAAAAAGACATCATAGAAAGTGATGTTGACTTGCACTTGAAAAATAAAAATAAACACTCCAACGACTAAATTTTCTGAGCAAAGCTATTTGCTCTATCCATACTTTCAAAACCCGCTCTCTGGGACCCTTGGCCTACAAACTGCCCTTCCTCCCACTTGGAATAGAAACAGCATCATTTACAAAACGCTTTGATTAGCGTTTGATTAAGGAGTTCTGACCTTTTTTGGAATTAGTCTCATAATTATAGGACTGTGGATGGTCCCCAGGCTCTCTGCAGCTCCCCTGGTTCAGACGACTTTGCAGTGGCCCTGAGTGACAGGTCCTGAGGAGCAATGCCCCGCTAATGCTATAATCACCAGGTACCACTTAAGCAGAGCTCCTAGCATCTTCCTTCCAGAGTGGAGTGCAAAGGGGAAGCCGCTGTGTGAGGCTCTGCTCCTTTTCCCGTGTTCTCTGTCGCTGCTTTCAGCAGCTTTCTTAATTCAGTCACCGCCTCTAACCACATAATAACCAGAAGAGGGTGGAGGAGGACAGAAGAGAGTTCGGGGGGAGCTGAATTAAAGCCTTCATTCCCCGTTTCCCTGAAACAGCTCCTGTGCTGAGAGCGAGCACCAGCTGGGCGAGTAGGCTGAGGGGGCCTGGGCTGCAAAACGACAGCAGGTGTTCCCTGTAACATAACACGCTTGAGCCAGGCATGGCCCAAAAACATGAAGACGGGACCTTCGTCTGCTTCATAAGCACGCCTCCCTTTGGCCTCCAGAGCTTTCAAAAGCATAAAGGAAATGAGTCAGAATGTGAGAATTTGCCTGTTCAGTGGGAATTGTCATGTTCCCCTGCTCTGTTTTCGTGCACTGGTGAGACACGAAGAAGGAGAAAAAGCAGAACCCCAAAAGCCTTGCGCTCCCCACTCGACTTCTGGACACCCATGGGCTAACGGTGCTTGGCTCTTGCTCTCAGGAGTGGCCTGAGGATTGCTGGCCAAGTTAACATAAATCAGGTCCAACGTTTTCTCAAGCGTGTGAGAAGTAAAAAGGACTCATGTGAGAAAAATGTTCTGGATCTAAATAAGATTGAAAAATTCTGGATCAGATATATCTAAACAGGTTGTTTCACCATGGGACTTCTTGGGGGCTTTAAATTACTTGATTTACTTAATGAATCTCTAAAAGGAAGGCAAAAATGTGCAGCCCATTGCGAACTTTCCAGAACCATAAAGCTCTTTTGTATGAGGTAGCACTGGGCATGACAAGCCAAGTCCCCGCAGGTCGTCCATCTTTGGAGCTGCAGATGTCCCTTCCCTTTGTATCTGTACTTTAGAAGGCGTTGTTTCCATACATGCCAAATGTGTTTTTAAAAGTGTAACTTAAAAACACTGGGTATAATTGTAAGGCCCCAAACATCCTGGTGCCAAGAACTCACTTAACTTGCCTTATGGAGAAAAAGCCTGTAGTGGAACCAGTGCTGGCCTAGCTCCACATGTTAGACCTGCAGTCCAGGGAGCTTTGGTCTTGTTTACCTTCATAGAGATATGGTATAAAAGGAGAATGGTCCCTGGAGATGCCGCAAGCCCCGAGGGGATAGAAGGGCAGTGTTGTGTGATATTTTGATTGCGTTCTGACAATGAAGTTTATTTTGAATCAGAGGGCAGAGCCACTAGCTGACCAAAATTTTGGAGGATTGAAGAAGCAGTAAGGCGGGACTTAAGAGGATCTTGGCCAGTTAGGATTGGGGAACGGAACAGAAGAGAGAGAAAGGAAGTGACTGGCAGCTTCTCCACTCCTCTGATTATTCAGGTTCTTACCCTGTTATCTGACTACCAATTTTTTATTGATAAATAATAATTAGATAAACACTTCACTATAGCATTTATATATGATTATACATATTATATAGTAGTGTAGTATGCTAATACTGGGTATAAATCTTGGATCTGCCTCTCAGAAGCTAGAAGGTCCTGGACAAGTCAGTTTGTCTCTGTGCCACACTTCCCTTTTTTGATAAAGTGGGGTTGACAATATCAAGGCTCAGTGTATGGATGAAATGAAGCCACCTCCTCACAGTGCTAGGAAACCTGGCTCATTCTTAGGTCCCAGCTGCTGTGCTCTAGCCCAGACAAGCTGCATGCTAGGTAGAATTTGTAGCTGGTATTTATCGCAGTGAATCCAATACTCAGTCTCAGACTGTGAGCTACATTTCATGCAATCCTTTTTCTCCTCATACAGAAATCAGCAGATGGTGGGCATCCAAGTGGGAGGGGACACGTAGAAAATCAAATAAACTGTCCCCTAGGGTCATTCAAGATGTTACTCTTTGCAATTTTATAATTTATTTTTTAGGTTTCAAATGTGATTTTGTTATTGGGAACATGAAAAAACAAAAAAATGCAATAAAATGCTTTATGAAGAAAGATGCTCACCCACAGTATTATTTATATTGGTGATAAAACAGAAACAAAACAATTTCTCAACAATCAAGAAATGCCTACGTAAATTATGTTAGCTCTGTGTGGTAGAGTGTCATGTAGCATAATGGCTGTGTTTTCTATTGTAATAAATAGTTTTATGAGGAGTTTTATAAAAAGAAAATGGTTACAATAGAATATTAGTGAAAACTGAGATGCAAGACAGCATAAGGAATGTGATCCCAATCTTGTGAAAACAAGGCTAGCAAAAGATTAGTGAAAATGGCTTTGGTTTGCTTGATAATGGATGCTCTGAACTATCAATTTCCTAAATTCCCATAAAGAACTATAAATTGTTATATTCTTAATAGATAATTTTATTTAAAAATAAAAATAAGAAACAAAAGCATTTGAATTCTTACAAGCTTATTGATTGTTCTATATACAGGGCAAGAGGACTCATGGCTACTTAACCTAGGTCACCAAACAACTCAGCCCTGGTGTTACCATGAGCTGGAGCTAAGACCGAGGTAGAATACCTCGGGAGGACTTGAGGCCAGCCACACAGAGAAGGCTGAAGAGGACAAAAACATGCCCACTAGATCTTCTACATACAGATCTCTAGTCCCTAGAATCTATGACGTTCGCAGACAAATGGGCAAAAAGGCAGCTTGTCCAGACTATCACTCTTACTAAAATGGCCCCCTTTCATCCTCAAATATTTAAACGGTCTTCTATTTAAATATCCACCCATACCACCATAAAAGTTATGGTGACCCAAAAATTTGTCTGTGAATGTTTAGCCACCATTGCCCAAGGTTGGAAACAACCCTATAGTCTGTGAACTGGTGGATGGACAAAGAAATGTGGTAAATCAGTGCAATGAGCCAGGTGTGGTGGCTGGCTTAATTTGGCAGTGTAGAGGCATGGGAAGGTTGATTTTAATCTCAAGGTCAGTTTAGGCTACTTAGTGAGACCTTATCTAGAAAAGCGTGACGAAGAAGACCCTACCTAACAAAGGAAGAAGCACTGTAGGGCAACCCACAAACTACACGACAATATAAGTAGATTCCAAATGCATTATGCTAAATGAAAGAAATCAGCCTTGAAAGGTTACATACAATAGTATTCATTTTACATGATACTCTTGGAAAGAAAATAGAGATAGAAAACAATTTAATGCTTCCTAGGGGCTGAGATGAGGAGAATGACTGGATATAAAGGACAGATATTTATATATATCACCATTTTGGAGTGATAGAGTTGTTTTGTAACTGGAATGTAGAAATGGAGCCATGAATGCGCCAATTCAAGGTTCATAGCTGCACAGATCAGCTGTGTTTCACTATAGACAGACGATTCCTTTTTAAGCCAGACTTTTAAACAGACAAAGCAGCACAGACCAGTAGTTTTCCAAGTTCTTGGCTGACATTGATAAGAAGCCTAAGGACGTCTCACATATGATAAGATTTATTGTATTATGTTTTAAAGAGAGAAAAAACATTTTAACATCAGAATAGTTTCATCATATACTAACATAGGCAATATGTTTTTATGAAAATTTCTATGGTTTACAGAAAGAAAAGGTTTAGAAGTTTACATTCATTGAACACATTTTGAAGACATAGATACAGTGTGTGTGTGTGTGTGTGTGTGTGTGCGTGTGTTTGCGTGTGTGTGCATGTTCACACATATATACAGAGCCTGGAGGATAATTTGGCTGTCTTTTGCACTCATTCAATACCTTATTTCTTGAGAAAGGGCCGTCCACTGAACCTGGAGCACAACAATTTAGCAGATTGGCTGGCCAGCTAGTACCAGGAAGCCTCCTGTCTCTGAGACTCCAGCATCTGGCTTATAAGCACATGCTGCTGTGCCCCAATATTAACATGGGTGCTAGGAATGGAACTCAAGTCCTCATGCTTACACAGCAAACACTTTACTGACTGAGCCATCTCTCAGCGCCGCAAATATCTTTGCTACCTAACTGAATAGAAGACATGGGATTCTATTTTTGTTTATTTCCGATGCTATGTGTAATCAAGTAATCAAGCAAAGAAAGGATATTCTAATGTTTTCCAGATTAATATAGATGTTTTTTGCACAATGAAAAGAGGTCAACATAGTAAGAAGAACAATCTTAATAGGGACAGTTTGACCTTCCAGACCCCTTGACAGTGTTCACGCCCCACACCCAGGACTCTAGGGGTTCTTTCAGAACTATCTGAACCTTCTTCATTCCCACACCTTTCTTAAGACTCCAGTAGTGGGTTCATTGACACACTGCAGCTCTCATTTCTGTTTCTGAGTTCCCATGGCCCTTTTCTGTCTACCCCTGTTTCTTGTATTGCCCACTATCACCTCTCTTGTCTTTCTAAGTTGCTTTTCTAACTTCTTGGGAGAGCTATCTTTCTGTGAGCCCTTGTCCCACCCTTGCCCTGGTAATTCAGAGAATCTTATAAATAGATTTCCATGGTGTGCACATGTAAGAAGGTAATTATAAACAACAGATAGCTCTAGGTACACGGAACAGACTCATTGTCGATGCCATGTAAGAAGTAGACACTTCTCTGACATCATTCACTTCTGGATATTAGCAGGCTCCTGAAACCTGAGGCTAATCCATTAGAATTCAGATCTTCTGCTTGTGATGATTAAAAATGTATATTTTCCCCTTAACCTGGCTTCACCTCAGCACAGGCTAAAGGATGGACACTGATCTTGAAAAAATGGCTGAGGTTTTAGACGAAAAGGATATGGGCCTGTATTCTACTTCTGTCATTGACAAGATGCGCACACTCTCTGAGACTAAGCTAGCCCATCTGATAGAGAATGGGATTGCTGCCTTGGGCACATCATAAGGTTGTAAGGATTAAAAGAAATAACATCAAAAATGCACTTAACCCATAGATTTGCTCAAAACCCTCCAGTTGCATTGGACTGGCTTCCATCTGGCCTTCTGGAAGCAAGTACAGCATCTCCCGGCATAGGCAGACTGCCTGTGCCCACCAGAACTTTGCCCATGTTTTTCTCTTATGTTAAAAAGATTCTTCTTGTCCGGTCTCTTTACCATTTTTCCCCTGGTCTCAAGTCATCTTCTCCTTGGTTTAGGTCTCTCTGTAAGTGTGACAATTCCAATCTTTGAACCTAAGCCATGGTCTGGTATATCTCCAGCCATTAGACAAGAAGACAGATGGACTCCATAAAGGGAGAAGCAAGAAGCCTTTTACCAAATTCATTCTCATTATCTAAGAGACAGTTTCCTCATTAGACAAACTTTTTATGTTTTCCACTTTTAATTATTGAATGATTTATTTGTGGAACTTTTGTAGAGATATTATCATTTACAAGTTTTGTTTGAGGTAAGAGGGCTAATTGCTTTGTTTTTTGTTGGGCTTTGTTCATTAATTCAAGTAGGTATTGGGAGAAAAGACTTAATATGTGCCTGACACTGTGCTAAGCCATTGGGAATTTAAAAAAAAAAAAAAGAAATGCTTGGTTGATATGATAGCAGTCTGAGCTGTATCCTGAAAAATAAATAGCTTTGGCATCTCCTCAGCACTATTCAATACGATCCTATTACATTTAAATGCTAAGCCACAGCCTGTAGAATTCTGATTCACGGGAGGACTAATGTTACTGATAGCCACACAGATAGCCTAGTCGGATATTACATTCTGAGCAATAGCAGAGCAGAGCAAAACCCTCTCAACCTCCAATTCTTCCAAATGCCCATAAATACAGTTTTCTGGGCTAGGGAACATCCACAAAAGGAAATTCTATAAATGCATCTACAAAGGGTGAGGGATTTAAATACCAAGAATGCATTTTATGAAAACTGCTAATCCCAATGTTTTAAATTTTGGCTAAAAGTTTCCCAGTATGTTTTGTTTTGTTTTAAAAGCTTGGGATCCACAGAATCATTCCACTCTTCCATTCTCAGAATTTTATAGTTGGTCAAAGGCCCTTCGCCAGCTTTTGTTCTATTATTTTACTGCCTCTCCCCCATAGCATTTTCTTCCCTTCATCCTGTCAGTCTATAAACTTATCTGATATATGTCCCATGGATGTAATTATTCTTGCAAAATTTATTATTGTCTTCTATGTATATACATTTAAAATTTAATTTTATTCCAAGTCATTTCTTAATCAAGACTGTGTATGGATATCAATACATATCGATATAAATGTGTGGTATGTGTGTGTGTGTGTGTTTCTACAGTTTGAAGTATACAGTGCATGCACTGGCATTTTATTTATGAGTTCCACTACTAAGGGCCCCTAAATGATCACCAGTGTCTCACAGTAGACAGTGCATCTGCGCAGTTCCTTTGTGTATCTTTGTGAAGAGTCTTTAAGAGGAGAGGAGAGTCTCCTATTCTTCTCTAGAAAAACATCAAATAGAAACTGATGCTTTGTAGCAAGAAAGACCAGAGACTCCAGCTTGGAATGCACAAAGGTTTCCACAGAGGCTTGGGCAATGACTTCCAAGGAGGTCATGGTCTGGATGTGGTCTTGAGGTCATTGGGCTCATGGAGACAAGGCCCAAAGTGAATTCCTGTTGCCAGGATGGGATGCCAGGCAAAATATGATCAACTATTAGAGGCAACTTTTTTTTTCCTTCACACCATGGAACTTTTCCCTGGGCAGGAGGGATAATGCCTTAAGGATGCTGTGTTTAATATCATGCTAATGTAGAAGCAAGCTCATGCTGCCCCGTGAACCAGGCTTACAGCTTCTACCAGGTTCTATAATGGTGATACTGGTCTAGCTATTCAATCATCTAACAAGAAGACCACAACCACCTGACGAACCACCATTTTGGTCCATCTACTTTGTTCCTGTGTGGAGAGGCAACTAGGGGATCAGATGGGCAAATTCCACCATTTTTCTTGAAGGCTTCATGGCTCTGTACACTTCATCCCCATGCCAAGAATCACTGGCTGTTGTCACTGACCAGTACTGTTGCTGATGGCTGCTGTTCTTCTGCTGTGTGTGTGTGTGTGTGTGTGTGTGTGTGTGTGTGTGTGTGTGTGTGTGTGAGACAACATTGCCACTATGGATAACTTTTCCAAGGCTGTCTCTGATGCCATCTCCAACATCTACCACTACCCGACTCCCAACCTCTACAAAGAGATGGTGTTCACAAAGTTGCCTTATCAAAGGGGAAGAGACAGAAATCTTTAATAAATAAATAAATTTAAAAAAATTCACCAATAATCTTGTGAAATTCCACATCAGAATCTACAAACAAAGGACCTGGGTTCCAGCTATGGCTACACATATGAGTTTCTGAAAGACAAATGTGAGGGCCCATTGATGTGGATTCATCCTTCCTTGACCAATGGTCAGGAAGTTCAGACCTACTCTTGCCCTTTAAGGTTCTAACAAGAGGCTTGTCACAGGGTGTGGCTGCCTACAGGATGCTTGGCCTGAGGTATGGTCGCTGGCTGCATGTCCTGCATAAATATCAGAATACTTAACTCAGGATACAGATGCTTGATGTTTTGGGTATTGAAGAGGTAATTACTTTGTTCCTTGCTTGTGCCATAGTAAAGAAGGCTTGCCGGGAGGTGGTGGCACATGTCTTTAATCCCAGCACTTGGGAGGCAAAGGCAGGCAGATCTCTGTGTGTTCGAGACCAGCCTGGTCTACAAGAGCTAGGTCCAGGACAGGCTCCAAAACCACAGAGAAACCCTGTCTTGAAAAACAAAAAACAAACAAAAAACAAAAAACAAAAAAAAAAGAAGCCTTGCCTTTGGGGCATATAAAGAATATGGAAAATAAATGGGTACAAATTCAGTATTCACTGTGTTGTCCTTCTGACTCTGTGGGTGTCTCTGTCTCTTTCTTTTGTATTTCTGTTTTTTCTGCCTGACATTTCTATCCACAAGCCCCTACCCTGGAACATATGAATCTGTTGGGGCTGGGTCCAGACAGATGTAGCCCTTACATGGGACCACAACAGATGGCCCTCAATGTGGGGCTCCCGACAGACAAACAGAATGAATGGAGCTTACTTTTTTTAAAAGATTAAGGTGAGATTTGTATCACTGAACTCTAGCCCAGACATATTTCAGTTCACTAGACACTTTCAGGTTACCGATCAAGGTGCCCGCACCAGCTCCTAGCCCCCCAGCAAAGCATCTTCTCATTTTTCAGTTTCTCATATTCAACTAGCTTTCTGGTTGTCATGAAGTATCACTTCTTTACTACTTTAAATTTCTCTATTATTTGATCATCTTTTTATTTTATTTATTTATTTAAAGACAAGGTTTCACTATGTAGCCTTGGCTGTCCTGGAACTCACTTTGTAAACCAGATTGGTCTTGAACTTAAAGAGATCTGCCTGCCTCTACCTCCTTTCTGGGATTAAAGGCATGTACCTCCACTACCACCACCACCCAGTTTAATCATCTTCTTTATATTTATGTGAGTTAGTATCTTAAGTTTGATTTAAATTTATCTTCTTGCTTGCTTTATGGCTGTATTCTGATAAAATTTACATTCAAAATTTGAATGGAATTGTGAATACTGTTTTAATTTTTAGTGAAATTTTCTACTTTGTTTGTTGCTGGCAATAAAAACAATTTACTTTTATATGGTAATTTTGTCTATCAGCTTTTTTGGACTTTGGAAATTTCTAATTATTTGATTCAGTTAGGTTGAATTCAAGGCTGACTGAAGTTTCAATAGAGACAATCATACTATTAGTAAAACGTCAGAATTTTATCTCACTTTTTTCTAAAACTTTCTTTTTTCCTTGTTTTATATAAGTAGCCATGAATCCTAGCACTTGGTTAACCAATATTAATGATAATAAATATTTTTATTTGATAAAAATGCCATTTAGGAAAAAATCCAATTTTTGTTAACATATTTGTTAGAAGCTTTTGGCATATGGCTTTTGGCAAATTATGGATGCTTTTGTTTAGTTCTTATTCACTATAAAGTTATATTATGAATTTGACTCATGCATCTTATACCCATACGTTTTTACATGTACACATGAGTATGTGACCAGTGCAGATTTATTTCTCTGCCCTGAGTTGATGCTGTGATCTACTTGCCTATCCCCCTATTGAATTCTACACAGTTGGCTTTTCCAATGCTAGTCGGATAATGCTTTTTCTCCCCAGTCCATCGATGAGGTGACCTTTTATCTTTTTTATTTTTATTTATTTATTTATTTTTAAGATAGGATCTTTCTACAAATCCCTGGGTGTCCTGGAAATCACTGTGTAGACCAAGCTGGCTTCAAACTCAGACCCACCTGCCTCTCCCTCCCAAGTGTTGGGATTAAAGATATGTGCCGTTATGCTAACAGAACGAAGTAACCTCTGATGGTGAATTAACTTTTAATCCATGGAGTAAATGCTTCTTAATATAATGTATTTCGGGGATTTAATTCATTATTTTGCTGCTTTCTATCTATTTTATATGTGTGATAGTCCTTGTCACTTTACTATCTTATAATGTTCTGATCCAATTTTCACATCTAGATAGTTACATTCGATCTATAAAAATTATTTAGATTGCTTATTTCTTTCCTGAAACAGCATGTATGTCTTGAAACTTCAGTAATTCTCACTTGTGAATACATCTGAGTGTCAGTCTTAGGGCAACAGAGAGAATCACGGGTTAGCAGCTCAGATTCTTCACTATGCTCTATGCCATCACACACACACACACATGTACGCATGCACACATGCACACACACACGCATGCACACACACATACATACATGCACACATGCAAACACACATGCATGCATACACGCACAAACATGCACACATACACACACACACATGCATGCACGCACACACACACACGCACACACAGCCTTCAGACATATGTTTTCATCAGCTTGCAGTTGTGTAAGCAAAACATGATTCACATTTCAATGTTTTCTCAATACGATTTCAACTGGATACATGAATACTACATTTTACCATTAAAAATACAGGACACCTTGTTCTTCAGTCCCCATACATAAGGAGCTAGTGGTTATTTAAATTGTTTTTGCTGCACTTGCTGCATAATCTACCTGAGACTCAAGAGCAAAAGAAAACATCTGGATGGAGTCTATTTTGCCTCAGAGCAGCCAGTCTCACACTGTAGCGTATATCGTCACCCAACCCGGATTCCTCACTGAAAATCAGCTTATTTGGCCCTAACCCCAGAAACTCTAATATGGTGTTTTGAGCTGGGATCAGGAACATTTTGAGAGAGATGATTTATGGACCAGGGTTTGAGTTACATGGTCCTAGGTTCCCTGAAATGTCAGGATATTTTGCCAACTAATAGTCTAGAAGGAAAATAAAAGAGATCCTGGCCCAGTTTCAATGAAGGATTAGAATTTTTACAAACAAAAATTAAAGTTTAAACAGTGTGTTGTTTTTTTTTTTTTTATGTAGGTGAAGCTTGTGTACAGGAATTGGCTGCAGCCTCTTCAGCTGTGAGATCTTAGCATTTCTGCAACTACTGTGATATAGCCCCTGTGGCATAACCGCCCGCTATCTCATAGTTAATGGTGAAAATGAATCGGAGGTTTGAAAGTTTTGCTTCAACTGCTTGATTCTTTCCGTTCTATAGTTCTCCCAAGCCAACATAAATTGTAATAGTATACATAGACCAAAGAGTTAGACCAAGAACATGTCTGAAATGGCATTTTTAAAATACTGGTGAGCTTTATTTCTCCCAGGTAACCCCTTCACTTCTTCTACAACTTGGGTTTCTACTTTCAGAGAGAACATTCAGCAAATGACTCCTTGGGATTGCTATTCCAGGCATTAATGGAGCAGCTGAGTGAGATGGCATACAACTGTAATTACAACACTCCAGGGGCTGCAGTGGGACCACTTGAGAGAGACCAGCCTGATTTATGGACCAAGAGATTGTTTTCACATTTATCGGTCAAGGCCCAGTATGATCCTCTCCTTTTGAGACAATAAGCTCTGTAGCCTTCTCTGGAAAAACAACACAGTTTTTCATTTGTTTGTTTCTGTAACTGTGATAAAAAGAAAAAGAAAGAAAAGTATTCTGACAAAAGTCGCTTAAGGGAGAGAGGGTTTGTTTGGTTCACAGTCACAGGTTATAGTTCATTGTTGTGGGAAATTCAAAACAGCAGAAACTCAAAAGAAGCTAGTTGATGACACCACAGTCGAGCAGATAGCAAAGCCTTAATGTGCACACCTCATTTCCTCCATTCTTCTGTGAGCCAGGATCCCCTGCCAAGGAAATGGTGCCATTCACAATAGGTGGGTCCTCCAGCTTCACCAAACTAACCAGGAAAATCCCTTACAAGTGTGCCCACTTGTCTGCCACTGATTCCACGTCCAGTCAAGTCCACCCAGGATTAACCATGTTATTGGAACATGCTTGCCTTTCCCCAACATAAAGCCTTCACTCGCCCAGGTCCTTCTCAGGAACTACCTTCCTTACTTTTGTTTATTTTCTGGAATGAATTCCACTTATCCTTTAAATCCATGTCTAGAATGTCATATCCTGGCTTGATTTTCTGACCTGGACTGATAAGTATGTAATTCTCATAATTTGTATTTCAACATTAACCCCCAAACTGCAACAGTTCAGGCACCTCCAGCTCAGAGTTTGAATTACCCAAGGATCGGAAGAAAATGCTAAGCATTAAACATACCCAAAAGATGTTGAGTTCAAGCCACTCATTCTCATGTCTCAGCCCCTCTCTCAAGTAACTCCAGCAGACAGGCTGGAGTGTGTTTAAAAATGAGCAAACTGCTTTTAAGACTCACGCGGTTTCCCGAAGTTCTGAAACCCATTTCACCTCCAACCCAGCTCTATCTTAGCTTCCATTTCCTCCTGGTTCTATTTTCAGGATTTATTCAATCCTTTTCTAATAACCAGATGAAAACAGATTACAAATGGATATTTTCCACATACTTCTTTTTAATCTAATGTTGATATTTCCTTTCTGTTACCATTTTGAAGTGCTCAGAATGTCTCAGTCCAAATCCCATTGGTTTCCAAGGACTAATTTCCCCTATTGCCTGGGAACCATCTGTTTTGTATTTTGTGATCACGACTTTTATCTCTAAGTGCAGTTCACCCACAAATAATTATTGTGCCACTCTCTTAAGTGTGTGCTCTCACTTCTGAGCCTTTCCCTCCATGACCTATTTCTGATGTTTCCAGAGTTTTCAGCCTCCCAGGAACCACTTAAGACTCATTTTGCAAATGTTACTTCATCAGAGAAGAATGGCATCTTGACTAGGGAAGGGGCTTAAGTTAACATTCCTGGGTTCATATCGCCGCCGTTCAGCTCCAGCTGGCTGTGTCAGAATTTCAGCATGCTAAAGCAGGGGGACCCGAGACAACGCACTCTAACCCCTCTGTTTCACAGCTACGTTTGTAAAAATCTCATGAAGTTTACTTATATATTACTAATTTGGAAATAGCAAGCTCCATTTGGGAATAGGTTCAAATAAAGTTGAGTTAATTAAGTTTTGTAAAGAACTCTATTTGTTTTATCTTTGATAGTAGATAAAAGAAGGTTAAAATACTAAAGCAAGAGTGTTAATATCAACTGCATTCAGGGATCTCGAACGGTAACAGGAAGAAGAGATGAGTACAGCAATAGCTCCCATGTGCAGTTTAAATTTCTTGATCACACACTTGCAATCCAAACACAACAAAAGCAACATCACCGTGGTTCCTTAAAACCTTGCAGACCTGATTTACATGGTGTGAATTATACCCCAAACAGCTATCAATATGGTATCTTGTGGAGATGGCTTTAAAGTAAGTCTTAAGGCAAAAAAAAAAAAAAAAAAAATCTCACTATTGTGTGTGATGCATCTGAACAGCCATGTATATGAAAAAAGACATACAAATGGCCAGAAGCCACATTAAACAGGTGGCCACCATTGTTGTCATTAAAGGAAGGTGACTTCAAAACACAATGAGTTAACCTTTTCAACCTGCCAAGGGACTGTCAAATTTTAAAAGTGTGGTGAGAATGTGTCCTGACTGGAGTCTTCATGCACTACTGGTGGGAAGGTAAAAAGGTCTATCTGTCCTCAAAGAGTTAAACATAGCATTACCAGATGGCCCATCAATTACCCTCTACAGATATACCCAAGGGAACCAGAAGCACACACTCATACAAAACCTTGTCTACAAATGTCCATAGCACTGTTATTCATAATAGCTAAAACACGGGAACAACACACATGCCATCAGCTGATGAAAAGAAAGGAAAATGTGGTAAAACCACACAATGACATATTATCATCCACACTAAGGCAATAAAGTATTGATACATGATACAACATAGATAAACCATTAACTCATTATTGCCATTACTGTGAGCATTCAGGACAAGAGAATTCCATGCAAACAGGAAGTAGGCTCGTAGCTCAAGGGGCCGCAGGTGCAAAGCAAAAGTGGTGACGGCTAGTGGCCAAGGGGTTTCAAGAGAAGATGATTTAAAAAATGGCCCTACACTAGTGGTGATGTTTGAACAACTAGCATGTTGTATTCTTTAAAAAGATGAAACCTATGGCATTCAGAAGTATAATAAGAAGAAACATTAAAAAGAAGCAACTTTTCTGGCTTATAATTTCAGGGCCTTTCCAAGTGGAGAGGACACCACACTCTCTCTGTTGTTTCTATAAAGTTACTGGGTCCACTGAATCCCACAAATGTGTTTCTTTTATGGGCTGTACCTTCCACAACCTAGCCCCAGCACAGATATCCATCACCCTAGAGTGATAGAGTCAAATGATTTCTACCAGACTCCATTTCCATCCTGGACATGGCAGCTGATAGCTTCATGTGTAAGGGTAACTCCAATTAAACATTTTATGATATATACAAACATATATTTGAAGCTTATGAGGTAGTAAGTTTTCCTACGGCTTTTTCAAGCATCCTTCCTACAGCCCCTCCTTTATCCTATCACTCCATCTGTCTCCATTTCCATTGTTAGTCAGAGTGTCCCAGACACTCCAAAAATAACATAGGCTATTGCTATTGCTCTTGGTTGCCTAACAGAACTTGATGGTAAGACCCTGTTGCTGGAGACATGACACGTGTTTGTCACAAAACATGACAAATGAATTGGTACTTACCAAGAAGCTTTCTCCCTGCTGGCTGGGTCTAAGAGTACAAGAAAGTGCCGGTGTCAAGGGAGGGAATCATCAAAAGCCTTATCCAAGTGTGAACTTTGTGAAATGTAATAATTATGTGTGTGACAAAGGATGCCCCCGTGTGCAATAGTGTCACCAGTCTAATGGGGTAACCAGTTACTTTCTGCTTGTATTTAAGGCACACTCACTCCATAGGAGGAAAAACGTGCCTGGTACTACAACTCAGGCCAAGAAACCATGGAGCTCACAGGCCCCTCGAGCGAATCTACTACTATTTAGAGAAATAGAAGTAGTATTAGAATGTACTCTAAATTTACATCTCCACCCATAGTTAGTGCAGCTCTCAGGCCTTGCCAGAGAATTTCCTCTGGGCAGCAGATGGCAGCAATGCAGAAACTCACTAGAGGAAGTGAAGAGAATAGAGACTGGGGAGTGGTCAGCTGCAAACTGGACATCTCTATCACACCTGTCCCCAAGGTTATTGCCTTCACAAGATTGAGGCTGTCAACGTTCTAGGGGAAAATGGGGAGGGCTTCATGAGCCTTCAACTAAAGGATATGGATACTTGGTGGCTTCTGAGGAGGGGAAAACAATTTTATCTAAGGGTGTGGCTCCTGATAGGTTGAGCATGCTACAGTGGGTGGCCCCACACCCAGAAGTATACAGGCAGCCCAAATTGGAGTCTCTGTGTTATTAAATTAAAAACAAAAAAGGACAAGATATGGGGATGGGGAAATAAGAGCAGATCTGGGATGAGTTGGAGTAATAAAATCAAAATAAATTTTATGAAATTCTCAAATATTTAATAAAATATTTTTTAAAATATGTATGACTTCTCTTACATGCATATATTGTCCATCAGCCTGAGAACCTAAAAGGATTCCTTGTAAGGGATCTCAGAGTTGGCACAGAGCACACCGAGACACCAAATTTTCAGCACATAGGAGATTTATTACCCCAAAGGTAAAGAGAAAGACATTCTCTGGGTCAGTCATAGAATCAGTTGGAATGTTCTAGAGGTAGACTTCACAAAGAGAAAGACCTACAGATGCTTCTCAGGCAGAAGAGAACAAAGCCAGTCTTCCCAGGAATAGTCAGGTGACATTTTTACTGGGGAACTGGTTACCCAGCTCTCTGGACTCGTCCACACACAGCCGCAAGGGCTTGCTCTCACTGCTCCCCCTTTTTATATGCCCCTCCCAATACCCTGTGCATTTGATGGGGCCAGACAGGGATGAGAAGCGGTATGTTTCACCTCTGTACCTTTTGCACTGGGAGACAGGACCCCAACTCACCCAAGCACCAAGACACTCATATTTCTTTGGATACTTTGGAGTTTGGTGTCACAAATAGTTCCTTTTCTTTCTCTATGAACTTGGTTGGACACATGCTTGGTTTGACCAATGGCTTATCAGCAGGAATGATGTAAGCAAAGGGACCAGCAGCGCCTGGGTTTACGAATGTGGAATATAACACAGTGATGCTCAAATTAGCAATTCACTTCTTTGAGTGTTGGGCAGGATCCATAGGATGACAGTGAGAGACCTTCACTAGAGAGGTCTGACACAGAGGACCCTTCCCAACGTGGATTAGACCTTACCACTGTGGACTACATCCATCAGCTGTGACTGTCTGGTTGGTCAGGATAACCCCACCCCCAATGTCTTCTGGCTGAGACGAAAACCAGAGGCGTAAGGAAGTCCTCCTAGCCCCAGACCGGACAATCAGCATTACTTTTCTTTTTTAAAATCTTGATTGAATCACTCGGCACTAAGCCATCCTGTGATCCTTACCAGGTCTCTGAAAGAACTAAAATGGAAATCTTCACGTCGCATGCCTAAATACTTCAAGTTACAAACCGAGCTAATGAATCACACGATAGCACAGGTCTTACCCTCCCACCTTGACAAATACTTCGGGGAAAACAAATAATGACAACAAAATGGAAGGCTACACGGAGCCGCGGGTTTCAGATTACTGAATTTTAGACGACAGCATGCAAACATTGTGCCGGAGTGTTATGTTGAACGGCTTCCGGTGGAGCATTTGTCAACAGATGCTGAAAGTTAAAAAAAAAAAAAAAAAAAAAAGCTTGGGAACACAGTGCACGAACCAACATTTTACATTTTATGGGTGCTGCCAGTATCTCTAAGGCTCCGAAGGCCACCTGCGCTCCATATAAACAGGCTTAGCGTTAACTACTTCATTTCTTTTTAACATACCAGTAAAATGGAAGAGAATAAAACCAGATATACTGTATCTGGAAAGTTCCTATGAGCCAAATCTTGTGTCTAGAAGAAACTCCAGTCTCCTAGCTACCATATTAAAATATAAGAAAAAAGAAACAGTGAAGCTGACATTAGTGATATAGTTTACCGAGCACAACACAGCAGAATACTATCCTTCCAATATACAACCATTAGGACATTTTCTATGAGATATATCATACTGTCTTTAGTGTATATAACGCTTCCGTGTTTATACCAATTAATACATATATGTGAACTTTACGCATACAGCACGCCTCACTTTGGACTCTCTCTGCTTCCCATGTGCAGTGGCTCCGTGTATCTGTTGCCTCCACAGCATTAGGCATGAAGAGTGGCCGTGCTGCTTCTGAGACACTAACAGCCATAGTAGAGTGGGTGTCAAAGTGTGGTCAAGCAGTACCTTGTTAATACAGATTCCCAGGACGAACCTCCTCAGAGCCAAGTCCAAGGAACTAACAGGTTAGCAGAAGACCCACCAATTCCGAGGCACAGCCCCGTGGAGAGGCAGCTCCCCGCAGTCACGGAGTAGGTATTTTTGTTTTGTTTGTAATGTCTTTGTGACCTGGCTAATTTGATTAACTCAGAATAAACCAGGAGTTGATCGTTGCTATGGTATTAAAAACCCGTTTGCTGCCAGCCAGTAATTAGCAAAAACTCTTCTTCCTGAACAGTATGAAGTAAGGCGCGGTAACTCTTCCTCCTGGCACCCTTTATCAGAAAAGAATGGTGGCACTAATTTATGTCACTCTGCTCCCCCAGGAGACAAACACTTCATAAACAGGAGTTGAGAATTTTGCCTCTCTCTCCCGGATCCTGGACTCCTGAGCGCTGCTTCCAAGTCCAGACTACAGTTTCATTTGGATCGAACATGAACGGGGTGGCTTTTTGTTGCACTGTCTGGATCTGTTTCTCCAACTGGATGTTTTTGGCTTTGCACAATACACCAGAAGGAGAGGAGTTGGAGTGGCTGTGAGCTCGTGTGTACCACAAACCGCCGCAGGCTGAGTTCCCAAATTCAGTCTGCCCTGAATTTGCCACACAGGTCCCCACCGGGCCAGCAGTGTGAGGCTGAATTTTTAAACATTTTGATACAGTTCTTTCTCCGCGGACAGAAGGTTCTGGAAGCTTATTTATTTTGTGGTGTTCTGAACTTTACTAACTATAATTGACCTGAAATCCTCACAGTTTTTTTAATATTAGAAAGAAAATTCTTTCTCAGTGTTTTAAAAGCATTCATATCGACAAAGAATTCCTGAAGGTTGAGTTGCAAGTGGGGAGGGAAGCGTGAGGCAATCAGCCAGGGATGTTGGCCCGATCGGTTCTTTCTTCCTCTTTCTCCTCCTCCTTTTCCTTTCACTCCTCCTGCTTCCTGTTATTATGTATCTTCCTGTCAGTTTCCCCATTGTTCTCCATCCCCTACCCCAATAAGGTCACTGGAATTCTAATCTCCCCAAAAATAATTCTATGATACTAATTACATGTCTGGAAAGGGAAGGCCTGGCCTGCAGGTGGTACCCTTTAAAAGCTACTGCTATTGCAGTTATTATTGTCATTGTTGTATTATCACATGGTATGGAGGCTTAGCTTTCAGGGATTGAATTATTTTCCTTTGGTTTTGATGCCATGTAGGCTTTGTGTGTGTTTGTTTGCTCTCCCACCAGGCATTTTTCTTCTTCCTCTACGGATCTCCTTTTTTGTTCCGGAATCCAATACTTGGCACAAGAAAGAATTCTCAGATATGTTGAAGAAGACGCTAAGAAAACAAAATAATGCCTTCTTCTTCTATCAATGTTAAATGGTAGAACTATTAATGAAAGGTGTGACATTTAATAACTTTTATGCCAGTATTTGAGGTCCTATTCCATACCAGGCATTCCTCTGGGAGTACACAGGATGGGGAAGCATCTCTGCCCCTGCATAAGAGGTAAACAAGAAGTGAATATGAGACTTCCTGATCATCCTGCAGGGGCTATACTGCCCGATACCTCCTCTCTCTTCCTATCCCACCCATCTTAAATCCAGAGCCCCCCCCTCTTTGGGGGCATAACATCTCCCAGCTCAGCCTGCTCAGGCACTGGGACTGAACCCTAATGGGGAGGGCAAATGGGAGGGCGGTAGTTCCTTTGTCTCCGTAGCCTGCCTGCAGCAAGCAAGGTAGGCCCTTTGTTTGCAAGCTACCCAAGCAGCATGGACTTCCAATCTGGGCACCAGGAAAGTCAGCATTGGGGTGAGTGAGTGCGGCAGCAGCCGGGAACAGGGAACTCAGACATTCCTCATCCCTCCTACACTTCCTGGTCATCCTGCAGGGCTATACTGCCCAATACCTCCTCTCTCTTCCTATCCCATTCAGCTTACATCCAGAACACCTCCCCCCGCCCCTGTCTCCCTCCCTCCCTCTCCTCTTTGGGGGCATAACATCTCCCAGCTCAGCCTGCTCGGACACTGGGACCGAACCCGAATCAGGAGGGCAAATGGCAGGGCGGTAGTTCCTTTGTCTCCATAGCCTGCCTGCAGCAAGCAAGGTAGGCCCTTTGTTTACGAGCTACCCAAGCAGCACGGGAGATCCAGTCTGAACACCAGGAGAGCCATCACTGGGGAGTGACATCACTAGGCAGGTACATCAGCGGGCAAGAAGACCTGATCCCGTAAAAGAAGATCCATAGGGGAGCATTTGGAGGAAGAGATGGGCAGGCGCCAATGCAAGAATTCACCCAACAATCTGAAAAACAACATGAAACCACCAGAACCCAGCGACCTCACAACAGGATAACATGAACACCTTAATCAAGAAGAAGTAGAAAAAACTGACTTTATGAAAGTGATAGAGGCCCTTAAACAGCATGTAAAAAACGCCCTTATAGAAATGGATGAGAAGTATAACAGAAAGTTTGAGGAATTGAGTAAATCAGTGAATGATACCCTAGGAAACCAAGGAAAAATGATCAAGCAGATAATGGAAACAGTTCAAGACTTGAAAACTGAAATGGAGGCAAAGAAGAAAACACAAACAGAGGGCTGGCTGGACATGGAAAATCT